>NC_137787.1:73157742-73377742 GCF_963383645.1 Muscardinus avellanarius
GAGAGAGAGAGAGAGAGAGAGAGAGAGAGAGAGAGGGAGAGAGAGAGGAGAGGAGGAAAAGAGGAAGGAAAGAAACAAATGAAGGAAACCAGTCAAGCTACACTATTTTCTGAGGGACCTAGAATGATTTCTGAAGTTTTTGCACTTAAAAAATAAAATACTTTTGAACCCAAACCAATCCCTTGCTTGAGAGATTCCCATCACTGTGACTAGAGGAAATATTCCAAACTAGGACATGAGGAAACTGCTTTCTGGGCAAACTAGAAGTCAGTGCTGAGTATTCAGTAAGAAGTCAGTGGATTTACAGTGAATCAGCTTCTTAGCCATAGTCCCTGAATCCTGAATCTTGGGGTTTCTGTTGGAGGGTCAATGGTGATATTTCATGGTAATAAAAAATCAAAATAACACGATACAGACAAATATTCTTATTTTCTAACACTGAAAAACAAATACAGCTGGGCATGGTGGCGCAAGCTTAAAATACCAGCATTCGGTCGGGAAACTGAAAACTGGAGGATCACGGTTCACGGACAACCTCAGCTACTTAGTGAGGCCCTCTGCAACTTAGTGAGACCCTGTTTCAAAAATAAAGAATAAAAAAATAGGGCTGGGGATGTGGCTCAAAGGTAGAAAGCCCCTGGGTTTCATCCCCAGTACCGCAAAAAAAAAAAAAAAAATACAATTATAGCAATTTGGGCATTGAATTTTTGCACAATTATTGGAACATATTTAGAAACAGTCAAGCCGGGCATGGTGGCACACGCTTGTCATCCCCCTGCTTGGGAGGCTGAGACAGGAAAATCGCACGGATTCAAAGCCAGCCTCAGCTACTTAGTGAGGCTCTCAGCAACTTTTTGAGACCCTGTTTCCAAATAAAATATAAAAAAGGTCTGGGAGTATAGCCCAGAGGTAGAAAGCCTCCTCTGGGTTCCACCCCCGGTACCACAAAAAAAAAAAAAAAAGAAAGAAAGAAAGAAACAGTCAATACCTTATGATTTTATGTCTAAGAAATTAGAGCAGAAAAAGTGCCTAATTTTCTTTGTGCTAAAATAAAGATGATACAAAATGAGTTTGAACTGTTTATATAGTTGTATTTTGTATACTCTCAGATTTAACCCAAAATGTAAGGCTGTTTTTCTTTAGATACTTCAAAAATGCATCCTTTTCTCTATTTTAACTGTTATAGGGATAGGTGAGAAAGCTAATGGGATTTGTGTTCTGTTTTTCCACAATGTAGTAACTGAATTAGCCTTGAAGTCTTTATGTATGTTTCTACATGTATAAACTAAATAAGTATGCAAAAATTGTGAAGGAAAAATTAGATTATTTACATTTAGTTTCAGTGGTCATTTAAGATAAAATTCTATAGGAACATATTTTAATTTGAACAGTACTGATATTTCAAAACTATGATGTATTTTTTATCTAACGCTGTTCTTACTCTCTACAGGATCCACGTTCATTTGTAACACTCACATCATTCCGGTGAAAAACCAAGAGGGTGTGGCTATGATGTTCATCATTAATTTCGAATATGTGACCGACGAAGAGAATGTTGCCTCCCCAGAGAGGGTAAACCCGATATTACCAGTCAAAACTGTAAACCGTAAGTAAAAGACAACAAGTATATAATTCTCTTTATATTCTTCTTCTGCACTCACTTGAAAACATTTTGATTCAGTGTTCAAAACCTAGTTACACTGAAAATAATACAGTTTTATATGAGAAAGCCATATCTGATGTTACCTTTACAAAATTTATCAACTTGCTTTAGAATATGCTTGACTTATATATACAATCATTTATTTAACCAACCTCCTACTATTGACTGTGAGGCTTATTTTCCAAAATTTTACCTATTAGAAATAATGCCAGCCGGGTGTGGTGGCACAAGCTTGTAATCCCAATACTCGGGAGGCTGAGACAGAAGGATTGCAGGTTAGAAGACAGCCTCAGCAAGTAGATGGACTTTTAGCAACCAAGTGAGAACCTGTTTCAAAAACAAAAATAAAGTAGGGGTGGGGGTATATCTTAGAGATAGAATATTCCTGGGCTCAAAACACAGTATCACAGCCGAGTGTGGTGGCGCGCACTTGTAATCCCCACATTTGGGAGGCTGAGACAGGAGGATCGAGCAGGTTCGAAGCCAGCCTCAGCTACTTAGTGAGGCTCTCAGCAACTTAGTGAGACCATTTCCAAATAAAATAAAAAATAGGTCTGGGGGTGTACCCCGGAGGTAGAAAGCCTCTGGGTTCCACCCCCAGTACCACCACCAAAAAAAAAAAAAACACAGTATCACATAAACATAAAAAGAATAAAGTATGCATATGTATATTTTCATGCCATTGCCATTTTATATGTATATGTATATGTACATGTGTGTAGAGTAGAAAGACTGATTGAGTTAGAGAGAAAAATTCTTAGACAAAAGTAACTTCAGGGTCTTCCTAGTGGGGATTCCCAGGGTGAAGGCCCAGAGTGAAGTCCTGTAATCCCAGTACTTGAAAAACTAAGATAGGAAGATTTTGAGTCCACAGCCAGTGTCACTAATTTAGAGAGACTCTTAGTAAATTAATGAGACCCTGTTTCAAAGTAAAAACTAAAAAGGGCTGGGCAGATGGGCATGGTGGCTCATGCTTGTAATCCCAGTACTTGGGAGGCTGAGTCAGGAGGATCACAGCTTCAGCTACTTAGTGAGGCCTTCTGCAACTTATTGAGATCTTGTTTTAAAAAAAGAATTAAAAAAATAAATTTGGGGGTGTATTTAGAGGGTAGAATGCCCCTGGGTTCAATCCCTAGTACCACGCACACATGTAAATGCATGTATAATTTTTCTGAAAACTAACAAATTGTCCACTGCCATTGACATTACCACCAGCAATGTATCAGCTCCATTCCCTGAAACTAAAAACAGAGTGAGTGAATCTTTTTACTTTCATCATTATGATAGTGATAAGTAGTACCTCAATTAGCTTTAATTTTTATTTCTCTCTCATTATAAATGAGATTCATACATTTAAGTATCAGGGTCTTTTTTCTGTCAGCTTTTTTTCTTATACATATTTCTATTATTTTTCTTCATGCCAATTTGTAAAATAAATTGCAGTTTTCCCAGAAAATAACCTATTTTTTGTTTTTCATGATTTTTCTTATACAAAAGAACATTGGTTTTGGTAATAGGGCTACCTACCACCCTTTACTTTTATTGCCTCTGAAATTTTGAAGACTTTCATCACTCCAAATTAGTAAATAAATTCATTTTCCCCCAAAACTTATATAATCTCATATTTTTAGGATCACCAATCTATGTTGTTTATTTTGGTGTACAGTGCAAGGTATTCATTTATCTTCTTAACAGTGGTTCTTTGGTTGTCCTAACATTGTTATTAAAATGTGGGTCTTTAGCTGGGCATGGTGGTGCAGGCTTGTAATCCGGACAGCCTCAGCTACTAGTGAGGCCCTCCACAACTTAGTGAGACCATGTTTCAAAATAAAGACTAAAAAATAGGGCAGGGGGTGTAGCTACATATATGAAACCTGCTTATTTGTTTATCAGTTTTATACCCTACCACCTTAGTGAATTGCCTTAATTTGTGGTTGCTTAATTATTAACTCTCATGGAATTTTTTAAGGTATTCTATCATATGAAATAAAGTTTTTTAAATTTTTTCTTCCAATTCTTTTTAAAATATGTTTTTATTGCTACATTGCAATTACAAATTTTGTGTGTGTGTGTGTGGTACTGGGGTTCCTGCAAACCCTTCTACCTCCGGGCTATACTCCCAGACACCTATTTTTTAGGTTTTTATTTGGAAACAGGGTCTCTTAAGCCAGCTCAGGCTGGCTTCGAATCTGCGCAATCCTCCTGTGTCAGCCTCCCGAGCGCATGGATTACAAGCCTGTGCCACTACGCCGAGCTTGCAATTACAAATTCTAATGAGGTTCAGAATGATAGCGACATACTCGCACACAACACTTGGTATTTTCCTCCAGAGAATATATAAAATATATTTTGTAGAAATTGTGGAATACAGAATATATGAAATAATCTTCTTAGTTTTTAACTCAAAGTATTCTTTATTATGCAGTTATTTTCTAGTAAAATGTTTTTTAGAAAGTGTTAATTTGTTAATAACTTTCGGTGTTATTTTCTTAGAAGCATAAAATATTGTGTGTGTTATTGACGTTTTATAAACATTTTCTAAGATTTGCCTTTTGGATCATTTTTTATCAATTTTCATGAGTGTAAAAAAAAGTAATACTAGATAATATCTGAGTATAAAAGTTCATATCTATTTTATAAAACCCTATCTTATAATTATGTTTTCTTTTCTACTCTTACACACATTTCTTCTCTCCAATATGTCTTAGGCTTTAAAAAATTTCTTATACTCTCGTATTTTAGAATATTTTTATTTCTCCTTTTATCCTTTTATCTCCTATAATTTTTCTTTGTTGATATTTTTACTGCTATGTTATTTGTTTCATAGATAGCAATATAAACGGCATATTATTACCATAAGTTAGCCTTGTTATCCTGTTTTTGTTCAGTAACTTTCCATTTCAATTGTACTGCAATTGATGACAATTGTACTGCATCTTAAAGTATCGTAACACATGAGTCTCATTTTTTCCCACTTCATTAATTTTTAAACTACCTTTTAGACTTTGTTTTATGTGTCTTATTTGGGGGGTAGTCTTAGAGATGGAAGCCAGGGACATTCTACCTCCAAATCACACTCCCAGTTCTAGTCTACTTTTAATTTTGAAATAGGCCTCACTATTTTTTTTTTTTTTTTTTTTTTTTTTTTTTTTTTGTGGTACTGGGGTTCCTGGAAGCCCTTCTGCCTCTGGGATACACTCCCATGGGCTACACTCTCAGACCTATTTTTTAACCTTTTCATTTGTTAACAGGGTCTCTTAAGGCAGCGTGGCTGGCTTCAAACCAGCGCGATCCTCCTATCTCTGCCTCCCAAGTACAGGGATTACAAGCGTGTGCCACCCTATGATCTTCCTGCATCAACCTCCAAGCACTAGGATTACAGGCATGTGCCACTCACACAGAAGTTGAAGTTATGTTTTTCTTTCTTACTTATAATAAAATACTCTTTTCACTGATATTAAACATAGGTATTTACATGTTGATAAAATTAATATTTTAGCACTAACATATTTTGACTGTTTGGTTGGCTTTGTTTTTTTTTTTAAATCTGTTTGTTTGTTTACTGATTTTCCTGTATTCCCCAGGCTGGCCTCCAACTGTTAGGCACAAGTAATCCTCCTATCTCAGCCTCCAAAATGACTGGGACTATAGGGACATACACTGCACCTTTCGTTAGAACTAACAGTCTGTGTTAAATATACTCAAAGTATTTCTGTTATGTTTTCTTTTCTCTTTTTTTAAATGTATTTTCTTGTTATTTAATTCTAATTTTTGTTTGTTTTCTTTTGGTATTTGATAAGATTTGTATTGTTTTGTAATAGTTGCCTTTATTAGAACTTTTAAGTTTTATACAATGCCATTTACTTGTAGTTACACAGTTTGTAAAATTTGCAAACTGATTCTTAAAAAATTTCATACAAGGTCTTTAATCTGTCCCTTTTCCCACAGACAATGCATTTCGATGCCCTACTTTGAGAAAGCACAAAATTCGCTTATTAGTCCTTATTCCCTTTTTCATTATACAACTTTGATCAATAATATTCCTTAGTGCTTATCTTTGTGCCACTACCCATCCATAGTTTTCTGACATTCAGGGCGTCGTTTTAGATGATCCCATTTAACTCCAGTGGATTGCCAACAGGGCACTCAATTAGCTTTGCATTTTCTCCTCCTCCTCCCATTTTCTTTGTCTTGTAGTATTTCTAGCTTGTCAGATATGCAACACATATATTCTTCTTCATTTTGTTTTGGTCTTAAATTCCTAGTGAAGTGTCTTTGCGGCACTCATACCAGTCTTGTCAAAGTTTTGCTAGGCATCTCGTCTAGAACAAAACAGCCTCTTCAGGAAAGTTTCATGAGTAAAAGTTATCAGAGTTCTTTCCTGTTCAACACTGCTTTTTTTTTTTTTTTCCCTTCGTTAACCTTGCTGACAAGGAGTCTGATGCCAAACTGCTTGACTGTGTTTGTTTGTTGTGATTATGGTATATGGGGTCTTGTGAGCTTCTTTAAGCCCCTTTCAAGTATTTTTCCATTCACTAGTGCCCTAGCCAATCAGGTCACTGACTTGCTCTCACTATTTTTTTTTTTAACTCAGTACAGCTTGTTGAGGCATGGTCCATCAATCATGGGACTCCCATACTCTTTTTTAAAATTATTTTTACTCTGCTTCACTGTATATTGCAGTAAGCTTTCTCGAGCCAATTCTGCTGGCATAGTCTTAGTTATTTATTTTCCAATCTACATGTAAATTTAAGTTTGTAAGTTCCTCTTTCCTTGTTACTCTGTAGGCATGGCTTATCTCACTTTTTTGCCTTCCTCCCATATTGATCTCTAGGTTTTTAAGGAGAATCCAAGAAGAAATTGGAATTTAGGTGTCTGTCCTTGTCTATGAGAGGCTGAAAGACTATCATAAAATGTTATCATTTAATAAAATAATTTGCTGTGCTCTATACATACAGATAGAAAAATATATATGTAAAAAAAGCATGATCTCAAAAACCTATTATTTTATACCTAAGTATAATATTAAATCAAACAAATACTAGCTAATCATTTTCATAATACCAATTACTTTCTTAGGTATATCTAAGTAACAGAATAATACTTTATCAAAAATACTAAGACAACTATATTAATGTACTATGATTCCAATATTATGAATGTTTTACCCTGAACAATATTAAATGTGGGAAAAACTCTATCAAAATCATGAATTCATCAATCTCCCAAATGACATGTTTAGAAACAAAATTGAACTAATGTAAAAAAAAAAGTATTCTTATCCAAAGTCATCTTCCTTTAAGTTGATAACTGTTTCAATTTTGTTATATTTTCCACTAACATATTCAGCTCTTATTGAATTATCCCTTGGAGTAAACTTCAGCTAATGTCAGCCTCTATTTCTATAATGAATATCAATAGCATCATTTGTTCCTGGGGATGCCTGATTTGGTTTCCTCATTGTCTTCTCAAATTCTTCATTTTCCCATGGAACAGTTGTCTTGTTTGGCCTATCACAATGGGTAGAAGTAAAAATGAGAGAGTGCATCAGAAGCAGGGTAGAGAAAGGGAATGATTAAAATATGTGTTTATTTAAAACTGAAATGCAAATGAAGAATTGAAACTTTCGTTTCCCAAATGGAAAATAATCCATATACTAGTTCCCATGATATGAAATACAATCTATGTAAGTTTGGCATCAATTAAAATGGCATTTTATGTCCAATATTTGCTTTTTGGAGCATTTTTATCCATTTTCATGAGTGTAAAAAATCATAATTATAAGATAGGGTTTTATAAAATAGATATGAACTTTTATACTCAGATATTCTCTAATATTACCTTTTTACACTCATGAAAATTGATTTAAAATGATGCAAAAGGCAAATCTTAGTCATGACAAATCCAGAAGAGATTCTGTTTCTCATTTTGTAACCATGAGTGGATTCCCTTTGCCCCAGCTGTCACTGATACCGGGAGCCCCTGGAGAGAGTATAAGTGCAAATAAAATTGTCTGCAGAGTATTTCAAAGGTTCACCATTTATAGCCAGCATATTGGTTTTTATTATATCCCTTTGTCATTCCATGGTTCCTTATGCTTTGTGTCAGTTTTTTAAAAGTTGATTATTAATGCCGGGCGTGGTGGCGCACGCTTGTAATCCCCGCGCTTGGAAGGCAGAGAAAAGAGGATGGCGCAGGTTCGAAGCCAGCCGCGCTGGTTTAAGAGACCCTGTTTCCAAAAATAAAAAAGTATAAAATAAGTCTGGGAGTCTGGGATGGGAGTGTAGCCCGGAGGTAGAAGGGCTTCCAGGAACCCCAGTACCAAAAAAAAAAAAAAAGTTGATTATTAAATTAAGCAGAAAAAGTTATATAATGATTGGTAACTTCTAATACTATCCAATTGCTACTTCATATCAGGTCTTATCTTTGGTAAATTTGCTGATTTTTAAAGAATTAGTTTACTACCACTATAAAATAATGATTTTAGCTATCTCATAATTATTGAGATAGAGACAGAACAAGAAAAAAGGAATGCAGGAGGAAGACAAAAAGAAGGGAGGAAGGAAAGATGATCAAGTTCTAATACAACTCTTTTTGCAAGCACATCTTAACTTTCAAAACAGTAATATAATTCCTTCAAAACCTATAGTCCAATAGCAAGCTTTCATATCACTTGATAAGATTGAAATGTGGTTACAAAAAAGTATATGGTGATATATATTAAAGTAAATTTCAAACTGACATTTTCCTTTAACCAATGCTTAATCTCTTGTGCAAAGAATTTTTTTTCTTTTTTTTTTTTTTTGCAGGTCTGGGATGGAACCCAGGGGCATTTGACCTCTAACCTCCGAGCTACACCCCGTGCCCTATTTTTTTGTTTTTTATTCTTTATTTTAAAACCAGGTCTCACTGAGTTGCAGAGGGCTTCACTAGTAGTTGAGGCTGTCCACGAACCATGATCCTCCAGTCTCAGCCTCCTGAATGCTAGGATTACAAGCTTGTACCACCAAGCCCAGTGCCAATAAAATTTATGTTATTGTGTAAGAAAGAATGTGTGTAAGTGTGTACTCATACTTAACTTTTAAGAAAGTTGAGTGAGAGTAAAGGAGAAAGGTTATTGTTAATTTGAGAAAATGTGTTTCCATAAAAATAACTACTTCTCTCGAAATGAAGACAAAAGCCGGGCGTGGTGGCGCACGCTTGTAATCCCAGCATTTGGGAGGCTGAGACCCGGAGGATCATGGTTTGTGGACAGCCTCAGCTACTTAGTGAGGCCCTCTGCAACTCAGTGAGACCTGGTTTCAAAATAAAGAATAAAAACAAAATTGGGCAGGGGGTGTAGTTCGGAGGTCGAATGCCCCTGGGTTCCATCCCCAAACCCACAAAAAAAGAAAAGAAAATGAAGACAAAAAAAAAATTGTGAAATGACAGTACAGGAAGTTCAGATTTTTAAAAATGAAGCATTAACTTGAAATCCTTAAGGAGAACAAAGATGCTAAATACATAATAGGAAAGACAGATCATAAAAAAGGGACTATGATAAATGAAGCAAAGTAAATTCTGGAGACCCAGAGCCTTGTTTTGTAGTGAATGAAATGGCAGATCATTGCCCAGTAGAAATAACTACTTTCAAGATAAGGAACTTTAAACAAGAAAAGTGAGCAGATTTATTTGGAAAAATGAATTTTTTCACATGCTTATTCTCTGTAAGAAATATAGGACCAGCCACAAATAGATGACTTATGTCTTTAAAATGAAACAAGTACAAATGAAAGTATTATTTTTAGTGGCTATACTTGTCAAATTGATAAATATTGCCCAACTGAAATACTACAAATTGAGCCAATTAACTGATATATAAAACATATAAATATCAAATAAAATATATAATTAAACATTTTTCTCATTGATGGCCTCTATAAAAATTATACAGTCTATAAAATGGAAATGGTATTGAGGGGATAAGAAAATTTTACTTTTTTTTACCAAATATAAGGAATCACATCTAAAAGAACTTATAATGATGGAAAGATGTATTCCCTTTGATTCTGCTCTAATATCCATGCTATGAGATATTAGCCCCATGTGGAAGACAACCAAATTATCTGTTCATGTTTATACAATTCATGCTTAAGTTGATTTTCTTTAAGTATAATAGTTTTATCATTTTAAACAAAATATTTTTGAAATTTATTTTTAAATTATTAGAAATGTATATTTTAACTTTATGTTTCTTCTATTCTATACCATAAATTTGGTATCATGCTTTGGTTCACACACATACATATGGTATACCTTACTAAAATTTTCTTGAGAAACTTGAGGGGAGCCTAAATTAAACAAAGTTTCAATTTAACATTACACACTAAATCAGAAAATGAATGCATTCTGTATTCTTATCTTGTTTTAAAACCAAAGAGTCAGTTCAGCCACTACAAAAGTTGATCTTAAACTTATATCCCCAAATATAAATATATATATTTTTGGGGGTGGTACTGGGGTTCCTGGAAACCCTTCTACCTCCGGGCTACACTCCCAGACCTATTTTTACATTTTCATTTTGGAAACAGGGTCTCCTAAGCCAGCGCGCGCGGCTGGCTTCGAACCTGCGCGATCCTCCTGTCTCCGCCTCCCAAGCGCGGGGATTACAAGCGTGCGCCACCACGCCCCGCCCCAAATAGATTTTATATTTTTCCCAAAACAGATTTGCGGGGATGGGGCAGGGCATTGGGTGGGAATCCCCTGAGTCTCTGACCTAAACAAAGGCATCTCACTCCCTGACTAAAAACCCGAAGCAACACTCAGGTCTCCCCCGGGATCCAAGCCCTCCTGCATTCCCCAACACCCCATCTTCACTTGTGGTCTCTCTCTTGCCAATATTTTCTACTGGCTCCTTTCTCTGTTGCTCACACTCGTGCAGTTCAAAATAAATAGCTTACACTTCAACAGACACATTTTGTTTATATCACATCATATTTCTTAAAGTTTTAATTAGCCAAATTTGTTGCCAACATTTAAAGACGAATATTGCACATTAAAATTAGAATATTGGGTTTATTGAGCATGCGCGTGTGCGCGCACGGACAAATATCTAGATATCCATCCCTCATGTGCTATTATTACCTTGCCACTCCCTGCAGAAGGAGCATGTGCTTTCCAGTTTGTCACCTCCTTTACCTCTCCTTATTTTCTGTGTAAACCTGCTTTTCTTTATTTATGCTGCTTGTCTCTTGCCACAGTTGTTTGGGCTGTTCACACCTACTCAGTTGTTCCCACTATTCCTATCCTTTGTCAGTCCTTTAGAGGTGAGTTCTCTGTGCCACCCTTGTACTTTTTATGTTGCCCTCTACTTTCAGTGCACCTTGTTATTTCCCTTCTCCCCCTTCCTTTAATCCCATGCCACTGTACTCTCTGCATCTTTCAACCTTTGTAACAGAGATTTGCATGGGTTTGGGGGAAGTTTGTTTTTGTTTTTGTTATTGTTGTTTTCGGTGCTGAAGGATCCGAACACCCCCCCTCCCTCTTCTTTAAGGAATGATCACATATACTTTTTACCTCGAGCCACACCCCTAGTCATCTTATTTTTTTTTTATTTTGAAACAGGATCTTACTAAGTTACTGAGGCTTCCCTTGAACCTTCAATTCTTCTGTCTCAGCCTCCCAATTACTTGGATTAGAGGGGTGCACCATCTTACTTGGCTCTTCTTTTAAACATTATCTCCCAGGAGCTCCTTTTAGTTTTTTTTGTTTTGTTTTGTTTTGTTCTGTTTATTGTTTTTGTTGTTGTTGTTTTTTACCTAAGCTTCTGTGTCCTACTTGATCAACCTCATCTGTTACTTATGGGGTAAAGATCTCACAAATCTGTACCACCAGACCAGAACTTCTTTATATTTTTATCATTATTTAGAATTTTATATATCCAACTGCTCAGTGGACATGTCCTTTGGAAGATTTAACATCTCAAACTAAAATTTGTCCATTTCCAGCTACTATCCAACCTATCTCAGCAAAGCCTCTTCGGCTTCATTCATCGTGAACACTGTCATCTAAACCACTCCAGCCAGAAACTTGAGCTAAACCTCTCCTATTTAATCCTCTTCACATCAACTTAAGGATGATCAAAGTTTATCAAGAACACATTTTAAATACCCCTTGCATAAAACCCACTGAAATTTTGCTATCTAAACTCCCAAGGCATCTTATTTGGGATCATGCAATAGTCCCTTAATCGTTATTCCTGCTCTCTGCTTCTTTTCTTTAGGATAACATGCAATTCAAACATACATCATATTATCATACTTCATTATTTATATCCTTCACAATGTTTCTATATTGCCTAACCATATAAAATGTCAAAGCCCTGTATGTGTTACAAGAGACCTATCACAAAATGGCTTCTGATACTTCTGTAGCCTCATCTCCCAGCCCATCCCTCCCATCCCATATTTCAGTAAAAATTCCTTGAAACTACCATTTATTTTATGTTGCTATGTTTGTATAACATGGTATTCCCTCTTGGAGTATAGTAATTCCTCATAGCATAACTATTCTGATGGACTCCTTGCCTGTGAAGCATTTTTACTTCACCCAGATCTGATCTTGTGTCTCTGATATCCTGGGTTGCACCTAGTAGACAGATAAAATTGTGTAGTGGCCAAGTGAAATTAGTGAATGGAAGCATCTAGAAATCAAAGCACAAACCAAATTGAGAGCTGTGAAAAACTGGAGAATGCCTATCTCTCTTAAAGTGGCCAGGATGTGGTAGTACATGCCTATAATCCCAATACTTGGGAAGCTGAGGCCAAAGGATCGCAGGTTTGAGGCCAGCCTCAGCAAATTAGTGAGACTCTCAACAGCCTATAGAGAGGAGACCCTATTTCAAAATAAAACAAAAAATTACAACATTTCAAAAAAGGGGTTGGGGTATAGCTCAGAGGTAGAATGCCCCTGGGCACAATCCCCAGTACTACAAAAATAAATAAAAATTAAAGTGGACAGGAGCCTTTCATCTTTATTTTTAGTGGGAATGTTATATGTTCTTTCATATATTATTATTTTGCACATAATGAGAGTCTAATACTTATTGGTATAACATATAAACAAATGAATAAATTAATTTTTGCTTGAGTAACTTATTTTTCATACTGAATGAACATTAGCCAGATTGCCCAAGTCATTGATTCTTCAAGTGTAAAACTATCAGCTTCATCTTTTAACATGTATGAAACACAAGTTCATGCCCCATTCAGGAATATCTATTAAAAAACACAGAAACGTAGTGGTCTTTGTTTTAACAAATACCTCAAGTCACTCTGATACTCATTTAAATGTAAAAAACATAGTCTAAGTTAATTAATGTTTGGATAACATTATAAAAATGAATGATAAATAAAACTAAGTATAAATATATAACAAAATCATTTCCAATTTCTATACTATTGATTTTGATAGTAATTTTCAAAAGTAAACTTTTTCATCAAATCTATTAAGGTACTAAAAGGAGATTCCATTATCCTTGAAAGATTAAAATTATACTCTCTAAATCAAAGAGAATTTTACTTTTATGCTTACTAAAACTTTGGATTATTCTAAAAGCTTCAACCAGAGCTAAGTCTACACACAAAAAAGTACAGCCAATAATTTAGGCAATTATCTAGCTAATTTAAGCCACTAGAAACACACTCATAGGCTTTGGACTCACTCTGGATAATTAACACATAAAATATATATTTGTCTCAACAGCTACATTAGTCCCTCAATTTTGTATCTTGGTTTTCAGACACCACGCTAAGGAACAAAGAAATTTTCTGTCTAGATCATTTATAAAATAACTTTATAGAGTTTTCACTATTCTCCACTAAAGCTAAAAGTCATTCTTTAATTCAAAGATGATGAGCTGCAATAGTAATATAGTTCCCCGCTGTTATTACTGAGGCATTACTATAAAAACAATCTATTATTCAGATTAATTTAATTAAAGGTTTTACAATGTAACTTATGTTTACTATTATCATGTGTTTGGAAGTCTCCTCATTTTAAAGATTAAGTTTGACATAGAAAAGGGAACCATAACAGGTTTCCAAGACAAAGCTAGGAAAAGTTCAGTCATATTTTCAATCAATTTTATGTCTTATATCCCCCTAGTATTTGAACAAAGTATATACTCCTAAGATCAAGAAAATTGCTAGCAGTTGAAAAAATAAAACACTGTGATTTATCTCTTTATTAACAATCGGTGTTAATGAATGCCCACATCAGCATTCCCATATCAGAGTCTCCATGTGAGTATCATTTGGAAGATCTTGTTACCTAGCAACACTTAAATTTGGGACAATCGCTATTCATGCAGCATGTGGAAAACTGGTGTCTGTCTCCTCCATGTTCGGAGCACTCCATCAAGAAAGTCCCTTTCAATGTGATGGCTGCCTGGTCATCCAGGATTAATCTAGGCTAAGATGTCATTACTTTCACTGGGCTTGAATGGTCTCTTTACCTTGGCACTTGGAAAAGGAAGAACTCTATCAAACAGAAACTGGATAACAGTATGGTAACTCATGCATAGATTTATTAAGTAGTTATTTTAAGCACACAGAAACCTAATTAGGTGTACATAACACTGGCATACTTGTTTTAATTTCCAGTTTCTCCTCATCAAAAAAATTTAACCTTGAGTGTCTAAAAGCAGCCTACCTTGTCCTGTCTTCTGCCTTATCTATTTTATCCAAATCTGAGTTCTCTGCCTTTTTGTTCTCATGATGACCTGGACAGGCTGGGATAGTGCTTCTCAGACAGCATCAGCATGTTTGGACCTGTATGGTAGAAGTGTAGAAGTGCACTGGTGCCTGGTTGCCCTTGCTCTGGTGGTTCTCCCACCTCCTTGCAGCATTAACCTTTCCCTGACCTCTGCTGATAGCCTTAGGATTCCCATTCCTTCAAGACTCCAATCTAAGCTCACTGATATTTTGTAAAACCTTGCTTTTTCTCCAGAATCTTTCACCCTAGAAAATGTGACAGGACTCAGTGTGTCGAGGCATTACTGATCATATCTGCTCCTTCAGGGGACTCCAGATTTAACTTCAGGTTTACTAGGTCAATGGAATCCCTAGAGATTATTGTTACCACTAGCACCAGAATTGCACTGGCTACCTGGCCCATTCCTAGCAACATTTGATCAGAAACAAGCTTACACTGAATGGTACTTTCCCTAGTTTAGGTACTAATGACAGCTTTCTTTGATAATATTTTGGGTTGTTCTAGCAGTCTGCAGGTGGTATCATATCCCTCTCTACATATTTAGCAACATAAAAGAATAATCTCCTTGCAAGATCATCTGTGAAAAAAAACCTTCTTGAAAATAAAAAGTAGATATGTCAATCACCTTCCTTTCTTCACCCAGAAAAATATGATCTTTTATTCTCTTTGACTCAAGGGTTAAAATTATGTTTCTCTACACATCCAAGATTGTCTGGCTGAAAAAAATCCTCACATGTATTTTAATTTTTCTTATGCAAACATTAAACTTAGGAGTTCTCTGACTTTAGAAAGATTCGTTAATATTAACTCATGCATCTTTATTTGTTTGATAATAAATAGAAGTAATTCGTGTGGTAACTTTTTCAGGCTAGAATGTAGGTATCTCTACCTCTGTAGTGGACACTATTGGGATAGAACCCAAACACTTTTGCCTTCACTGGACAGCCCAACTGCTGCAGATATTGATTGCTATGCATACACAGTTCTGCCTCTCCCTGGGAATTAAAATCAAAATCAGGGAACTATCTTACAAGGGCTATGATTGTTCCCGTTGTGTGGTCATCACCAGTGACTGGTTGATGCAGAATTACAAAGGCCAGATACTTTGACTGCATTTAGAAGCACTAAGTATAAGTAGGCAGAGATTAAGGGGACATTTCACAGTGAGGTATAAGGACAGTCATGGCAGCACCTCTGAGGGGCTGCGCCAGCTCTAGAGCTCCCCAGGCTGTGGCTGAAGCATTTGGACATTTCAACTTTCTTCTCTCAATCCTGCCTTCCTTAGATAGATTTTCTGAGTGTCCCCCACATTAAACCTGTTGTACAGTCCATTTTCAGGGATCTACTTAGAGTAGAGTAGATACTCTTCCACCACCCCAAATCCTTCATGAGGGGAAGAGCTCTGCATATGGCCCCTACATGGAACATCCATGTCCAGTCCCTTCCACACTCACACAAGTCCTCTTCTTGCCCAGCAGGTCTCTAGTTGGTATGATGCATGACTTAAATTTCTCTCTACTTTTCCATCCATAAATTAACTAAGAAAAATCAAGAAAGAGTTAAATGCTTTTAATTTATACCCTGAGGGTTTCAGTAGTATAATGATTGAATAATTGGTATTCAAAGGTTTTGGACAAATGATGAGAAATTAAACCAAGGAAATGACTAGGAACTCACAGTTGTATTGTGAAGAATGTCAATGGCTAAAAAAAATAGATGGAGAATTTTGTAGGAATACTTTACTTCCCCAAAAAATTATTATTTCTAATATTATAAATAACAGCAATTATAGCAATTATAGTATACCTTCCTAGATGAAAAGTATGTGTTCAAACGAAATTATGGTCATATGAGTAGCTTTTAAGTACTTATCATTCCTTCTGGGAATGTGCAAGAGTGTGTGAAAACCTTACTGTGTTTTTCTTCTTTCATATTTACTGAGTAAATAATAAGCACAAGGCTAAATAGTTTTTGTTTTAATTATTCAAATTAGAAAAATATATAATAATATCTGAATGGTTACAAGAGTTTTTTGCAGTGTTGAGATCCATAACACAAGTATACTTATCCATGATTTATATTTCAGGCCTGAAAGTGCTAGCATTGAGCAAATTTCTCAATGTGTATTCTTTCTGGATGAATTGCTGTTAGACAACTAAATCTATAATGCAATATAACATGGTCATATTAACTTAGTGATGCAGAAAAGACCATCTGTACCACCTTGGATCTGGCTAAACTATAGGAGCAAAGTAAATGCCTCATGCAGCCATTAATTTAAGAAAGCCAGTGAACTGGTATTAAAGGAGGTGAATCATATAACTGATGAAGAATGGATAAAAGTAGACATTGACCTTTAATGCATTGTAATAAGCTTGCAAAATTGATTTATAAACTACTTTATAACTCAATTTCATGTGCATTAAGAACTAATCAAGTGACTTGGATGCACTTCACCGATTTTTAACTTGGCAATTTACTTGAGTATATAAAAATTATTCGTAGAAATATGTAAGAATGCTTGTGAACAATTACTGTCATGCACCGATATTGAATCTCATTTCCACAGATTGTTTACTCTAAATTCTGTTCACAATAAATTCTGTTTACTCTAAATTCTGTTGTTAATCCACAGTTTAATGTTGAATATACTTAGGGTATGCTTTTGCACTGTGTCCTATCAATTGCAGAAGACAAAAATCCTCCAATTATATTTAACACAGTTAACTACAAGGTCACAAATGAAAGGTTACAGTAGTGAATTAGACTGCTTAATTCTAAAATGTTCTGTAACAGGTGTTTGACATGAACTTTACTAGCTGATGAGGAGCCTGAGGACACTTTCGCATATACTCTAGAATCAGAATGGTAGCAATTAATATCCTCTATAAAAAGATGAAATTAACAATACGAGTTGAATTAGGTATATATGGCATATATAGGGGTCACCGTTTCCATAGGTATTGAGTTATACTCACTTTAGTCATTATGAGTCAGTACAGTTCAAGGAGGTTGTTTTTTTAACTATATGAGCAATTAAATATTCTAGATTTAGCGTGTTATCAGTAAGGTTTAGAATCTGTGTGTGGAAAATCATTTCCCATAATCAAGCAGGTTGTTGGGCTGTCAGGAGCAGTCCCAATAATAAGCAAAATAGACAGAGGCCCTTCCCTTATGCAGTCTCTGGTCCAGTGGGGGAAAGACAGGTTAAGCAGAAAACTGACAAATGTGTAATTATTGTTTGTGATAAAAACTATGAAGGGGTATTAACCTGGTTTCCTAAGGAAATAACTTTGGGACTAGAGCTGAAACAGAAGAAAATCCTTAGTCAAAAGAACCACAGGCCTTTGGAGGATTTTTTTCTTTTAATCCTTATGGCTGGATTCTGGGCAGCAAGAAGAACTAAAGATGTAAAATAGAGACATGGTCTTGTCATTCCCAAAGCAAAAAGTTATTGGCGATGGAGGGGTGTGAAGTGTTCATGAGGGTTAAGCACTATTCTATATAGTTAGATGTAAATATTTTAAAGATAAAATTATTTATGTATTTAGTATTGAGGATTGAACCCAGGGAAGTTCTATGGCCAAGCTACAGCCCGCACATTTGTTTGTTTGTTTGTTTGTTTGTTTGTTTGTTTGTTTGCAGTACTGAGGATGAAACCCCAGGGCATTCTACCTCAAAGCTACACCCCCAGCCCTATTTTTTATTCTTTATTTTGAAACAGGGTCTCACTGAGTTGCAAAGGGCCTAAGTATTAGCTAAGGCTGTCTGCAAACTACGATCCTCCTGTCTCAGCCTCCAAATGCTGGGGTTACAAGCATGCGCCACCACACCCAGCTTGTTTGTTTCTTTTTGAAACAGGGTTTGACTAAATTGCTGAGGTTGGCCTTGAACTTGTAATTCTCCAATCTTAGCCTCCTCCCAAGTATTGGTATTATAGGCATGCACCACCACACCCAGCTAAAGGATAAATTTACATTTTTAAGGATAGATAACAATGGTGTGAATATGGAAATATGAAAGTAATTAGCATCCTATTGCAGGAAATCAGCTGAATCATTCTGTGGTGTGGACAGAAGGAAGAACAGTAGAGATGAGAAAAGTGAAAATATTAAGAAGTTATTTAGAAGATGAGATGAACACAATTAGGGATGGGTCTGAGAGAGATCCTCAAGGGTCAGCCTTATATAACTGATGGATTATAATGTTACTAAAAAAAAAAAAAAAAAAACCAGAAAAAGAACTGGGCTCAGAGGAATAGATCATGTAACTGAAATTTGCTATGAGATTTTGAGATGTCTTTATGACTTAGCGGAAATGTTGACACCATTAAATATATAGATTTGGGACTTAGAGCAGAGATCTGAGCCAGAGATATAAATTTGAGTCACCGTGTTAAAGATAGAATTGAAAATACATGTGTAGGTAAGACCATCCACTGGGAGAATATATTCAAATATTCACAATGGAGAAAGGTTTACGAGTTTTCAAGTGTTTTAGAACCACTCTGATTCATTGAGGAAAATTTATAACAAATATATTAAATACAATGATTCCCATGATATTTAAAGAATATGAGAAGATAGAAAATACTGTAGCCCAAAGATATTAGGTGACTGAGCAGAAAGGCCATATATAATTGTAAAGTCTCGGGTAGATATGGACCCAGACTACTGTGTTAGCAATATAAACTACAAACTTTAAATCTTATAAACAAAGGAACTTAAAGTAATATAGAGAGAAACCTGTAGAATGGTGGAAGGGAATTGGAGGGAAGGAAAATAGGAAAGGATAAAAGGGAAATTTGAGGAAGGAAGCAGTGCAAATACTTTATCAATATGTGAAAGTATCTACTACCAATTTTACTAACAAGTGTGGGGAGGGAGGTGAGAGAAGGAGGTGGGACATGGAGAAAGCACACCAAGAGCTGAATTCATGTATGTTTTCATCACATTGAATCTCACTATGACATATAATTGCAATATACTAATACAATTTTAAAAGTAATGCTTAGAGAAGCTTTGAATTACAGATTACAGATTATTGTTTAAACGTCTTTTTTTTCCTTTTTTTTCTTTAAAGGGTAGATGTTTTACTTGCTTTAAAGCATTGATGTTTTACTTAGTTTTTTAAAAAGTTTATAAGATAATGAACATTTACTAGAACAAAGAGTAGAGATATATGAAGAAGAACACAATATGTTATAATCCTACCACTGAACTACTCAACGTTACAAGTTTGGATCATGTTTTTATCACATCTTTCCTGTGCAATGCAACTTACATTAACAAATAAAGAATTTTGCTTTATTTAATGAAAATAATATAAACATAAGGATTCAAAACTTAACACTGTATTTGAACAACCATTTAATCAAATCAGTACATATATTAATTTTATAAGAATATCCTAAGACTCAAAAGTTTTAAAAGTGCCATAATTTATTCATGTATTTTAATGCATATTCAGATCCTTCTAAATTTTTATTCCTTGCAGTATTCTATACGTGAGTTTCTAAGTCAAAAGAAAAAAATAAGTATGCATTTTTGTGCATATATATTTTTAATAAATATGTTCAGATGACTTTCCAATAAGTTGTAGGAATTTGAAGTTCCACCAGTGCAATGCTAGAAGGACCCTCAGTAATTTTTGCCAGTACTAGATGTTAAGCTCCTGTTTTGTTGTTGTTTGTATTTTTGTTAGCTGTTAAATTGAAGGGTATAAAATGAAATCATCTTGTTTCAGTATGTGATTTTACTGTGTGTTTATTTAGATCCTATTTAATGGTAAATGCTTTAATATGAATTGTTT
This sequence comes from Muscardinus avellanarius, assembly GCF_963383645.1. Lineage (NCBI taxonomy): Eukaryota > Metazoa > Chordata > Mammalia > Rodentia > Gliridae > Muscardinus > Muscardinus avellanarius. The sequence goes on from NC_137787.1 coordinate 73,177,970, forward strand.
ATTGATTTCTTATATATTGGTTACCTGATTTATAATTGTTAATATCATCCGTTAGTGTTTAGTTGCCCTTCTGTGCATCATCTACTCTGAGATACGTTTTAACATTTCATGCCATACTCTCAGATTTTGGAACAACAGCAACAGCAACAACAACAAAGAAAGAAAATTTAAATTTTTATCTTTACAAATCAACTCTTTTGGAAACCAAAAGATGATACACAGCTGGTCAGAAAACTGGTATACAGCTGGTTTGATTACCCAAACTCAACTCACAGTATTACCCAATCAACCCTGACTGCCTTCTCTCCCTCCTACTTCTTGTGGGATAATTCCTCCCACCACACACACACACACACACACACACACACACACACACACACACACACACACACAAACACAAACACACACAAATACACACACACACACACCACATACATTTACACCATACTCATTTCTATATATCTCCCTTAACATAAAAGGTCTATTTTTTTCCTATCTGAAGTGTGGATGTACAGTATATATATGTTTAACTTATTAAAACTCAAAGTTTCCTGCCATCTAAATGATGCTTTCATCTTACTAGAGTATTATCTAATTATTAGAAACATGATAAAATATTTTACTATATTCTTGCTACTCCTATGATAATTTATATTGTTCTCAGAAGGATTCTAACAGTATCTCTTATTTCAACTACAGGTGACTTAATTATTCACTAACAATTCTTTTTGCATGGTATTTAAATATGAAGTAAAAAAAAATTTAAGGATCATTCCATCGTCTTACCATTATGCTTTTTTGCTCCTTTTGTAGGGAAACTATTTGGATTCAAGTTCCCTGGCTTGAGAGTTCTCACATACAGAAAGCAGTCCTTACCTCAAGAAGACCCCGATGTGGTAGTCATTGATTCATCGAAGCACAGTGATGATTCAGTAGCCATGAAGCACTTTAAGTCTCCTACAAAAGAAAGCTGTAGCCCCTCTGAAGCAGATGATACAAAAGCCTTGATACAACCCAGCAAATGTTCTCCCTTGGTGAATATATCTGGACCTCTTGACCATTCCTCTCCCAAAAGGCAATGGGACCGACTCTACCCTGACATGCTGCAGTCCAGTTCCCAACTGACCCATTCCAGATCCAGAGAGAGCATCTGTAGTATACGGAGGGCATCTTCAGTTCACGACATAGAAGGATTCAGTGTCCACCCTAAGAACATATTTAGAGATCGACATGCCAGTGAAGGTATGTTTGATTATTTTAGCAAGAAAACATTTGTATTTGGGCAAAGAGCGGTTATTTTCTTACTTTTTAAAATGTCAACATTAATCCTTATGCCTTGGGAGAAGAAATGGGATTAAAGGCTACTAAGCATGTGAATCTTTCATTCAGAGATTTTTCTCATTTCCTTTTTGAACCCTAGTGAGTAATTTGGTTTCTTCTGGCTTCTTTATGTTTCTGAAATAGTATGATAACTATTACCTACCTATTTTCAGGAAGTGTTAATTAACTCATATTTAATATTAATTATGCTTTGGTGATAAACACTATCACCTGCAGTGTAATCAATCTTGCCTCTTTTAGCAAATGATCACACCTGGAAAGAAAAAGTGATCTAGATCACAGGACTGTGTTAGCAACCAATTCCTTCCAAAGAGGGTTTAGGAAAGGTACACACAGAGGTAGGAGAAAGGAGAACCTTTAGGGGGGAGAAAAACCACCAACCAACTTGAAATGCCAAGTCAGAAGTAATGTATTTCCCCCTGGCCTCTTCATGTTGACATTCTTATATTAGCCAGCAGTGAAAGTCAGATGCTTTAAAAGCAGCCACAGAAACACTTCATCATTAACATGACAATGGCTAACATTAATTAAGTATCTACTAGGCTTGAGGTAATGGAAGTACTTGGCACACATGAACTCTTATTTAATTTTCCTAACAGCCCTATAAGTTAGAAATCAGTTTCAAGCTTCATTCTATAGATGGGAAAACTGAGTCTTAGGTACATTAAATAAATAAATTGGCCCAAGTTTAGTCCATGTCAGAGCCTAGCTTCAAACCTAAGACTGCTTTTTTTCTGAGTCTACAATCAAATCCCTGCAAGGTTTCACCTCCCTTGCTCCTGCTCCTGTAGACCTCACCGTAGGAGGGCTCTGGAGTCACTGGACTTGCCCCAGGAGTTAGAGAATCATAGATCCATCAGTCCTGCTTTCAGACTCCACAGTTTGGTTCTTGAGAGGCCTGCTGTCCTTTTGCTGATGTTCATTCCTTCAATGCCTTCCTTCATCAGCTATGCTACTGCCACTTGTCTTTATGAGACGTTCAGTCTGATCATGAGGCTCCTTACTATGGGACGCTGGGCACTTTGCAAAATGGCCACAATTGCTATTCAAGCTTCAGTTTTAACCCCTGCAGACTCCTGCCTTGCTTTACACTCTGTTCTTAGTCTGTACCAGGATAATCTGCCATTTCCCAAAACACCCATCATGAATTTTTCTCCTTTATTATTTTTTCCTGTCTAAAATACTCTACCTCAGTCAGGTGTCGTGGTGCACGCTTGTAATCCCAGCATTCAGGAGGCTGAGACCGGAGGATCCTGGTTCACGGACAGGCTCAGCTACTTAGTGAGGCCCTCTGGAACTCAGTGAGACCTGGTTTCAAAATAAAGAATAAAAAATAGGGCAGGAGTATAGCCCGGAGGTCGAATGCCCCGGGGTTCCATCCCCAGACCCTCAAAAAAAAAAAAAAAGAAAAAAAAACTCTACCTTGTCTCTCTTTATACTCCTCCTCAGCAGGAGGAGCCTGCTTCCCCTTCCCTGGCCTTGATTGTGTGATGTCACACCTGAGTGTTCAAAGCACTTTGCATATATTACAGCATTTATTAATCCCACGTTTATTATGATATATATACACATATATGTGTTGTTGCTGTTAGATATTTAAATACACAGCGATGTTGCTGTGAGCTGACCAGCAAAGAGTTATTTTCATGTTCAGTTCTGCAGTCTTAGCAGTTAGCACAATTTTCTACTTTATGGCAGACACTCAATAAATGCTGGTTTGCTACTGAGAGGACTATGCTCAGGAATTATGTTCTCAAAAAATGAGTTATCTGCTCAACGATACTCTAAATTTAAACCAAAGTCTTAGGATTGAAACCTGTAGAAGACTTTTATCTAAAGGGCAAAGAGTTGAAAGAAAATGAGTTGGCAAGAAAAATTCAAAGTGAGATAAATCAATATCTCAGAAACAGAAATAGCATTTTGCTATGAGACAGATTTGAGAAACTATATACTTTACAAGAACAATTAGCACATCTTTTATAATCTGTGGTCCAAAGAAGGTCAGAAGAAAAATAAAATTAAAGCAATTCCCAAGCTGGCTAATCATCAAAGGAACTATGCTTTCTAAAGTAGTAATGAGCTCAGTATTACCTAACAGAATAAAATCTCTATAATTTGATCTTTGAGCAATGGATCCTATAGCTGAACACCACCAATAAAATATTGTAATTTGAAGGACCAACGTGTGCTTTAATTAGTTTGGCTAGTGTAATCATCTTATGCAGTATTATTGACTTTTCAGAGATGTCCTGTCAGGGATTTCTCAGAGAAAACTAGAGTTAAAGGATAACAGCACTAAGAAACTATAAATTTGAAAATCAAAGAAATATATAATCAGTAAACATTGCAGGCTTCACCTGTGTTTTGACAATGTCTCTCAGGAGTTTAGCTCAGATTCCATAGCTTAACTTTATTGCTTTAAAATTATGTGGACTCCATTTAGTACACAGTTTCCGATACAGTTATAGAAAAGGGTGTTTTGATATTTTTGTATTTCTCAGTTCAGGTTCTATACATGGACAATTGGTGTTAAGATCATCATCAGTTTCCCTTCTCCACCTAAGCTAGGCTATTTTCACAAAAAAGTATCACTTTCTTGCAGATAGATGCTATTGTCCACATGTGACTATAGATCAATAAATTTAGAGAGTATTTTGTACTTTAATTTTACAGCAATTTCACTATGAAATCATGGATAGGTGTTTAAGAAACTACAATTGTTAAGGATACATCATTTTATACATTTTTAAAAGAAACTGAACCATTGACATGGATACATAAAAAACTTTAAAAATAAGTTTTGTTTTATTAATCCATAGAACTGGTTAGGTTAAATCCTACATGCACCAGATTTTGGATTCAGATTGTTATCTCATTCAAATGGAAAAACTGCTTTCTATATAGGCTATCTTTATAGAACTTTAAGTGTTTTGCAAATATATTACTGTAGAATATTTTGCATAGATCTCTCATTTATCAAATACTTTAGTACCTCAAGTACCTGTACCTCTCAAACCATCTGTGATGAAGGACCAGAATTGTTTTTCTAACACATCATGGCTCAATACATTATAAATTCAATAAAAATGCATTATTGTTAAAATTATGTATGCATACAAAATGCAGACCATAATTATTTTACCATTAGATTCAGTTGATATGAAATTAGACTATCTAATTGCTACAAAAAAAAGTCTACTCCAATTTCTGCACTTATATTGCCTAGGAGGAACAGTTAGCAGATCTTAGCTAGTGCGAAAACATAGTCCTCTTACTTTGCTTGGGAATGTCAGAGTGGTCTGAATTACATCATGAAACTTTTTGTGACTTTTCTTGGAATTTGTAAATCTTTATTTATAATTTCTAGGTCTGGTAAGAATAGTTGTAATTTTAACTTCCCATAAGTAGCTGTTACTTTAATAATGGTTTTTGGATCCATCTTCTCATGAAGAAATTATTTCTGTATAGTCCATATCTCTTTCATCATCCCTATTCACACTTTGGTGATCTCCTCAAAGAGGGAAGAAATTTGTCATCAATGACACATTTTTTAGTGTATGTATCCCTGTGCAAAGCAATGTTTACTCTTGCAATTCAGTATCATACTATTTTCATTGCTTTAAATGTGAGCTTTGAAGCAAGTATGATATTTCTCAAGATTTGAAATGTGCACAGTGACAGTATAGATGTCAAACAAATGTTGAACAGATTTTTCAGATCTTGGATATATTTGAATAGCTTGATATAACTTCATTTATTTTAAGCTTGAATGTTTCAAAGCTAGTAATACATCGTTTGTGAGTAGCAAGTATGCAACATTTAGATTGCCAGTCTCAAAATAAACCTGAAAATGCTCCATGCCAAAATTTGATCACAGCCTATTTTAATATAAACAACTTTCTGAAATTTTCTAGGTATGACATTGGCTTGCGACAATATAAATTAAAAGCACACATTCCCTTTACAGTAAAATGTTTCACTGATTTTTTTGCAATTATTTTTGCCTAAGAATGTCTCTTTCAGTTATATTTGCTATTTTTAAAATACATGTTGAATAATGTTTGGGAGTAGGAGGGAAGTCAGTAAAATTATGATTAATGATGTAAATTGATAATTGAACTTTGTCTTAGGAACATTTTCTTTATTACCATACCAGGTTAAGTTGTAAGAACAAAATTACTTAATATGCAAAATGTTGCATGATCTTTCTTTGAATATGTTGTAAGAGAAGATTGAGGAGATATCAAAATGGTTTCTACCAAGATTGGAAGCTGCAGGCAGCTGTGGAGTTCTTTCTCCAAACTGTCATAATAATAAAATTTACATACACCTTGGAATTTGTTTAAATTAAGTAAGATAAATATGTCCCGTATGTAAACAAGAATGTTATTATAGCAGATAATTAATGTACGAATCTCACTTGGCTGAATAGTAGACAATGTTACTTTCAATCAAAGATACATTTTCAGTCATTACATCCTGTTTTCTCTGATTGTTTTCACAGAGGTAATTCACTGTATATAACATAATTTTAGTCTTCTCTTTATATTTCTCTCTTTTTTTATCCTTATGTGCTCAAAACAGACAATGGTCGCAATGTCAAAGGTAACGTACAAACTCAAATCGCACCATCTGATGCTTAAAGTGCCCCTCGACTCGGCATGTTAACTTGCCTGCTGTCTGCCCTGTTCAACGCAACATCTTCATGCTGCCCTTAGCTAGTCCAGGTGCCTGGTGGAGACATCATGGCTTGGTTTTGCCGGAGACATTGTTACCTACTCAGCTGTGCCATCAAAGTGATTATGAATGGCTTTATCCTGCAAGAAGTGTAATCCTAGGTTAACAATGAACACTTCATAAATGTTTAAATCATTTGGAAATAAACAAATAGCAAGCTAAAATACATTCCAGTATAAAAGAAAGACATACACCGATTTCAGGGAAAATACCTGTTTTTAGTACAAGATTAAGTACAATGAACAAAGTGCTCTGTGACAGCATCCCTTCACTTGTTCCTCTTTTGTTTCCTTAAAACTAGTTTCACGTTCCTGGATGGCAGGGGGTATGGTTTTAAGCTTATTGTAGTAGTATACTGTACATGCATGACAGTCTTTTTCTATATTATATTTAATCATTTAAATTGTGTCCTCTATTAGTCTGAAATCACTAGCATGACCTACAGCTACCGTACAGTGACATTTAATTGTGCAGTATTATGGATAAATTTGGATTTGGCTAAAAAGTTTGAAATTCACTTCTGTTTTCTACTATATCACAGTAGATAACAACGATAAAATAAACAGAATAATCACATAATTTTCATCAAATTAAAAATTCTGTATAATAAGGTTTTGATAATAAATTGCACTAATAAATTTACTAAAAAGAATAAAAGTGCAAAATAAACAGAGAACTCTTTGGGGTTGGTCTTTTAACCTGGCCACGCATGCTGCTGTGGGTGTGCAAATGGTGACAGCGACTCATTCTGTGCATGTGTGTTGCATGAACACGTCTCCACCAGTAACCATCACGACCTAGAGTTGACAGTTTGGGCTTCTGTGTGTCACTGGTGCTCTGACCACTGTGCAGTTTTGTGCGTTGACTTCTTGATTGTTTTCCTAATTAATTCAGAGCTGGTGATAATTATGAATTAATAATACTAACAGCCAAAGATGTTTTCTGATCTGCAGCCCAAGACAATTTTCAAATAAGGGAAAACATGGCAATTTGCACCCTTCCCTTTCCAAATTTTATTTTATAAGCGCTTCAAAAACTATCTATGCAGGTGTACTCCAATAGTGGGATAGGATTGCTCTGACATGGTTATTCTGCCCTTGGCCTGGCCACTGTGATTTTTAGGAAGGAACAAATTGGTGTCAGATTTTAGGGAGTGGTTTCAGTTGATACAGTTCAGAATGGAACCTCATCAAACAGGAGACAAACAGCTCTTGCCAACTTGACTGTGTGACAAATGACTGGCTTAAAATTTGACAATTACCAGGAAGTTAGTAGATATTAATTTTCAAAATATGAGAAATTAATCTATTAAATTATTAAACAAAAAATTTTAGGCCATCTTATCTTTCACGTTAGTGTTTTATCTAATTGTCAAACTATAGTCATTTTATTTTAATTTCATAGACTAATCAGTTTTTTCAAGCCTCTTTTTTTCTTTCAGTGCAGGTGATCAAATCTAGGACCTCTCACAGGCATGCTAGACACTAGTCTAACACTGAACTACATTCCTAACCCATTTAGTCAATCTTTTCTTCTCATCCCACCCCTCCTTTTTGTAATAGCAATACTCTGAATTTAAATGTTCTCTTTTTTTGTCAAAAAGATTTCAGATGGTATACCAATTTTGCAATCATAATTTATGGTACATAGTATAGTCATCAAAGTTAGAATTTGCAATTAAGGATCACTAAACCATTGTAGAAATTTTTAACATTTTACCATTTGTAAACTTAAAGCTATAAAATGGGAAAAAATATTTTCAGACGTAATACAACCTTATATAAGAATGCACTCCAAAGTTTCCATTTCATTTTTCATGCTTTGGTTTTGAAAACTACTAAACAGAGTTTAAGGGTCTGCCTTTAAGATTTTCACATAACAATTAGCATACTAATTAAAGACAGGATAATACAGTACATTTTTTAATTTTTTAGCTTTGCTTCTGATTTAGATTTAAATAAATAATCAAAAATAAAAGACACATTTCCATACTGTTTTGTATGTAAAATGCATTATTAAAATTAACAATTTCAACCAAAACGTTTCTTTACAAAATAAGTAATTTAGGAATCCCTTTAGAGGGTCTTCATCAGTGTCTGGTGTATTCCTCCTAGCTAAGATATTAGCTAATTTCTTTAAGAGGTATGAGAGCCTTTATCTCCAGAGAAGGTTGTTCTTTAACTGTCTTAGACCGTTTTAGTTTCTGTTGCACAAAGAGCTAGTCTAAATCCATCTGGATTTAAATGTACTTTTCTTTCCCTTCATTTTTTCCCCCAGTGAACAGAAATATTCTCTGACTACTACTAATCAATAACATAATACCACAGTATGAAGACAAAACATTGGTACTAAATATTTTCTTTTAAAATAACACCACTTTCCCTTAACCTTCTTTCTTAGGTCCTATATATTTCCCTTTAACAAATTTCCTTGGCACTTACTCCTTTAAAATATACTTTTAGAGGTTTTATTTTTCTTTAGGTAGTAGAACCCATTAGCAAGGAATAGAAAAAATACTTTAAATTGCACAACTCCTGTATGTGTGTATATATTTATTGCATTTTAAAATATCTTCCCCACCAATAGGCAAGGAGGTAACTAGTTTTACTTCAGTCAACTTATAAACTGATTTTCACCTCCAATGTAGTGGTTTCTCTGTTTTGCTCTCTAAAATCATCAATAAAAATGTCACTCCTCTTACCCTAGTAAATAAGTCATTGATAAAACTTAGCTCTCCATTTCTTGCACCCTTATTATCTCAAGTAATCCTGCCCTTCTCTACACTGCTATGCTTTGCTTCCAACTTGTCTATGAGTTTGCCAGAGATCAGAAACAAAAACACTCTCAAGGTTTGTTAGAGCTTTGACTTGCACTGTGGCTACAAAACCCATCACACTCATAAGAGAAAAAATTGATTTAATACAAATTGTTTCTCATGAGTTATATTGGCCATTATACAGAATATTGTGACCTTATAAAGATTCGCACATTGATTTTCAGTGGTGACTATTTTCTTTGATAATCATATGTCATGCATTGGAACAGACATTGTGGGTATAGGATAAAATTTGATGATTACTTCTTATATATCTTTCAAAGCATTAAACTTGTTTATTTTGCTTATTGACAATGTTCTCTTACAAAGCTTAACTATTAATTATTATATTTGCATTTTCCTTAATGTCAAAACACTTCAGCAGTTTGAGTTTTATTATACTTTAACAAAGTAAACTCGGTGTCCTAAAAATGTGCAAATATCCAATGATTAAAAAACAACTTTAAGTGAGATACGGTGGTGCACACCTGTAGTTTCATATATTCAGGAGACTGAGGCAGGAAGATCATGAAGTCAAAACCAGGCTGTGCAACAAAGCAAGAGTCTATCTTAAAAATGTATGCAAACATACAGGTGGGGTGTGGTGGCGCACGCTTGTAATCCCTGCGCTTGGGAGACGGAGACAGGAGGATCGCACAGGTTCGAAGCCAGCCACGCTGGCTTAAGAGACCCTGTTTCCAAAAATAAAAAAGTATAAAATAGGTCTGGGAGTGTAGCCCTAGGTACAAGGGCTTCCAGGAACCCCAGTATCACCAAATAAATAAATAAATAAATACAGACAGACAGACAGACAGACAGACATATAGGAAACAACCTTATCTTAGTTTCCTTTTTTCCTGTTCTATTTGGTTCTCATGTTTATTTGATGGCATTAAAATAATTCTATTAGTAATATTTTACTATATACCAGGTGTCCTTAGCTATATTTCTAACACCATTCACAAGCAAATATATTATCCTTCAGCATCCCATAACTCATGACAAATATAAATAGCCTCATCATGTAAATTCTAAATATTTTAATCTAAAATTATTCCCAGTTATTCCTTTAGCCTCTAGCTTGAACTAAAAATGTAGGTCATTTCTTTGTTGATGGAGAGCATTCTATTTTATGTTAAATCAGACACTGTAACATTTTAAAACTTTATCTACTACCTGATCATGAGTTTTCCATCTCCTAATATATTGAAAAATTAAATCTGGCCATCCATTTTACATATATTTCTCTAAAAAAACATTAAGTTCTCTTGTATACTTTAGAATTATGCACTATTATTGACTGAATCTGTGATTTCCCTATATTTATGCCCCTTCATTTTCTTTAATTCATTTACTTTGTTTTTCAGGCTATTCTCCTTTCTTTCATTAGAATCCTAAATCCCATCTGTTCATGATCACTCAGTGAGGCTGATTTTCACCTTTAAATCCTCAACCAAGGCCTCTCTGAATATAGACCTAGGAGGTAGGAAATCTTGTATTCTGATTCTAGTCCTTGATTCTTATGCTCATTTGGACTTTTATTCTACCAGCTTAATTTTAAAATTGGTAAAAAACAACAATATTTTTAATTCCTACCTTAAGGTGTTGGAAATGGTTTTTTATTGAAATATAGACAGATTTTAGAGGAACTAACCATCTTGTAGACTCTATATAAAAGAGTTCTACACTTAAACATCTGATTTGATTCAAAATCAGTAGAATAAAGCATAAAGATCTTTGTTAAACAAAATGAATTAAATTATAAATGCCTTATCTAAGTAACACACATAAGCCATTCTAAGTAATGCATTGTTATGCTGAATTCATTAAATGTGTCAAATAAAAAGAAAGTCTATATTAACTCGCTAAGACTAAGAACTTAAAATAAAACAGAATAAAGTAACCATTTAAAAGATGTTTCCATTAGCAAAACAGAAAAACCAAAATAGTGATGGCAATGAAATTACAAATTCTGCAAATAAATAAACATAAACTTTTATACACAAACATAGTGATTTTCCCCTACAGTAACTATGAATGAGCTGATGGGTTTTTTTTTTAACATTATATTTGACCTGTGTTGATTGTTGAAATTCAAAATACATGATCTTTAGTCTCATTCTAAATTGGTTACACCTTGCTTGGTGCTTAAATTATATACTGATCCCTAAAATGTGTATTTTAAACAGGCGTGGTGGTGCACGCTTGTAATCCCAGCACTTGGGAGGCCGAGACAGGAGAATCACACAGGTTCAAAGTCAGCCTCAGCTACTTAGTGAGGTTCTCAGCAACTTAGTGAGACCCTGTTTCCAAATAAAATATTTTAAAATAGGTCTGGGAGTATAGCCCGGAGGTAGAAAAGCCCCTGGGTTGCACCACCCCTCCCCTAGTACCACAAAAACAAAAACAAAAATTAAAAAATAAAATTTATATTTCATTTTGAGCAGGGAAAAAGCATAAAGCATAATAAAGTTCATTCATGCATTTGTTCATTTTAATCACTCTTTGAGGCAGAACAATACTGTATAATACCAGTAACCTCAAGAATTTTACAAAATTCTTCCTGGTTTTAATTTTAAGAGCTAAATAATGGTATCAGTAATATACCCATTGCACAGAAACTCTTTGGAATAGTTCTCAATTCCCCATAAGCAACAAATAGATTCAACTCAAAGAAAGAGATTGCTGGTCAGTATACTGACCCAAAGGGAACCAGAGATCATGTGACCAGCAACTATCAATACCAGACATACTCTCTTAACCTGGCTATTTTATGTTTGCCAACACATTCTTTTTGTATGGTTTTTATACTTCATTTCTTAACAAGTGGTCAGTCTTAAATATAAATAAAAAAATACAAAAGGAAAGGAAAGATGTAATGGTCCCATATAGGATCTGTACACACACACACACACACACACACACACACACACACACACACACACTATAGCCTTTTGCCCCTTTCAACTTCATGTAGGATTCATTCTTATGTTGACTCGCTGGGGTATTCAGTACAGGAAAGAGAAGCATATTAAGAACCCAGCTAGCTTGTCACTCACTTCTTAGTGACACAGAGAGTAGATTAACCAAAATGGGAGCAAGCTATGAAACTCATTAAAAAAATTTTATGGCCAACATGATTTTTTGTAACCATTTGCAAGTTCCTCCTTGAATAATCCCTAGATTATACAACAAAATTCATGAGACATTTTGAAGGTAGAATTTGATCTACAACAAGAGAAATATGTTTTTCTTTTATTTCAGCCTTAAATGAAAGAAGCCAATTAACAGCTCAAACTTCTGTTTGCTGTCTGGGTGCACACCTAGACCCAGTCTTATCCTGATCCTCTCATTTCACTCTTTGCAACCGAAGGTGACCTTAAACCCTGTGTGCAGGTATCAGGGCTGCCCTTAGTCACACCTGAATTGATGTCACATTGATCATGGATCATTAGCAAGGCATTTAGGACAGTCTCTTTTTTTGTTTATTCTTCTGATATTATTTTTACAAATACTTTCTAATTTTTTAGGGCCTTTTAACCATATCAAGTCAAGCCTTCTGGGATCCACGTCGGATTCAAACCTCAACAAATACAGCACCATTAACAAGATTCCACAACTCACTCTGAATTTTTCAGATGTCAAAACTGAAAAAAAGAATACATCCCCTCCTTCCTCAGATAAAACTATTATTGCACCCAAGGTTAAAGATCGAACACACAACGTAACAGAGAAAGTTACCCAGGTAGGACATGTTTTTACTGTCAGTTTCAGCTATTTTCTATACCATAGCACATATTATTTCTGTTATGAGTGACTATCAATAGAGGTAAGACATTTATTTATACTCTCATTTATCTTGAAATGTTGGGTGAACCTTGATGTAACAAATAAATAAAGCTATATGCTATGATTTTTATCTATTACCAGATGAGGCAAAACTGGGCCAACTCAGTATTGTTCCTGTGTTGCAGAGGTGGTTAGCCTGCTATTCATCATGTTTGGACATTTATTGTTTTGCTGCCAACTCTCATAGTATTAAAGCATGTTTATTTTTTTAATATAATGAATGTGTCTGTTGAAGCTGTAGAGATATAATTGGGATTTACTCTTAACTGTGCCCTCTTTTTTGTGCCTAACTAGAGTAAAATTTAAGTCAAGTCGGCTTGGGGGAAAGAGCTGTCTGAAATAATAAAAGCTTAGAGTGAAACAATATTGTTACAGGAACGATGTTTGGCTGTTTTCTAATAAATACTGCAACTTGAACTAGGCTAAAACGGTATTGTCTAGACAAAGTCCTGCTTCAAAAAATAGATAAAAATGATTTGTACTTATATCACAATACCAACTAAACAGTAACTAGTAAGCTTTTGCTTACAGTACATTTATGTTGTTAGGAACTCATGACTCTAAAATTTATCAAGTGAACAAGTACTTTTGTATGTTTCTTTGTCATGTCTTTGCATGAACTTCCCACAGTATGGAGGTAAATTACCTCAATCTCCATCCCAAGCCTTGAAGATTTTAAATTGGTATTCTGTTCTGTAATTATAAATCATTACAAACACTATGGTACTGTTTGTACAGAATCTCGTATGTGTGAATTTAAATAGCTATGAAACGGCCATGAAGCAGTCATAAAAAGACTTAAGCAATCTTAATTTGAGATGAAAAATTGTATGTGCCACTCATGAGAACATTCTTAATATGAATTTTATTATTTATGTACTAATGAGGTGCTCTACTCTTGGTATTTCACTTTTTATTTCTTAACATATATATGTAAAATAGAATATTTTAAAATTAATATTTATCTTGTTTTGATATAATTTTGATATCCTTGTATTCTACTTGGAATTACTTTTTTTTTCATTTTATACTGAGGATTGAAATCAGGGGCATTCTACTTCCCAGTTACACCCGAAGCTCTTTTTTATCTTAAGGCAGGGTCCTGCTAATTTGTTGAGGGTCTCACTAACTTGCTGAGGCTGTCCTCGAACCTGCCATCTTCTGCTCTCAGACTCACAAGTACTGGAATTACAGATGTGCACCATGATGTCTGCCCTGTTTTTCTCTTAAAAGCATATAGACAGTAATCATTAGGAGAATACATAGAAATTATGAAGCTTGAAAAGAAACAGAAGAAAAGTTGGAAACGTTATATGGATAAGGCTCTGCAAGTAGTGTAAGTAAATAAAATTGACAGTAACTCAGGCGAGTATTAGAGTCTTAGAGTCTGTGAACAACTGCAGAGTGCAGGTCTCTAGAGCAGATGGCTGTCACTCAACACCAGCCACTGTGCCAGGCATGAACATTTTGTCAAGGTATGTTTCTAAATCTTCCCATGTTAAGAAAATACTGGAAATCTAGAATTTAAGATAAATGTTTTCATTTCCAAAATTTGGCAAACTAGTTTTAAAAATGCTTTTCAATTCTTTGTAAGACAAACTAAACACTCCTTAAGGCCTGTGACCATCCAACTGCGTTCTCAACGTAACTCTCATGCATTGTTCCACACAAAGGCCCTTGTCCTTTCAAAACACTTCATAAGATGCACTGCATCAAGAGAGAGTGGGTCACAGGTGGATCAGAGACAGCACCTGCTTTGGGGGCTTTCTCATCCTAGTACAACAGGAAACAGACAGATGAATGACCACAATGGAATGCACAATAGTAAATAATATAGAAACATAGATTAGTAAAGACACAATTTTGCTTTAAGAGAATTTTTAAAGAAAAAAATTAGGCTGGGCATGGTGGTACAACGCTTGTAATCCCAGCATTTGAGAAGCTGAGAGTAGGATTGCGGTTCAAGGCCAGCCTCAGCTACTTAGTGAGGCCCCTCACAACTCAGTGAGACCCTGTTTCAAAATAAAGAATAAAAAATAGGGCTGAGGGTGCCTCTCAGAGGTAGAATTCTCCGGGGTCCCATCCCCAGTAATTCAAAAGAAAAAGAAAAAGAAAAGAAAAAAATTAGGCAGGCTTAGACATTTAATTTGTATCTAGAAGGTCACCTATCAACCTAGCTAGTAATTGATGCATTAGAGCATAAAGCAGAATCAAACAGACTGGTGCTTTAGGGTTTGGGAACACACCCCTTCCACTCTCCAAAGTACCCTAATTGGTGGTGGGTAATGCAGGCAAAGTCTTTTCAAGAGAAGATTAGAATCGGATTCCTTTGATTGGTGTGTGTGTGTGTGTGTGTGTGTGTGTGTGTGTGTGTGTGTGTATGTATTGGGTGGGGGAGAGTTACTGATGATTAAACCAGAGACATTCTGCCTCAGAGCTATGCTACCATCCCTATTTTATTTTTATTTTGAAATAGGTCTTACTAGGTTGATGAGAGTCTCGTCCTTTACTGAGGCTATCCTTGAACCTACAATCCTCCTAAATAATAGTATTACAGGCAAACACCACCAGAACTGGATTTTTTTATAATATAAAAATAGAGTAATGGAAAAAAATTCTGGAGTCAAATAGGACAATTATGTAGCTATGTTCCTGGTAAGAAATGGTGAGGGGCTGGATAAAGCTGAGATAAGAAACTGAAGGAAACAAAAACAAAGCATGAAAGAAATGATAGAAACATTCTATATTCTTTTGAGAGTGCTCTCTTGGCTCTTAGTAACAAACCTTTTAATTTTTCTCATGCCAAACCAAATAAGATCAAATATTGAGAAAGTCCTCCTGCAGGCAATTTCGTTTAAGTACTTGAAAGCAGAACCGTCCTATGACTCTTTTCTCTTTTAGTGTCTGTGAAGTTTTATCATTGTAGCTCTTTTTGGAACTTCTATATTCACTACACATAGTACCACTGTCCTCTATTTACTAAACGTAACATGGTAATTAGCCCAAACTAAACCTGTCTTCTTTTTATTCCCTTTGTTAGACCTGGGAAGATTTCCTGCCAGGGAATTTCAATATATTTGCTTTAATCAACAAGCAATATTTTCTTACCAAATATTCTTATTTATTTTATTCGTTTAATAGATTTGCATGGTAATACCTTCTTTGGAAGAAGTCAAGCTTTTGTTCATAGATCATTTACTGTGGATTATAAACACTCTTCCGTACTCAAACAATAGAGCAAACATCAAAAGAAAAAGGCATACGTGAAAAGAACAGTTAATCTTTGTTCATCTTGGTCTGGCTCTCCATTTCAATCTTATCACTATTACACATTGAACTAGAACTGCCTAATTATTAATTAGTAGCCATATTGTTACTAATTCATGCATTCATTCATGCATTTATTTATTCTTCCACTAAGAATTTATTAAGAACTTTTCTCAAGATAGGGAAAATTTCCCTATCTTGAGAATTTGGGGGGAATGGTTGGGAAATATAATTTTTTTGTGGAATTTTGAAGCTTGGGAAGTCTCCCAGGTTAGGAATAAGAATGTGGAATGAGGCACACATGGGGAGGAAAATGTAGAATGAAACATAAGGTGTTTTTATTGTAATTGCCTAGCATAAAATATGACAGATAATCAGAGCTTTTAAAATTTTGCAAATGAACTATTGAGGGTACTAGAATAAATTAAACAAGGGTAAATCTGCAGTCAAAAATCCCCAAAGCAAATATTTGCCTTGCAAATTCTTCCTTTAAATATGATTCCAGTTGTGGCTGCTATTTTGAACCCAGAGACCTCTTTTATTGGCCTGTCTTATGGACTAAACTTGTGCGGCACATTAGCCTTTTATATCATATTTCATCTGACCTTCTCTATTCATTTGAAGGAAATATAATTCTTAGGAGGCGTGCCTGTGTGTGTATATGTCTGTGTATATGTCGCTGTGATCCAGATAAAAGGGCTGATGTACAGTTGTGGACATTTCAGAGAGGCAAAGCATTGGATGGCCATTTCTACCAATTTTCAGTGTCTAGTAGAGACAAAGCAATGAATTAGAAGAAACATGTCAGAAAATAATGGGAAGTTCTTTTTTAACCATGCAATTGCATTTTTCAGTGGGGTCAAATTCCTGGCTATGTCTGCCATTTTAACTTAAAGAAAACCAATTGGCTGCACTTTTGTAATATTTTTTATTCCTTTGGCTAGTTCTAGGTCAAACACTATGCTAATTTTTATGCTAAAGTGTCATTGTGCAGTCATGCTCAGCTTTGACAAGTTTTGTGTTAGATCACCTCTGGATATGCATAAGAGTATTAGTAAAGTTTAAGATGACAATGTGGACTCCAAAACCTTATTGGCCAGTCGCATGATACTTCATTTGTCAATGCTGAAATAGAATGTAAGTAACAGAAGCCCAACTCGAGCCATCTCAAGTGAAAATAAAAGGAAGCAGGCAATACTTAACGGAGAAGTGAAATCAAATCTGCTTTGGTACAGGCAGTATTCATTGTTTCTATTCCTAAAAACATTCTCTGCCTTTCTTGGTTATACTTTCTTCTGTATTGAGCTCACTCTCCTCCTAAATAGGAGCAAGGTCCTCAGACTCTGCTATTTCACACAATGCTCATTGCTTAAAGATCTGGTGAGAAAGGTCTTCTGTCTTCCAGAGGCCTTTCGTTCTGGAGAAAGAGGACTCTCACTATCCTGTTTGGGTCCTGGGCTCAGTGGAAGAAGTGCAGCCCTAGACTGACCAACTACCCCAGAACACTGGAGTCGGGGAGGGAAGTCTCTTTAGTAGGAGACCTAACAGTGGTCCACTGCAGAGGTAAAGATAGGGATTCAGACTACAGCAATCACAAGTATGTTCAATTGCTATGCTAACTTCTGAATAGACTAAGAGGACAAGTAGGGAATCAGACCAGACTTATAAGGAGGGAATACTTTAGAGAGTAAGAACTTCACTCCTGGAGTCAGGTGGCCTTGGTTTGAAGAACACTTTACTTCTACCATGTACCCTGCTTCCTTCACAAGTCACTTCCTCTCTCTAAACTTAATTCCTCTTCTATGAAATAGGCATGATAATGATGGTACCACATGTCACATAGATCCAATTAGATAATTCATTAAACCTCTTAGTACAGATTCTGGTAGATAGTAAATGCTCAATATCAGTTAATATTGAATTTACCATATTCTTTTCATGCCAATAACATATTTGCATAAATTCTAAATATTGGAAATCTATTGGGTTTCAATTTTCTACATAGATTTAAAATTATATATTCTTTTAAACATTCAGAAATTTCTTCCCTGATAGCAAAGTCTTTTGGAAATTACAGTTAAAACGCCTTTTCCTGAATACTCTCCTCAGTAAAGCTGCAGAAAAATGATACATCTTGACTAATAGTAAATCTCTCTTTCATCTTCTGTTCTCCAGATTAGAATTTCCAGATTCATTTATGTCCCCCTCTAAATTTTATTTTCTAATACCATCTATGTGTATTTTATTAAATTTACCAGTCTTTCCTCACAAGTAATAAAGACCAACATGTAGAACTATTTGGTACGTGTAGTACAAGATTTTTTAACACATGGTATACTTTTTCACAAATCAGATACATTAAATCTTAAACTTTCTTCAATGATAGAATTTTGAAAATCTTCCAGACACAACTACAAATTAAAAGTGATTTTATATGTAATAGCGCTTTTTCAACAATAATATCCTGAGTTAAAATTACATTTAATTTAGCCGGGTGTGGTGGCGCACACTTGTAATCCCTTTGCTTGAGAGGCAGAGACAGGAGGATCGTACAGGTTCAAAGCCAGCCGCGCTGGCTTAAGAGACCCTGTTTCCAAAAATAAAAAAGTATAAAATAGGTCTGGGAGTGTAGTCCAGAGGTAGAATGGCTTCCAGGAACCCCAGTACCACCAAAATAATAATAATAATAATAATAATAATAATAATAATAATAATAATACATTTAATTTAAAAGTATAATTTTCAAAGTTAATTTTATAGAAATCTATGATAATCCAATAATAAAATTATAAAAAACAAAATCCACCATATTTCTACAATGTGATTAATATTTTTCTGAACTTTACTTCATATTTGAACTAACTTAAATACCAAAACAACCTCAATAGAACTGTACATATCATCTTGAACTGCCAGAAATAGTAATAATCACAAAATTCCAAATTAAATCTGAAATACAACTCAGGAGTACAAAATTGCTTCTGAACACTACCAATTTATATGACATTTGTTTTGCGTCTATTAGATTGCTGATATTTATAGAATACCATCAAACATGGCTCAGAAAAACAGAAATCACTATCCAATGTTTTTTCTATATTCAGAGTTTGGTTTAGAAACGATGACTATACATGGAAATCTAAATGAAAAGCAATGTATTTGGATGCTGCAAGTGGATCTTTAAAAACATGAAACTGGCTGGGCGTGGTGGCGCACGCTTGTAATCCCCGCGCTTGGGAGGCAGAGACAGGAGGATCGCGCTAGTTCGAAGAATTAAGAGACCCTGTTTCCAAATAAAAAATATTTTAAAAATAGGTCTGGGAGTGTAACCCGGAGTTAGAAGGGTTTCCAGGAACCCCAGTACCACCAAAAATAAATAAATAAATAAATAAATAAATAAATAAATAAATAAATCTGGATAATTATGGATTTAATATTTGTGAGTGCTTATATAAATCAAGATCTTTGCCCTTTTATTAAACCCCAAACTTTAAATTTAAAATTTGAGATCCTAGATAATGTTTTCTAGTTTTTTGGGTTTTTTGTTTTTGTCAAATTACCTTCTCTTTTTAGGGCTGAGGATCGAACCCAGGGCTTTGTAGATCTCAAACATGTGCTATGTCACTGGGCTAAGTCCCCAACCTCTATGGTTAAAATAATACCTTCTATAATCTAAAGAATAATAGGAAAAGATGAAATATAACCATGGACATTTCAGTAGCATGTGACCACTATAAGCAGGTTGAATGCAATATATACA
Organism: Muscardinus avellanarius; assembly: GCF_963383645.1. NCBI lineage: Eukaryota > Metazoa > Chordata > Mammalia > Rodentia > Gliridae > Muscardinus > Muscardinus avellanarius. The sequence continues at coordinate 73,197,739 of NC_137787.1, forward strand.
TATTAAGTAAAAAATAAGGAGGTTCTTTTGAAAAGGGAATAGTGGTATTTAAAAAAATAGAAGTTGATTTTATGTCCATTCTCAATAAATGTTATGTTCATAATTATATTTACAAGCATGTACTGCTATATATTTCCAAATTAAAGTAAAATTTCACTTCAGTTTCAAATACCGTAATCAGTTTCTAAGTCATACTTTTCTATATTCTAGATGACATAGGAATAATAGATTCATGTAAAATTCTGGGAACCACTCAATAAAACCCATGGCTTTGGAGAAGCATTTACGTGTAATTGCTCTTTTAAAAAAAACACCTATTTGGTTTTGTCTGTTCATTACACATTTTTAAATGAAGGGGGAAAATGATAGGCCCTCCTTTAAAAAGCTATGTCAGCCAAAGAAATCGGGTTGAAAATAAGACGTTTGAAGTAAAGAAGCAAAATAGGAGTGGTCAGAAGAAACAGGTAAAAAATAATTTAGCTGGGAGTATGTAGCAATGGACTGGTTGCTATGGCAACCAAGGCACAGAAGATTGTGGATATCTGTTGCCAGGATGGCTCAGTTCTCCCACCCTCACCCCAGTTAGCATGAGCTACTTAAGATAAAAGTCAGACCCACGGACAAAATAGAAACACGAAAAGAGAGTTCCTTTGCTCATTTTCCTTCCTGGCCCAGGGGTAGTGACAAACACAGTGCAGGTGATTGCCTAATGGCAACACGAGAGCCAACAGAAGCAGTTGATTTTTTCAGGTTTCACAGGATGAGAAGTAAGCAAAAGGGTTTTCATCAGATATGAAAGTACTACAGCCCATGTGCTCTTTTCACATATCCCCGCAGCCAAAGACCTAGTAATGTTACGTGATTGTGAACTATTCCTTGAGTCAGCAAGTGAATTCAGCCGTGGAATTGTACTTTGGAAGAAATCCAAAATAAGAAAGTAAAATAAGCCGGGCGTGGTGGCACAGGGTTGTAATCCCAGCATTTGGGAGGCTGAGACCGGAGGATCACGGTTCGTGGACGGCCTCAGCTACTTAGTGAGGCCCTTTGCAGCTCAGTGAGACTCGGTTTCAAAATAAAGAATAAAAAATAGGGCAGGGGGTGTAGCTCGGAGGTCGAATGCCCCTGGGTTCCATCCCCAAACCCGCAAAAAAAAAAAAAAAGTAAAATAAGATAAAGTAATAAAACAGAGCCAAGTGTCGTGGCACACACCTATAATTCCAGTACTTGGGAGGCAGAGATAGGAGAATAGCAGGCTGCAGGCCAGTCTCGGCAATTTAGGAGACCCTCAAAAACTTAAGGAGATCACGTTTCCAAACAAAAACTAAATTGGGCTGGGCTGTGGCTTGGAGGCAGAATGCCCCTGCACTCAATCTCCTTTACCACAGAATAATTTCCAGATACACTCATGTTTGAGTTAAACATACAGTTCTCATAGTTATCTATGAAAAAAAGAAAAAACATTTAGTCTAGGTGTGTCACATGACCAGATGATTCTCCACATTTTCTTGGCTACACTCTTGCCTGTTGATCTCCTAGGCCTTTTCTAATATGACAGAAAAAAAAAATTACAAAACAGCCTGCAGCCAAGTCTAATTCTTGATGCCTGTTGATATTTCTTACATTTGCAGCGTGAGGCTAGCAAATTCCCACACCATTCTCAAGAATACATTCTTGATTTTCAATACATGGAATTAAAGCCCAATAATCTAGAGTAAACTGAATCAAAGCGGGGGAATGCAATACAAATATTCTACTGCTCTTTCTTGGTTGATTGACATCTGTTAGTTCAAATGTACAAGCCTGTTTCAGGGTGATAAGCTCTTGCTTGTAAATTATGTCTGTGGCTATACTCATTATTCATAGGTTTGTATTGGAAAATAGTGATTTCAAGACATTAAATTTTCCTACCTGTAGGCATCTGAATTACCCCAAACTGTATTCCTCTATTACCTTTCATATCTGCTTTATTACTCTCCCTCTCCCTTTTTCTAACATCATCAGATTCTATCAACTCTCTTCCACTCCAAGAGAGAAAGTTGTCTTCTCTCTCATTCTTTGTTTTCTTGATAGACAAGTATGAATACCTTTTTTTGTGTGTGTGTGGTACTGGGAATAGAACCCAGGGACATTCTGCCTCCAAGCTACACTCCTGGCCCTATTTTTTATCCTTTATTTTGAAACAGGGTCTCACTGAGTTGGGGAAGGCCTCACACGATCCTCCTGTCTCAGCCTCCGGAATACTGGGATTACAAGTGTGTGCCACCATGCCTGGCTAAATACCTTCTAATGAACATTATGTTTTCTTTAATTCTAGCCATGAACAACACAGATAAGAGAACTCAGTAGAATGCCAGGTGTGGTGGCGCATGTTTATAATCACAGCATTTGGGAGGCTGAGACAGGAGGATCCGGGTTTGCGAACAGCCTCAGCTACTTGGTGAGGCCCTTCGCAATCAGTGAGACCTAGTTTCAAAATAAAGAAAAAAAAAAAAATAGAGCTGGGGTGTGTGTGTGTGTGACTCGGGGGTAGAATGCCCTTAGGTTCAATCCCCAGTACCGAAAAAGAAAAAAAGTTAACTGATGAAAGGGATTTTACAAAGAATGAATGTTCCTTCCTTCTTTCCACTCTACACAACTTGTTACTTGAAAATGATTGGACACTAAAAAGAGAGAGGTCATTGTCATAGTTTTGTATTTAGTTACCAAGAATGAATATAGACTTCTGAGAAATCATTTTAAAATTTTATATATTTTATAGTACAGGTTCCCCTAAATTTGTATGTATTTTGAAACTAAACTACACCTTTAGCATTACTAATTTAAAGAGAAGAAAACTGGAATAAAGAAAAATTGGTGGAATCTCCCTTTTAAGGTCCTTTTGCTCTACCCTTAACCTTCACAATTTTGTTGTTGTTGTTTTTGTTCAAGGACAAAAACCAGACACACAGATTCCTTAGTTCCTATCTCCTGTCTATGAAATGACCTTCTCTTTCATATATAAATAATAAGCTAAGAATTATTGCACATTGTAAAAATAAATTAAGACTCATCCTGACAGGCAATAGTTCTTCTGGCTTCTTTATAATGCTAGTGATGTTGCAATTTTGTAGGAAATTTTTAAAAACATGAGACTGTCTTAATTCAATTGTTCAGTGTGTTAGTTTTGTTTTTCTAGTACTAGGAATTGAACCCCGGGCTTGTACATGATAGGCAAGCACCTTACCACTGAGCCACATCCATAGCCCCCCACTTTTTTTTGAGATAGAATCTTGCTAAGTGGCAAATGCTGAACTCAAACTTGAGATCCTCCTGCCACAGTATCTTCAGTAGTTGATGCTATAGCATGTGCCACGATATCAGGCTTTCAGACAGATTTGAAACTTCTGATCCTAAGGGCAGTTAGTGCCAACAAGGAGAATGAGGGTCAAGTAGACAGATTATTGTGACCTATAAATGACCCCAGAGGTAGAAGGACCAGCCGCACTCTTTTGCACACACACACACACACACACACACATATATAAAGGAACTTTTTATATTCCTTTATATATTTAGATCCAGCACCCTAAATAAATTTGTGCTAATTCTGTTATTTGTTTTGTGATTTCCTTTATAAAAACCGCTTAGGCTTTTTCATTGATTATGGTCATTGTCATCATGTACTGATTTTCATAGTAACTTTTGAGTTAAGTGACTATCTGAAGATCCACAAATTTTTAATTGCACACTCGAGACCAAAACTCTAATTTCTGTACTCTGAGTCTAGTTCTCATTGGGCTTGGCACTCCCAATGCCATTTTTGTTGTTCTCTTCTCTCTCTTCCACTAAGCTGGCACAGTTCCAGAAATACATCTTCCTTCTGGATAGACTCACTAGTTTCAATCTTCTTTTGTAGAAAAAAAAAATTGTCTCTAGATGTTGGGGTGTGTGCATACAGCACCTAAAGAGATACAGCCTTCCTCGGCCTGAGCGGCCTTCAGGCTAAGACAAAGCTTTAGGTAAAGTTTAAGAACTTCCACAGTAAAATGATTCAGCAGAAAAGGGGCTAAGATAGCGCCTGGAGGAAGCTATGAAGGCGTGGTTTCCCCATTCGTTATGGGTGGGGAGACTGAGCAGTTTTTCCCTTTTTACCTTTAAAGGAGCTTCCGCACACATCAATGGCTCATGTACTGGCCTGGGATTGGCTGTGAACTATGTGCTAGTGATCTTTATCCCGATAGGCTAGGCTATTTCCCCATGGAAATTGCCCTCATGGTTTTGTGCTATATATATGTTGCTTGGAGAGGAATAAACGAGACCTTGCTTGACATATCTCCCGGCTCCATGTGGTGATCGGGCCGTCGGTACTCATCATATATCAAGCCCCGCCGCTGTCGGGCTGGATCCCGACATCTAGAAGAACAGAGTTGCTAGTAGTAATGAGTTTTCATCACCAGTTAAAACCAAGTAGTCAGGCACGGTACTTGTTAGAAGATGAGCATGCTACTCTGCTTATGGAATGTAGTAGAAAATTAACTTTGTGAGAAAGCAATCTTAAATTTTAACACAATTCCTAAAAATTTCTGTAGTTATTATTCATATATCCTGAGAACATTCTCAGATAAAAAAGCATTTCAGACTGTGTTTGCACCTACTGGATCAAATGAAAAACCGATATTATCCAAAAGGGACACAATATGCAAGAGTATAAAAAGGCAACAAAGAAATCAGTGAACTTCTTCATTAAGAAACTATTTTTAATCATTGAAAAATAGGATTCCTAAATGTTGCCAAGAATAACACCACACTGAAGAATCTCACTTTCATTCTACATGAAACTAAAATCCACATCCAAAAACCACATAGAAAAATAAAGAAGTACATGCCCCATTGTGGGAGGAATAACCTGCAATTTGATTTAGCCAGCATGGCCCTTTGTCAACAGTATCTTGGAGAGATTATAATATGAAATGCCAAAATAACTAGTTTATAATACGATTTTAAAATATCTGATGTATTTAGATTAATAAATACACCTTTATTTTCTTACTCATAGAATATTAAATTAGCTATTTGAAAATTTATAAAATTTAATAATAAAATTTGAAAATATATTAACAGGAAAATATATACTATGCTATTGATTTTGAATTCTACTTTTATTTCCTTAGCTTTTGAAATATTATTTCCTTATTAATCAGAGTTCTTCCCCATTCTCATCCTTTGGGAATAAACCTAGAACATAATTACTGACCCATACAATTTCTAGGAATTTTCATTTACAAAAGGTGAAAATTAACTTGCTGCTAGCTGAAATATAATTATATTCTGCCGGCACTCAACATTCAGGTTTGTTCCAGAAAATATAAAAAATAGATATTAAGAAGTGCAGTGGAACTCTTCTGAGTGTAATAGCTACCTGACAGATTCCTACCTGACTAATCTGTAAAGGTTAAGAGAAGCTACTTCTGGAACACTTTCAATTTCCCAAGGTCTGTGGTTGCAGGAAGAAGCAGGCATCAATAATCTCATTCTCTTCTCTTGCTTTACCTTAATGCTTAACCTGAGTAACCTGCTACGTACCTGATTCTGGTTCAACCAGTAAACTTAATATGGCTCTTAAAAGTGTTGGCATTGTTTGAAGTATTCATTTCAAACTCTTAGAAAAGTTTTTTTTTTAATTTTATAGGTTAATTCCTTTGTTGAGCTGTCACCCACATCAACTCACTTTAATACATTCTTTGGCATCAACTCTTCCCATCTTTCTCAAAGACAAACACACACCAGCACACATACACATACACACCGTGCCATGGTAAGTTACTCTAAGCATGCTTTCCCCTGGCCCGGAGCATGCTGAGCAAATTCTCTACCAGCTACATTCCAAGCCCCAAACCATTTCTGAGATCTAGATCATCTCCAAGTAAATTCTCAGTTTGCACCAACCTTTTCTACCCATAACATTTAAGGACATTTAGTCTATATGTGCACAACTTAATAATTTATATCCATGCTACTTCATACCTCTTTGTAGATGTCTAGATACCGATGATGGTGATGATGATGATGATGAGGAGGAGGAGGACGAAGAGGGAGAGTAAATACAATGTAATCACATATAGTACATGTTTGGTATTTGCAAGAGAAAGTTCTAACAATTACTTCCTCTTCCTCATCTTCCTTCTCCTTCCCCTCCACCTCCTTCTTTTTGGTACTGAGGATTGAGGGGTATTCTACCTCTGAGCCATGACCCCAGCACTGTTTTATTTTTACTTTGAAACAGGGTCTCACTAAGTTGCTGAGGGCTTGCTGAGTTAGTGAAGCTGACCTTTGAACCTGTGATCCTCCTGTACTTCCAAGTGCTGGGATTACAGGGCTGTGCCTTCATACCCAGCAAAGGTTCCAACTTCTGCTATTATTTCTGTGGTAAGGGGGAATACAACATGTATCCATTCATATAACATTGAGCTCCTACTATAAAAAGGTCAAGTAAGATGGGTGAGAGTTAATTCTACTTCCCTTTCACAGACTCTGTCCTTGCTCTCTCCTTCTTACCAAGTGGAAAGAGGCGTGAAGGGAGGAGGAGACATTGTTCTGAGACGGCCTCTTACATAGTTCCCACTTGGATTGAATTATATGAGGCTGGAACTGATTGGATTAGTTTCCAAATGGAAGATAAGAGACTATTAGCTGAATTCTAACCCCAGCCCCCTTCATTTAACACTGACAATGTTCTTCACTGCTGTTTGATCCTTCCTTGTCTTGAATTCCCAATTTATAAAGTAGGCACAATGTTTTTGTCCTAGACAATCAATAAATGTTCAATGTCAATTTCAAGACAAAACAACAAACGATTTGCTCATTCTCTAAATATTAGTGGAGTGACTCTTCTGAACAGGACACTGCATCAGAAACTGGTTACAGTGGTGGCACTCCTCTGCCATTTAGTTGAGCGGACAAAGAGAATAATACAGAATATACAGCATATTAGAGGGACCAAGCTTTTGCTGTGACAAAATGGGTGGACAGTGTGCGAAAAGAGGGGCATCTACCCCCATCTGAAGGAGTCAAAGAAAGCACTGTCTACATTGAGTCCTGAAGAAAGAAAGAAGGTAGAAGACGCTAGCCAGACTGATGCAGAGATGGGCAATGGGTGTGCAGGGCGGGCACAGATAATAGCCAGAGATTTTAAAGCTGATTAAACAGGAGAGGCAAAGTCCCAAGGTGGCTGTAGAAAGAGCAGAGTGAGCAGAGTGAGACAACATCCATTTCTAAGCAAATTTCCTAACGTCCTGTCTCTGTGTCCTTCTCCCCTTATATTTAGCAACTGCAACTCCTTGATCTGCAAGATAGACCATCCTTCCAGGTCTGCTTTCCTCTCCAAAACATTCTGTCTTTACTATGAGTAACAATCTGATTAAACTAAGTGTTTTAAAGCAATATGCAAAATTATAAATAGTTTTTAATAAAACATTTTTAATTGGCGCACTGTAATTATACAGCATATCTGTGGTTTATGTAATAAAAACATACATGCATAAAGCACTTAGTGTGTCTCTCTCCAGATCCCCACACTGCCTTCCCTTCCTCCCGGTATATAATACTGAAATTTGTATTGATAACTTTACATATAAACATATCATTATTCAAACTATTCCCTTCATTAAGAAGGTCAGCCTTAGCTTGAGGTGGTGGTGCATGCCTGTATTCCCAGTACTTGGGAGGCTGAGACAGGAGAATTGCATGTTCAAGGCCAGCTTCAGCAACTAGTGAGGCCTTCCCCAACTTGGTAAGGCCTTATTTCAAAGGTAAAAAATAAAATAAAATGGGGTTGGGGCTGGGGCTGGGGCTGGAGCTGGAGCTGGAGCTGGAGCTGGGTGGGGGGGGGGGTTATAACTCAGAGGTAAAATGCCCTTGGGCTTAATCCCCAACACATAAATAAATAAATAAATAAATAAATAAATAAATAAGTCAGCATTAGAGTTTTTTAATTCCCTCAGTTATTCCCATTGTAATAAAAATTCATGTTTTCTAAATGTTGATAATTTCATTAAAGCATCTCATATAAAAAGCTGCATGAAAAACAGAGTTTTGTTCTCACTGGGATAGATTTGCATCTTGAAGGAGAAACATATGAACTCAAAGGAATATTGTATTGTTGGAGGCGCAGGGGAGGGGACTGCAGACACAGCACTGACAGGAAAGACACTGTGTAGAAGCAGGCCTGGTGGTTTCTTTGGCCTGCTCCCATATTTTAGGCCACTCCACCTTCCTGGGGTATACACCACTGGCTGCCATAATAATTGTCTTCCTTCACCTCCAGAGTCTCAGTAAATCAGTGTTCTCCCAAAGAAAGACCTTTACCATGGAGTCAAAATATATTCATGATCATGTGTAAAATTATGAATAAGACATGGTTAACCTGGACAACCATTGGTGGGGGTGGGGGAATGTGGGCGGGGGGGGAGGGCACCAAATATAGTGTAAATGTATACTATTTATGTTCAATAAAAAATTGTTATAAAAAAAGAAAGAAAATAAACATTCATAAAAATAAAAAAATAAAAATAAAAAAAATATATTCATGACTGTTATTATACACTATGTTTATTATACACTGAACCATTTGTAATGTAGTAATTAGTCAGGAAAACTAGGAAAAATGAATACACTGCAGGTGTATATTTAAAATGATAGTATTTCAGTAATCCTAAAATATTTTTAGACAACCAGAATCCTTATGTTAACTAATCTGAACTCAATTTTTATAGCTTAACTTAATGCCTGTCTTCAACTAGAAATTCCCTTTCCTCTAATATCTTAAAATAGCTTCATTAAAACCTTGAGAAATTATGATATCCTTGGCCAAACCATTCTTCACAGAATATCAGGTTACATTTACAACACCTTCTGATAAAACCTAAGATGACATTGTCAAGAAGTAGAGATTAAAATAAACTCCATTCTTGTCTTGAGGATCAGGCAGCACCTATTTTCCTTCCATAAAATACCAGTCGGTAATTAATGAACTATGAAAAGGGCATTCATAGTGACTTTTGGCAAGGCCTCTCCAAAGGCATCCCCAGGTAGTGAAAATACTACTTTTCTTCAGCTCTAAACATCTAGCTCCACCTTTAGCTTCATTCATATGGTCATCAACACACACACACACACACACACACACACACACACACACACACACTTCAATGCTGCATTCCACCCTTAGCTTCAGTCATATGGACACACACACACACACACACACACACACACACTTCAATGCTGCATTCACATAATTTATCTTAAGAGATATTAAGTTTCTTCAAATAAATATTTCCTGAGTTCCTATTTATCCTATGAATAAATACATAAATTTCATGTCTAAATAAACATAGAAAAAGGAGCAAAATGTGTATCACTAAATGATTTGTGCTTAAAGTGTGAAACATACTTGCTTTTCCCGTTAAGTCTTGAGTAGAGTTTTGAGTCCTGGACATTAATTCTCCTTGATAAATGAATATGTTTGTGTGAAATCCATGACAATATCTAAAGTTTATATCTCGCCTATTTTACCAGAAACTCAAACTCTGACATTCATAAAACATAAAATAAAACTTTAGATCAATGCATAAGTGTATCTCTTTGCTAATAAATAGCACTACAAACTTTAAAAAGATAAGTCAAATTCAAAATATCAATAAATATAAAACAGAAATTCATGATATCAGATGACTTTTAATACAATTTAAAGAAAGTCCTTTAGGTTCTCATTTTCTCCATTCCCATTCGAGGGCTCTATTCTGTCAGCCAAGAGAATATCCCAATAATTGAGTCATTCCCTCTTACCTAAATTTAGAGTGTATTACCTCTCTCCCCTCCCTTGTGATTTCTGTGAACAGATCTGACGTTTTGAAAATAAAAGTTCCTCACATGTTTTATTTGTATCAGTTCTGCTTCCTTCTCAAAAAGCACCAGGAAAGTCCCAAGAGACAAAATGATTAATGACCTGTTCTAGAGTTTAACCTGCACTTTAAAATGTGATACATTCCAGAGCATAAAAGAAACTCTGAAGTAGGCCAGGAGCTTCAGCTGACCAAGGGCCTACCTTACAGGGAAGTAAGCAGAAGTTTGATGTTAAATTAGCACCAGAAACTGAATCATAATTCCCTGGTTTAATATTGAACTAGAAACTGGGGAACTACAATGTATGGTGAGATCTTAAAAACCTCATTTATTCAGAATTAGCAGTTTTAAAATTTGCTGTCATTCAAAGGATAATTTGATTTGCAAGGGATTCTTGCATCTTTTGAAGAGGGCTGATGTGGAGTCAAGGGAAAACTTTGTAAACTGAGTAAGGAAAAATTTTGCCTATGAGTTAAGAGACCGACAAAATAATTTCCAAGATTACAAGTGTTGCTGAATGTATGTGTAAATTACAAATCATTCTTACGAAACTTAAATCTTTTTATACCAAGCAAAAAAACTAAGTAATCAAGCAGCTCACAGACAATTTCTGCACAACCTGTGCCCCCCTTCTTTCTCTCTCTAGTAGTCTACATTAACACTACAATACCTTACAAAGAACAAATATGATGAAGGAAACAGATCACATAATGAATCTTCAAATTTGCAAGTCTTCACTGGTGTGGCATTTCTTTTTCAATTCCTAAGGAAGTGACATGCAGTGTTTGCTGGCATTATTATTTACTAAAGATAGGAGCAGGGCTAACCTCATCAGTTATAAGATTAGCTGGATTTAAAGATGTTTCAAAGTGTATTTAATAAAGTATGCTAATGAACCCAAACTATTAAAGATGAAGAGCAAATGATATATAGTTTAGTAAAATGAAAGTAATTTAAAATGAAATGGCAGGAAAACCCTTCATTAGTTTAAGATTCATAACCTTTACTTTAAATATATATTACATTAACAATATAAAATCTGCTATAAAAATCACCTCACTTCAGATCCTGTCTTCATAACAGGGCAAATGATAGTTTCAAGATAATGAGTTTTTCTGAATTACCAAATGTATTAACGTGTTCTCAGGTATTCTCTTTTGACAGTAATGCCAAGCAAATATTAATATTTTGATACAGCCTCTGGTATAATGAATATGTCTTAGAAGATTAATCCTTGAAGTTTGCCCTGTGTATACAGCTCCAGTGTAATTTGAAGCAGAAAATTTAAGGACATGATTTCAGCCAGTTACACTGAAATAGCTGAGGACTGATTAATTGAATTTCATTAATGGCCACCAGGTTCCTTTAATGAGATACCAGGCTTCGGGAGGCTTCGTCTAGGTTCTAAATGTTCAGGACAAGGCTTGCCAGTTTGCTTTGCTGAAGGCACAAAGGGCGCCCCAAGAAAAGGGTCTCATCCAGTTGCAGTTTTCTGGGTTAATGTATTCTGGGAGGAATTATCTCCCCCATTGATTGCTGCCCTGGGAATTTCACTGTTCATACAAACTAACAAACGTCCACCAGACAAGCACCAGCAATGCCCAGCTGGCTCTTTGTCCCTCATGGGAAATTTTCTCAGTTAGAGCCTGGTAATTGTTTAGCGCAGCTGCTGCAGTTTCAAGGGTGCCAGCTCATCTGAGCCAACTGTATGCACACAGCCCATGACTCATGAGGCTGAGAAAGTACACATCGAGAGTGGGTGGGGGACTTCATGGGCCCCGTTTTAAAGTTGCCTTCTTCTTTGTCTACTATTTGGGGGATAATATGTAGTGAAAGGCAGTTATTTAAGAGGTATAAATATCCTGTATAGTCATGAAATTCAACTATAGTGCACAGTAATCTCATCTTTATAAAAAACTGTATGTGTGTGTGTGTGTGTGTGTGTGTGTGCACTGCACGCTGACAGTCATGTACTTGGCTGTCCTGTATGTGTTATAGTAACACATTGTGAGACTATGGTTTGTCTTACAATTGTGAGACTATGGTTTGTCTTACAATACAGTTGTTACACACACAGTTGTGGGGAAAAGAGCTGGTCCAAGATTCAGAATGAGAGACAATCTGGAGGAGACTGGGAATGGAAGCTGTAATATCTGCTTTTCATGCTAGCTGACTGGCATGAGGATTCCCTAAGAGATATTCTAAAATTATTCTAGAAATACCAGAAATAGATTTTGTTACAATACCAAATTGTCATTGTAAGGCGATTTGAATTCATTGGAGCTTTATTGTAAATAAGAGATGAAAATATCATGGAAAAATTATCCTAAATAGTACATAAATGGCAGAATTATACCATGTCAACCCACTTCATAGATATGGTATACCTCCAGAGGCTTGTAGTATATAGAAAATTATATGGTAAAGCCGTGTATGGTGGCGCACGCTTGTAATCCCAGCACTCGGAAGGCTGAGACAGAAGGATCGCACAGGTGCGAAGACAACCTTGGAACTTAGTGAGGCTCTCAGCAACTTAGCGAGACCCTGTTTCCAAATAAAGCATAAAAAATAGGTCTGGGAGTATAGCCTGGAGGTAGAAAAGCCCTGGGTTCTACTCTTAGTACCACAAAAAAAAATAAAATAAAATAAAATGATATGGTAATGAGAAACTGAGACAAGAGGATCGCTGGTTCTAGACCAGCCTCAGCAACTGAGCAAAACACTGTTTCAAAATCAAAATGAAACAAAACAAAACAAAACAAAAAAAACAGGGTTGAGGTGTAGCTCAGAGGTAGAATGCCTCTGGGTTTGATCCCCAGTAATACACACACACACACACACACACACACACACACACACACACAAAGATACATGGGAGTTCTGGGTGTATATGTTGCCTATTGCTGAATAAGAAATTAACCTAAATCTGAGTGTCTGAAACAGTAAGCATTTCCATTCTCACAGTTCCTGCGGGTCAGGTGCTGGGGGAGGCTTAGCTAAGTGGCTGTGGCTCAGGTCTTTCTCAAGACTGCAGTGAGGCGCCTGTCAGCCGGCCTGCCATAGCTCAAGGCAAGGAATCTCGAGGAAGGAATCTGCTTGGATTTCACTCACAAGGCTGTTGGCTGCACTTTGGAGATCCATACTCGTTTCTGAGCACCATAAAGCCAAGAGAGAGTGAAAGAGGGTGCAAGAAACAGAAGCTGCAGTCTTTTATAATTAATATTGGAAGTGACATCCCATGGTCCTGCTACAGCCTATACTCAAAGGGAAGGGAATACGTAAGGATGTAAAAACCAGAGGCAGAAGTCTGGGGCTACCCTAGAGAATGCTTATCCCATGGGATGGAGGGACCATCTCCATTCAAAGCCTCAGCATTTCTCTCTGGAATTGTAACACCATTTCTAATTAGTTTCAAAGCCTATGATTTTTATCCACTCCAATCAAGCTATCTTTACTGACAAAAACTGGTCTTTACAAACTCCAGATCTGATTATGTCATTTACTAACCATTAACTGTCCTCAGAGAATGTCTAATTTCCTTTTTATGACAAGTGGTTTCCTTTGTACACAGTTCACAAGACAGTATTAAATGGTTGTTAAGGTCATGGACTTTAAAGCCAAGCTGTGAGAGTTCTAATCCTGGCTCTACTGTTTATCAGTTTTATGACTCTGGGGAAAGTCTCTTAAACTCATGATGCTTCAATTTCCTCAGTGAAATCTGAAATAATAATAATACCTACTTTATAGAATTACTAGGAGACTTCAGTGAGAGAGTGCTGGATACAGCTCTTGGCACAGAATCTATTACATGGAAAGACCTCCATAAGAGCAGGTTGTTATTATAACTTCCCTGTTTTATCTGGAGCCATTTCTCAGCATATTATAAAACTATGCCAACCTTCAGTGCTGAGCCAATTTCAACTTCTTACCAGGCTGTTTCTTTTTCCTGAAAAGCTTTTCCCACTCTCTTGTCTGAAGAACTTGCATTTATCCTTAAAACTCAATTCAGGGAGTTAATTTTCCTCCAGGAAGCCAACACACACACACTCCACACACACACACACACACACACACACACACACACACACACACTCTCTCTCTCTCTCTCTCTCTCTCTCTCACACACACACACACACACACACACACACACACACACATTCTGGACTATGTGGTCCTCTGTAGTCCTTCCTTCAGCTCCCATGGCTAACTCTCTCATAGTACTCACCACAATGCATTGTTTATTTATTTCTCTGCTTATTTTACACACTGCCTATGTCTCTATGATCCCCATGAAGATGTGAGCTGCTCGGAGGCCTGCATCCAATCAGAGACTCCTGCTGGCTTTTTCTGGCAAAGTACAGCATCTTCAAGAGAAAGAATGATTCTTTCCTTTATGCATCCTCCCAGCTCAGCTCCATGTGGCACATTGCACGTTCTCAATACATTTGAATTCGATTTCTTTTTTTTTTTTTTTTTTTTTTTTTTTTGAGGTAGTGGGAATTGAACTCAGGGGCATTCTAACTCCAAGCTATACCCCCAGCCCTATTTTTTATTCTTTATTTTGAAGCAAGGCCTCACAAAGTAGCTAAGGTTGGCTGTGAACCTGTAATACTCCTGTGTCAGCCTCCCAAGATACAGGGATTACAAGCATGCACCACCACCCCTGCCTGGCTTGAGTTGAACAATTGAATCAACGAAAAATGTTGAGGGATTTCAGCTGTAGTCTCTTTCCTTCTTTATTATTTGATCCTATTTCCCACTGGACACCCCAGATCCCGATTCCATGAGGAAGGTTCAACTATTGCTTTGAAGAGATGACTGCTCAGATGAGAGGTGTTTAGATTAAAGAACATGTCTCACTTCTAGTTCTTAAGACACAATTTAGATAAAAGTCAATATTTCTTTCACCAGCTACCTGTTATTTGGAGTTTGAAGTCTCCAACTTTGTAATAATGGCATTATCTCAAAAGCTAAACCCCTCAGGCAGGCATTTAAAACTCCACACAGTCTTCTCCCCACAACTTTATTCACTTTATTCACCCACACCAGTGGTATTCTCCAACACCTTTCTGACACCGCCTGCTCTCAAACGCATGCCCACACAAGTATATACACACATGCAAATTAACACACACACACACACACACACACACACACACACACCTCTAAGTATATATCACAGGCAACTATATTGAATTACCTTTTTTTTATTTTTTTGGTGGTACTGGGAGTGGAACCCAGAGGCTTCCTACCTCTGGGCTATCCTCCCAGACCTATTTTATTTTATATATATTTTATTTGGAAACAGGGTCTCACTAAGTAGCTGAGGCTGGCTTCGAACCTGTGCGATTCTTCTGTCTCAGTCTCCCAAGTGCGGGGATTACAAGCGTGCGCCACCACGCCCGGCTATTGAATTACCTTTAAAATCTTGCTGTATAAGTACCGCGCGCTACCCGATTGCGCCACTGGAGCAGTGAATTCACCGAGTCCAGTACAGCTACATCTACGTACTCAAGAACAGTGAGTCAAATTGCGGGCCACAGAGGAGAAATCCCAGTATTGTGCCTCCTGGGACTTGACCCAGTGAGGGAGTGGTGGTGGCAGAGATATCACACCATAGGAGAGCGTGCAACCTGGCACCCCCCGTAGTTTAAAGCAGCCTCTATCGACTCCCTGGGTCGGAGACTCTGTGATACAACCCAGTAAAGGAGTAGTAGGGTCTGAGATAATACAGACTCGAGATCCAGAGCACCTTAAGTGAAGCCATAGTGACCCAAGGGAAGAACCCAGAGAAGGCACAAACCTCCGAAATCATGGGAAAGAGGAATAACACTGAAGTAATGAATGTGCACAACCCCACAACATCAGAACCTGATAAAACAAAAAATCAGAGATTTCTAGAAGATCAAATCAGGAAAATAACTGTAGAAATAATAGAGGTGCTTCGAAAAGAACTCAGAGAGAGCCAAAAAGAGATAAAGGATGCAATTAATGAAGTAAAGGCCTCAATTCAAAGCACAAACAACCGATTAGACCACATGGAGAACAGAATCTCGCTCTTAGAAGATGAGCAATCCAAAAATGAATGCATAGTTTCTAATCTAGAAAAAGATATCCAACAGCAGGAATCTGACATTGAAGAAATATGGGCCCATCTTAAGAGAGCTAACCTAAGAATAATTGGAATAGAGGAGGGAAAAGAAAGTGATACCAAAGGGATCAACAATCTCTTCAAGGAAGTAATAGCAGAAAATTTTCCAAATATAGAGCAAGAGGTTGATACACAGATCCAGGAAACTTATAGAACTCCCTTTAGACAGGATCCGAGAAGAGGATCCCCACGCCATATAATTGTCAAAATGACCAATGTGGAAGCCAAGCAGAGAATCTTAAAGGCAACAAAAACAAAGGGCCAACTGACATTCAGAGGCAAACCAATTAGAATCACTCCAGACTTCCCAAACCAAGTCATGAGAGCCAGAAGGGCTTGGAGTAACATATTCCAAACTCTGAAAGAAAACAACTTCCAGCCAAAAATTTCCTATCCAGCAAAACTTTCTATCAAATTAGATGGAGAAATAAGAAGCTTCCATGACAAACAGAAACTGAAGGAATATATGTCTTCAAAACCAGCGCTAGAGAAAATACTCAAAGAGATTAACTACAAAGAAGAAATAGGTAACACTCACCAGAACCAGAGAAACAAGAGTTTCCATCCAACAGACAACTAAGATTGGTTATCTGTGGAGATTCATTATTTATGTTAGTCTTTTACCTATCTCTAAATTGTATTGTTTGCCTTTATTGTTGTTAATTTTTAGGATTTCTAGTTGGAATATTAATATATCTTCAGATATAGCATTTGGAAATATTTTATCCAATTCTATTAGTAACTTTTAACTCTGTTTACATTGTCTTTGGATATACAATATTTTCTTTTATTTTTTAGGGAGTTTGTATATTCTTCTGTTGCCTGTGCCATTGAAATCATATCCAAGAAATCACTGCCAATTTCAATGTTGTGAGGTTTTATGACCCAGATTTTCTCCTAAAAGTTTATAGTCTTAAGATTTATATTTAGGTCTTTTATCTATTTTGAGTTAATACTTGTATATGGGATTAGGTAAGGGTCCAATTTTATTCTTTTCCATGTAATTATTATTTTTCAACAATATTTAGTTAAAAGAGTATTATTTCTACCACCAAATCTTCGTGGAAACCTTGTCAAAAATAACTTGACAATATAGGGAAGAATTTAGCTCTAGGCTTGTATTTAACTCCAATGGTCTATATATCTGCCTTTAGAACAGTACTACACTGTTTCAATTATTGTAGCTTTATATGGTTTGAAATCAGAAAATATACATCTTCTAGCTTTGTTTTTGCTTCGAGATTGTTTTGGGTATCTAGAGTCCATATTCCATATCAGGATAGATTTTTTTCTGAAAAATAAATATATGATAGTTTCACCTAAAAAAAAGAAAAAAATATTCTCTGGTAAGAAAGAAAGCAAAAAGAAATATTGAAATGTTATCTTTAAGTCATCAAAAGCTTGGTATCAGACAAATGAAACTGTTATGTGCGATTATCATTTTTAATTTTGGATAAATTGCTATAATACTAGATGTCAACCACTAAGCCAAGCATGGGAGGGAGGGATGGGGAGAGAATGGGGTGGGGATCGGGTGGGGGCTGACTGGGCGATGTGTGCATGTATGTCTACAAAAGTTTGTATCCCACTATGATGTATGAATACAGTGCACCAATAAAATAAAATTTAAAAAAAAAAACAAAAAAAACAAAAAAAAAAATCTTGCCAACATTCAGGATTCCTGGGCCTCACCTAGACTCAAAAGGTAGGAATTTGGCCTTTGAACAAGCTTTCTAGGTTATACTTAAGCATAAAAAAAGGCCTGAGCACCACAATCTTTGACCTTGAGATTTCCAGACTCCAGACTATGAGGAATCAATTTCCATTGTATATAAGTCATCCAGTATGGTATTTTGTTATACTAGCCCCAAAGGACTAATATTGCCAGCCCCTGGCACATAAAAGTGCTCTCTCACCAACAGACTGAGCATGTTGGATTACAAATGGAATTCAACTGGCATGAGTTCACAATCTTTGGTTAAAGGGCCACCTCCAACTCCTCCCTAACACTGTAACTTCCTCTGCTGAATAAACTCTTCCATAAAGAAAGGCACTACACACAGCTTTCCTGGGCTCTGTCTGGCTGGAATCCTTTAGGCTGCTGTCTTTTCCCTTAACATCTTGTGAATTCCCAAAACAAAAGGTCTCACAGAGCCTATGCTTTCTGTGATAGTAAAGAAGTAAAATCCATCCAGAAGCCAAATAATTATTTGGAAATGCCATGCCTAATACTGAGCAGAGGTTAGGGCTAAAAGGACGTACCTCTTCCTTCCTGAGAGATTTTCCTTTAGCATTCTCTACTACTTTTTATGTATTGAACATTTAATATGTTTGAATCACCACTCCTCATTCCATAACAACTTACCAATAATGTTAGCATTGAGTTAAATGGTTCCAAAATTTACTGGAAATTTATTTACTTGGAAAGTTATTTCCAATATAACTTGGAGTGAATGAAAATAACTTTGTTCAATGAAAATACCTCGAGCCTATTCTTGTCCTCTAATGAAAGGAGGAACCTACCATTTACCAGTAAGACGGCACTGTACTGGATGGCAGCCAGAACTGGCAGTTGTATTTACTAGATAATAAATAATTCTGAATCTCCAGCATCTACAAAAAATCCTAAGAATATGTTTTGATTATGTTTAAAGTTTTATTTCATGATATAATATTACCAGACAAGAGTTCCCTAGCACATTTAACATAGTTTCTCTCTTTTGCTATTTTTAAACTTTAACCAGTATATCCATATGGACATATGTATGTATGTATATAGTCATACATATTTTAAATTTATATACTTACTTGTAACAGTTGTAAATTTGCCCTTTAACACTGGATTTACAGGGGCAAAAAATAGATCCAGTCAATTAAAGAGAAATAAGATAAGACAGTATGCTAATGAGATGTTAAACTTGATTTTACACAACACGGGGTAAATTCTGATTATATTCAGAGGTCTCAATTTAAAGGAACATTCCATAAAATGGAATATTGGTGATAGATCTGAGAAAATAATTAATGGTTGCCAGTTTGTCATTATAAGGGCCTGTTTTGAACCCACAGCTAATTAAATAGCATTGAAAAAAGGCAAAAATGGGGAAAAGGGATATATGACCACACAGCAGGATGTGAATTTACATTGTCCTTAATAGATTTCTTAATAAATTTTTGATATTATATACACACATATATTTATGTATATATGTATACATAATATACATATATATGTGTGTAGATATATATATGTATATATATATGTATATATATACTTTAAACAAAACCACAATTCTCACCATAATTCCATATGATTCACTGTATTATCCCAGCACCAAACAATAATCTTGTGACCAAACGATTGATCTGAGGCAGTTTCCACTCCAGCAATGTTGTGCTAAATACCAAATACAGTAAGAGAGGAATCTGGGTCCTCGGAGGCCTGCCACTGTTACGTGGTGCAGGGCCACAGCGTTCCCTAGCTACGAGGTATATGGGATGCATGCTTAGGCTTTAGAAAATCAAATTTAGAAACTGGAAATTGAGCAAACATAAACTATTTTAATAACAAATTCCTTCATCACAGTGTTTTTAATCAGTACCACCAACTACTTTTGACTAGTGGAGTAATCACAGTACAAAAAGTGCAGAATGACCGCAAACTCAAAGTATATTAGGGACAGAAGAGAATTAGAGATCACTTAGCTCAACCTACTCTTTTTTTTTTTTTTTGTGGTACTGGGGTTCCTGGAAGCCCTTCTACCTCCGGGCTACACTCCCAGATCTATTTTATATTTTTGAAACAGGGTCTCTTACACCAGCGAGGCTGGCTTCAAACCTGCACGATCCTCCTGTCTCCGCCTCCCGAGTGCAGGGATTACAAGCGTGTGCCACCACGCCCGGCGTTCAACCTACTCTTTTTATAATTGATATAATATGCTTCACAATTCTCCCATACTCTGACCTGGGAAGCAGGGCTGTCTAGTGAGAGGCTATAATATTCACAGCAAAATGAGAAAGATGAAATAATATAATAAGATAATAAGGTTTTTATAAAACGCAACTTACTTGCTTAAAATGATTGCCTTTTATTCTGCGTTTGCCCTTTCTGAGTTTTTATAATAGCCTTTTATGAAATGATCATGATAAAGATAGTTGCTATTTTAAAATTTACTAAACAATAAGAACCAAGAGTTGGGGAGCAACCACTTTCAATGTCAAAATGGAATAGAGTTTGTTGGATATTTTATATCAATAAGGCAGAATTAGTAGGGAGAATTATTTATGAAATGAGTTACATTAAAGGACATTGCTCCTGTTTGCCCTGTGAAATTTGATAAAATATTTCAAAGTACATAATACATGTCTTTTGTTATTCATATGTGTCTCTAAGAAAAAAATTAACATAGCATATTTAGCAGTATTTGAAAGAAAACTAGCATATTTCATACAGTAGTAATAGGCAACACTTATAAGAATGAGGAAATCAAGAAGACAGACACATGGATCTAATCTTATTCCACATTTGTCAAGGTAAAGTTTGTGGAGAAAGGAATACTTGCCATCAGGAGGCATGAACTGGCTTGATTTCCACTTGTTCTTAGTCACTTGCATAATGCTCTTTTTTCCAGTTAGGTATTGTCAGATTCATGCCTCCCCCCAGGAGGCATGGATTAGGAGTCAAAAATCTCAGTATTTTACTCTTCTAACCACATTAAGGAAATGTCCTCAGTTCTAGGGCACCTGCCTTCATGAGGACATATCCTGTCACTTCCTTAAGCCTTATTCTTTCAAGGTGTTTGAACATTTTAATAAATTTTTAAATTTTGTTCTATTGGTCCATTGTAGTCATACATCTTGATGGCATAGAAGACTTGTATAGATATAGATGCACACATCACCCAATTAGCCCTTACCTAATCCACACCCCATTCCCTCCCCTTCCCTCCCTCCCATGCTTGGTTTACTGATTGACTTTGATATGTTTGTTTAAGTACATCATGTGCTTTAGAAAGTTTCCCTCTTCCCCTTCCCACCCCTCAGTTAGGTCTCCTTATTTGCTCTTCTATAGGTTCTCCTTCTTCATCTAGAGTTCTTCTTTTTACCCTTTTCTCCCTAGCTTTCACATATTAGGGAAAGCATTAGATAACTGGCTAATCTCACTTAGCATAATTTCCTCCAGTTCCATCCATTTCCCTGTAAATGATGTAATTGTGTTTTTCTTTATGGCTGAGTAAAATTTCGCTCTGTATATATCCCACAATTTTGTAATCCATTCATCTGTTGATGGACATCTTGACTGGTTCCATAGTTTGGCTATGGTGAATTTTGCACCTATGAACATAGATATGCATTCATTACTTTGGTAGTTTGGTTTCCTTTCTTTTGGGTAGATACCCAGAAGTGGTATTGCTGGATCAAATGGTAAATTTGTTCCCATTCTTCTGAGGATCCTCCATACTGTTGTACAAAGTGGTTGCACTAATTTGCAATCCCACCAACAATGTTTTAGAGTTCCCACTTCTCCACATCCTTGCCAACATTTGTTGTTGTTTGTGTTTTGAATGATTGCTATTCTAGTTGGAGTTAGGTGAAATCTCAGGGTAGTTTTAATTTGCATCTCTCTGATTGCCAATGATGTTGAACATTTTTTCATGCATTTATTGGCCATTTGAATTTCTTCTTTTGTGAAGTGTCCATTTAGTTCACTTGCCCATTTTGTTATTGGGTTATTTGTTTTCTTAGTGCTGAGTTTCTTGAGTTCTCTGTATATTATAGATATTAGTCCTCTATCTGAAGAGTAGGTGGCAAAAATCTTCTCCCAATCTGTTGGCTCTCGATTAAGGTTCTTGACAGTTTCCTTTGCTGTACAGGAGCTCTTCAGTTTCATGCAGTCCCACATATTGATTCACCTTTTAGTTTCTTGTGCCTTTGAGGTCTTGTTGAGAAAGTTTTTATCTGTGCCTATGTGTTGCAGTGTTGAACCTATACCCTCTTCAAGGAGCCTCAAGGTCTCTGGCCTAATTTCCAAGTCTTTGATCTATCTTGAATTGACTCTTGTGCAGGATGAGAAAGTGGGATTTATCTCCATTTTCCATTTTCCATATGATTAGCCAGTTTTGCCAAAACCATTTGTTGAAGAGACTATCTTTTTTCAAGTGTATGTTTTTGGCCCCTTTATCAAAAATCAATTGGCTGTCAGTGTGTGGATTTGTTTCTGAGTTATTCTGCTCCATTGGTCTATATATCTATTTTTGTGCCAGCATCATGCTGTTTTTATTACAATGGCTTTGTGGTATAGGTTAAAGTCAGGTATTGTGACTCCTCCTGCATGATTTTTGTTGCTGAGAACTATTTGGCTACTCTAGGTTTTTTTGTCATTCCAAATGATCTTAAGGACTGATTGCTCTATGTCTACAAGGAATGATCTTGGTAATTTAATGGGTATTGATTGCATTGAATCTGTAGATCACTTTTGGAAGCATGGCCATTCTGATGCTATTTATTCTGTGTCTATGAACATGGAAGATCTTTCCATCTTCTAAGATCTTCTTCAATTTCTATTTTCAATGTTTTATAATTTTCTTTGTAGAAGTCTTTTACCTTCTTGGTTAAGTTTATTCCTAAGTATTTTATTTTTGTGTGTGTGGGTAATCCTGAGTGGAAGTGTTTCCTGAATTTCTTTTTCAGTAGATTTATGATTCGTGTACAGAAAAGCTTCTGATTTTTTTTAAGATTGATTTTGTATTCAGATACTTTGCTGAATTTGTTGATCAGTTCTATAAGCCTTTTGGTTGAGTTTATTGGGTCTTCTAAGTATAGTATCATGTCATCTGCAAATAGTGAACGTTTGAGTTCTTCTTTTCCTATTTGTACTCCTTTGATTTCCTTTTCTTGCCTTATTGCTCTGGCTAGAGTCTCAAGTACTATATGGAAGAGAAGTGGTGATAATTGACAGCCTTGTCCTGTTTCTGTTTTTAAGGGAACTTCCCAAAGTTTTTCTGACTCTTTATATTGCCACATTATACATTGCTCATGTACCAGTATATGATAAATGAGATGCACACAAATATTTTTGTCTTATTAGCAAACACAGTGGTCAACAGGCCCAAGGATCCACCTTCTGTTTCATGTGTCTTTGCATACTGATTTGCTTCAGGCGTGACATCAGAGAATGAGTTTCAGTCAGTAGTTACAATTGACATTATTATTTGTAATTTAGTTTTAATCTCTTTTCATCTGTTATGTCTAAAATTATAAGGGTGATAGCAATAATCATGTATTAGGTGTTTATGGTAACAGGGCTTTATGTATAACTTTAAAGGCACATTATTTTACTTAGCCCACAGTTGATTATAATGTAGATATTGCACTTTTCATTTTGCTGAAACTGATACTTCGAAAGATTTTTTTAATTTTTCATGAAAGAGAGGGGAGAGTAACAGTGCCCTGTCTCAATTTGTAGTCCTGCTTCTCAGGAGGTTTGGCAAGAAGAGCATCTCATCAGACCCAGGAGTGTCCCAAGTTGAAAAGGGAGCTGGAAATACAGTTTTCAGCAAGGTGAACACATTCTACCAACAATTCTATTCTATGAAAGGAAACAAGAAATTTTGGAGCACAGGAGCTTTCTCTAGCCTAATTCTTTCTTTTCATGGTTTTTCTCTCTTACTATCTCTGTTGCCTCTTTTCCTTCAAGAGACAAACATCCAATGCAACACTCTCAGACACTCCCTATCAGTGTCTGTATACCAAGTACTGGGCTGAGCCCTATGAATACTAGCTATGCCTTTGTTTTTTCTTACGCACATTTCAGTTATTTCTCAGTGTATGTATATACTCATCCATTTTCCAAAACTTAGCCCATTGGCTCTGCTGAATAAAAATCTATAGTTCTAACCCTGCCTTCCCATCTACACACAGCTTGATCCCAGACCTTATAACAACATGCAAATTGCCTCTGCTTATGGATACTAACATCCATAGCTTCAAATTGTACTACCCCAAACTTTATTTCCCACTTCTATCTTGAAGATTGCTCCTTAATCATCCATACTTTTGCAAAATATTTATAAAGCCTTTCTCATGGGTTGGGGATGTAACTTAATGATAAAGGTCTTGCTTGGCACTCAGGAGGACCTGGGTTCCATTTCTGAGCACCAAAAAACAAACAAAAAAAGGCTTTCTCATGACCTAGTGTGCTAAGTGTTTCTTTTCTTGAATCCATTCTCTCTATATATTAGGTCAATTTTATGAAGAGATAAAGAATCTGAAGAACATTGCAATTTCCATGGAAGCAAACATTAGGCCAGAGAGCAACTGGTATCAGCTATGAGGTGGCACCAGGAGCCCTAAGAACAGCCTGGCAGGGGCTGCGTGTACAAAACTGAGAGGCACTGCCCAGGCACCATGCGCTTACCTGCAAGTTATGAGATAATGCCTCTGAAAGAACCCATGAATTTTAATATGCATGTATTTTAAGTAATTTATGAATAAAATAAGTGTTTAAGATATCATCCAAACTCTTTCTCTCAAATTCTGTTATCCTTATCTTATAAAGCAGATGTTCTTCATATAAGCATATAGAACCCATACAAAAAAAATGGTAGGCCTGACATTTAACTCAATCTGAACCTAAGTGATTCTGACTTTTATGAATCATACAACCATCCATTCCCTGTCCAATATATACACATACATACATCTAAATGCACACACATAGTCAATTGCCTGCTTTAATCTAAACTTTAGAAAATTATTTGAATCCAAAAATCCTCAGTGATTCTACTACCTAATTTCAATATTATTTTTAACATATTAACAAGACTCCCTTTGTGACAGATTTGATTCTGTGATTCTTTTACATCTTTTAATTTGACTATATGAGTAATCATCAG
Organism: Muscardinus avellanarius; assembly: GCF_963383645.1. Lineage (NCBI taxonomy): Eukaryota > Metazoa > Chordata > Mammalia > Rodentia > Gliridae > Muscardinus > Muscardinus avellanarius. Next base: position 73,222,663 of record NC_137787.1, read on the forward strand.
TTCTGGATGACTGCTTCAATGATAATTACTCAGGTTTGGCCCTACTTCTCAAATCACATGCTGAAAACCCTGGGAAGTTTAAATCTTGTTTGATGCTATATAACATATCTGATTCATTAGGTGACTGAGTACTCCTTCTGATAGATAAAAATACAGCTCACCTATTAGTTAAGTACAAGCCCCAAGTAAAAGATAAATAACAGATGAACAATCTCTACCAACACCTCAGCATGGTGTTTAACAGCTGCCAAAAGTGCTGTATAATCTTTTGTAAGGCTTAATCGTTCCCTATTGCACTTTTCAAAAGAAAAGAGTAGTTTTTAATCCTGGTGTTCGCACAAAATTTTCACAGTAGATCTTCATTGAATAAATAGTGCTGCTTCATATAAAGGTTTTGGTTTTATATAACACTTTAACAGTTAGAGGTTAAACAAATAGCAATGTGCTAGCAAGAAGAAAAATTGCATTTGGTAAAGAAAACCATCTTTTAGTCTGTATTAAACTGTACATTTAATTGGTGGTTTCAGGAAAGAGAAAATAGAAATGTCTCTCTCTCGGGAGACCATGGAGTTTCCTTTTTTTTTTTTTTTTTTTTTTTTTAAGGCAGTGAAAGTCCCCCCTCCTTTTTTTCCTCTCCTAAAAGAAAATTCTTATAATAGTTTATTTAATGATGCTTTATCTTTCTAAAATATGTTATTTTTCAAACATGGGAAAACTTGGCTCTCTTAAGAAAATATAATAGACTGAGTAGCAGCTTTTTTTTTCTGTTTAGCCACTGGCTTCTAATTTCTGTTCATAGTATTAAAACAAATATTTACCTATATAATATTTTATTCCCCAAAACACTGGCTCCAAAGTACTGTCATGATTAATTTGAACTTATTTGTGACTTAAAGATTTTACATTTATTCTACTTCCAAAGAGCTATAAGTTAAATTCATAGTTTAAAAAAAGAAATTGATTGCTATTATTTGTTATAACTCATCATTTCTAAACCAAAAAGATGAAACATTGTGTGGAACTGAGAATTTAATTTTGTTTTGAAATAGGATTGTCACTAAATCACCATGTTCTGGTATCAAACCTGAGTACATGAAGGGAAACACACAAAGTGCTGTTGAAATGGGGGTTTCTTCTGAGCCCCCAAGATGAAACGGGGGGCTTCTTGAGAAGAAACCTGGGGTTTCATCATAGAAGAAACAGAGTCTCTTGAGAAGAAACTCAGCGTCTCCTTACAGGGTTCTTGTCTACGGTGAGCGAAGAATGACACCCGCAGACCTCAGGAAGGGGAGTAAAAGGTTTATTGGAAGCAGCAGGGAATGGGGAAAGGTGGCTAAACACCCCCAAAGGGGCTGGAACTCTGGGGTCCAGCAGCTGCCATCAGGACAATACTTGAGAGTAGCCCAAGCCTAATTGCCTTCAGTTGCAGGCTGCTTTCTTCCAGAGTCCATGCGATATGCCAGAAGAGAATAGGAAAAGAGGCAGAACACCACTCAGGCTGTCAGGTCTTCTGGTGTCCAGTAGCTGCCTTTAGGTCACTACCTGAGTGTCGCCCGAGCCAAGTGTCGTCAGTTACAAACTACTTTCTCCCAGAGTCCATGCGATCTGCCAGAAAAGAGGTGCAGGTCACCCCTAGGGGCCCTGGTCAGCCTTGATGTCCAGCAGAGGCTTTCAGGTCACTACCAAAGAGTAGCCTGAACCACGTGCCCTCAATTGCACTCTGCCTTCTCTCAGGGCTAACACGACCTGCGAGAGAGAGAGAAAACAGCTCCCCAAAAGGGGAGGGAGTCCCGAGAGGGGAAAACCCCAATTTTCCATCTGACTAGGCAAAGGCCTGAGCATTTGTGAGTCCTCTTTTGGTTAGGGTGACTTTGGAAATTCTGGGAAGCAGCTCTCAGGATTTGCATAGGGTATTTTCAAGTCCTTGAAGAATCTCCTTTCAGCAGAAGTGAGAGATTTACTCTTGGGTTTTGGCTCCTGGGTTTGTTGATTAGTAAACCAATGACTTTGTGAAGCTCTGGTCCTTCATATCTCTGAGCCTTTGGAGTTTCAGATATTTGTCGCCCCTCAGGAAACTCAGAAAACTCAAAAAATTAACTTTTTTCTACTGAGGCCTTTTCCCTATCTGCCTATTTCCTTTCTATCTCCTCACTGCATGTATATGCTTGTGTCACTTTGAATCTTTGAATCTCATTATAATGTTTAATGACATTATGCCTGCAAAAGTATAAAAATATGTATATATATATATATATATATATATATATATTTGTGGTACTGGGGTTCTTGGAAGCCTTTCTACCTCCGGGCTGCACTCCCAGACCTATTTTTATACTTTTTTGTTTGGAAACAGGGTCTCTTAAGCCAGCGCGGCTGGCTTTGAACCTACACAATCCTCCTGTCTCCGCCTCCCAAGCACGAAGATTACAAGCATGCGCCACCACACCCGGCTAAATTAATTATTTAAAAAAACAGAGTTTCTATCCTCTATTAAGGAGACAAGTTCAAGGAAGGCCAAACTGGGCAACTCAATGAGGCCTCTCTCAAAATAAAATAAAAATATAAATGAAGCTGTGCATTTCAGTGAAAGAGTAGCAGCCAAGCATGTGCAAGGCCTTGGGTTCAATCCAGGGCAGAAAGAAAAAGAAAAGGAAAGAAAGAAAAGGAGTGAGAGAAAGAAAGAGAGGGAGGGAGGGAAGGAGGAAGTGAGGGAAAGATTCCAAATATCTTGGATGTTTCTGGATGATATTCTATAATTCTTTATTAATTATTCATTATAAACTTAATTAATTTTTGTGGTACTGGGTATTGAACCTAGGGGCACTCTACTGCTGAGCTACATCTTCAGCCCTATTTTATTTTTTATTTTGAAACAGAGTATCACTAAGTTGTAGAAGGCCTCCCTAAATTGCTTAGCCTGGCCACAAACTTGTGATCTTCCTGTCTTAGCCTCCCAAGTACAGGAATTACTGGTGTGTGCCATCATGCCCATTTTATTATGAACTACTTTAAATATATTATAAAACAGTATCTAGTCACCCAGTTTCAATACAAATCTACATATAACCAACAATGTTACATATAATAAGAACTAATCTACACAGTCTAAACTTTATTGAAGAAACCTTTGATATTATAAAATTTCATTTATAAATATTTCACTCTGTGCTCCTAAAAAATAAAGATCATTTTTCTGAGAGAAATATTTACTAGAGATTGAATCCAGGGGTTTTCTGCCTTTAAAATATACCTCCAGCCCTTTTTATTTTGAAACAGTGTATCACTAAGTTATTTTCTATGTGCAGGTGACTGAGCCAAGCTAAAGAATATTTTTTCTTTTAAACATAACTACAAGCCAGGCACAGTGATGCATGTCTATAATCCCCATACTTGGGAATCTGAGACAGGAGGATTTCAGGTTCTAGGATGGCTTCTGCAATTTAGCAAGAACCTCAGCAATTTAGTGAGACCCTGTTTCAAATAAAAAAGGGCTCTGGGTATAGATCAGCAGTAGAATGACCCTGTGTTCAATCCCCAGTACCAAAAAATGTAAAATAAAACAGCACCAACAACAAAAAGAACCAAAAATAACTACAGTATCTTCACACCTAAAATCATAATTGTCACTAATTTCTTCAATAGTTTGTATCTAAAATTACTGTAATTGATTCTAAAATGTGTCCATCCTCTCCATTCTGCTTCCTCATCCATAGTCTAGATTATTATATCTCTTTCGGGACACCCAAGTTCTACTAGAGCTCTAAGTTTCCAGTCCTGGCCTTCTTTGATTTCTCCTTCATTTATTGCCAGATGGATCTATCTGAAATCAAAGAGTGCCATCCTTCTTCCCTGCTTAGTTACATTTAACAATTCTCAAACTAATTTCCATGGAAAGGAATAGTCTCCCAGGGCTGCAAGTTCTCTTTGAAACTCATAAAAATTTTTATATTTTAGTGAAAAGTTAAAATCATAGTATAGTCATCTGAACCATTAACATTACCATCTATAAAGAAAGTACCTGATTTCAGTGCCCAACACTACCTTTGGATTTACAGTAAGATCTCGTGATGCTAAAATACGTTGTATAAGTATTTTTGAAATTGCTAATAAAAGTATTGTGATGATTGAGAGATCATATATAATACATGCATTGCCATTCAGAAGTCAAAAGAACCTGTACATTTGGTATCATACTAATTACTACCAATTCATTGTGAAAACACACTCCATGCCAGATGTGGTGATACACACCTGTAATCCTAGTATTTGGGAGGCTGAGACAGGGGGATTGCAGTGGTCAACCTCAGCAACTTAGTGAAACTCTCAGCAACCTAGTACAATTTTGTTTCAAAATAAAAAATAAAATAGGGTTGGGGGTGTAGATGAGAGAATGCCCCTGGGTTCAATCCTTAGTAACACATACACATGCACACAAAAAACTCCATTGTATGTACCAAATTATAAAGATATTTATCAATAGATATATTGGAATATAAAATAATACAACATAGCCGGGCGTGGTGGCGCACACTTGTAATCCCACCATTTGGGGGGCTAAGACCAGAGGATCGCGGTTCACGGGCAGCCTCAGCTACTTAGTGAGGCCCTCTGCAACTTAGTGAGACCCTGTTTCAAATTAAAGAATAAAAAATAGGGCAGGGGGTATAGCTCGGAGGTCAAATGCCCCTGGGTTCCATCTCTAGACCCACAAAAACAAAACAAAAAGCCAAAAAAAACAACATTTTTCAACTCAGTCCCGGAAATATTTTGATTAGGTAATCGCTTAATGTTGAATTCAATAGTAGCCTAAAAGCTAAAGTTAACTTCAAGTAAACAAAACCTCTCTTTGATTATCAAGTAATACCATCTAAATTGACCTTCCTTCAATGACTGGTAGATTAGAGTGTGCCTCAAGGATTAAGAGGATGTTCTTGACACAGCAATTAAATATTTGAAGTTTGTAACACCATTTTGATAACATACTTTTTTTAAAAAAATATTATGAGGTTAGGATAGAAAAAATTATAGAATATTTTAACAGTTATATAAAAAGACACAGTTCAAAGATCTCTTACCTAGAGAAATGTCAAACATTGAATTAATGGTAACTTGAATTCATCAGCCTTTAAAATATTTTATAATTCATTTTGTGTCATTGTATTCATTAAAGGGTATAGTAATAATGCACCACAAACTATTTTAAAACAATAGAAGCTCATTCTTACATAATTCTGGCATTTAAAAGTTTAAAATCCAGTTATTAACAAGATTGTTTTCCTCTGGAAGTTCTGAGGGGAAAAAATCTGTTTTTAAAACCTCTCTTAAAAAAAATATAATTTCAGCCAGGCGTGGTGGTGCACGCTTGTAATCCCAGCATTCGGGAGGCTGAGACTGGAGGATCGCAGTTCACGGTCAGCCTCAGCTACTTAGTGAGGCCCTCCACAACTTAATGAGACCCTGTTTCAAAATAAAGAATAAAAACTAGGGCAGGGGCTGTAGCTCGGAGGTCAAATGCCCCTGGGTTCCATCTCCAAACCCACAAAATTAAATAAATAAATAAATAAATAAATAAATAAATAAATAAATAAAATATATAATTTCATGCTTCGTTTTTAGGTTTTGGTATGTCCAGACGAGCCCTGGTATTCTTTGGCTTGCAACATATCTGCTTCCATTGTCAGTTAGGCTTTTCTCTTGTGTCTTTGTCCCTGTTTGCGAATTTCTCTCTTTTATAAGGACACTAGTTATTGGATTAGGGCCCACCATAAACCACCATGAACTCATCTCAAACCTGATTCTATCTTCAAAGACAGTTTCTGAATGAAACCCTTCAACAGGCACCAAAGACCATGACTTCATAATATATTTTGGAGGTGCACAATTTAATCTAGAAGAGTCATATTGAGAAGCATAAGAAATTTTAACCTAGTTTTATTTTTAACTTATTTATCTAACATTACAAATAAGAATGAAATAGATCATCACTATAATTCTAAAATAAGTGTCTTTCTCTTTAAAAAGGACTTTGTGTATTATGGAAGTGTCAGAAACCATGTGGCTCAACTTCAGAGCCTGAGGTCCTTATTGTGTCCTATTCAACATCAGCAGCCTTGCCCTGGTCCTCACCACACCCTCCACAACTTTTTCCCTTACATTCTATCCTTCAGTGAAATAGAAGACTGTTTATAGTCCCTGGACACACAGCCTTATGTTCATTTTCTTACCTTTGTTCATTCTGGCCCCTCCCCAAGTAATGTTCTTTCCTTTCCAACTTCCCCATCTCCCAGCAGAGTCCACTTCTAACTTCCACTCAAAGTCTCAGTTGACTTGCATTTTCCTGTACATTTTTCCTCTCAACTGACCATAAACTCTATATCAGGAGCCAGATCAGGAGCAGTCTCTTCCACCATTTTTCAGTCACCAGCTCTCAGCACAGTGGCCATGTAAATGTTAAATGCCTATCTGTCTATGTGGGAGGGAAGGAGTTCCAGCCACAGGTTTTACTTCTCAGGGAAAGTTGCAAGATGCTGAATACATTCTAATATACACTTGTGTTAGAACAGGTATTCAACTGGTCCAAGTGGGAGGTTGGGATCAGAAGCATGTCACTTAAGCAGTGAGCAAGCTCAGATAAATATCTCTGTCTTCAAAAATTAACTTGTGGGGACCTCTTTATATGACCACATACCTCTTTTATGAGAAAAAAAAATATGGATTTAGGGATTTAGAAAGATATAAGCAACTCAAGCCAGGCAGTGGTGCACACCTATAATCCCTCGGCTCAGAGGCTGAGACGGGAGAACTGGAAGTTCAAGGCCAACCTGGACAACTTGGTGAGAACTTGTCTCAAAATAAAAATAATAAATCTAGGCATAGCATGGTGACACATGCCTATAATTCTAGTACTTGGGAGGTTGAGACAGGATTGCAGGTTCAAGAACAGCCTCAACGGCACAGGAAGGTGCTCAGCAACCTAGGAAGACCCTGTTAAATAAATAAATAAATAAATAAATAAATAAATAAATAAATGTTGGGGATTTAGCTCAAAGGTAGAATGCCCCTGGATTCAATCTCTAGTACCAAAATAAAAATAAATAAATAAAAATAGAAGAGATTGGGTATGTAGTTGAGTATATAGTTCGATGGTAGTGCACCCCTGGATTCAGTCTCAACAAGGAGGGAAGGAAGGGAAGGAAGGGAAAGAAAAGAAGGAAGAGAAAGAAGGGAAGGAAGGGAAAGAAGGAAGGAAGGAAGGATCTAAGCACCACCACCGTGTCAGCTTCCTTTTTCTAGAGTATTCTGTATGCATAAAGGAGTCTGCTGGGAGAGAGACTGGAAAGCTATGAAGGGTCTATATTTTTAGTTGACTCTGAAAGCCAATATAAGGTTTCGGATTTTACTTTTTACCAACTGAATAGCCCCTAGTTTTTTGGAAAGGGACATTACATTTCATAGTTACATCTTATGAGATGGTTCATTCTTTCTCACCAAGATATCATGCGGCAATTTTCTATACTATTCACAGTAAAATCAGAGTTCTATTAATCTGAATTTATTAAATGAAAGATAATTCAAATGTTTTTCTTATTTGGACTTTTAAAGTTATGTACTTTTTATGGTATTGGGGATCAAACACAGGAGCATTCTACCTCACTATACCCCAAGCCCTGTTTTATTTTCATTAGGTTGATGAAAATCTCACTACTTGCTGAGGCTGTTCTTGAACCTGTGCTTCTCCTGTCTCAGCCTTCCAAGTACTGGGATTACAGGCATGCGCCTCCATGCTCAGCTGGAATGTTATATACTTTTCTATTTGTACATCATGAGTTTCTTGGGTTTTTAGTATTTCATAAATAATGAAATCACTTTATTTTCCATATTTTTGTTTGCTTATCATTTCTTATGATACCTTAAAATAAAGCCCCATTTCTTCTATCAAGTGGCTGAATCAGTTGTACTCTGGGTTGATTAATTTATAAGGTCCAAATCTTTACTATTCTTTTCAAAGCTATATATCAGTTTAGATGTTATCTAAATTTTGGTGGAATTCTGGTATCATATTTATGTTTTATGATATTTGAGTCTAACTTCCTAAGTTCTCTTTAATGGATGGAAGGATGGTAATTTGTCACACGGTAGAAAGGTATGAGATATGACAATAAAAATAAAATTCAAAATTGAAATTTGCCTAAGGTAGCTTATTATTGTGGTTAAGATAAAACCAACAAACATGAATAGAATTACCCAAACCACAGAAAAGTGTCTGACTATCCAACAGGGGATTACCTCAGATCCATGCTGCAAAGACAAGGATGATAGCTGTTTAGATGAATCAAGTCTATAAAAATGTACAGAACTAACTCTCAAATAGATCTACTGAGTACGTGTGGGATGTTGATAATATGAGATTGTAACTCACAAATCCATTAAAAAGGGCTTCCTATATTCTATATTGGATAGCTTAATAACCTTTTTGTTTTGACTCTTTTTTTGAAACGTAGTCTGAAATCACAAAACCATAACTTTTCTACTTGGTTGGGACACAACTAAAATCTAGCTCTTGTTTTTTCAGATGAACTAAAACTATAAAAGTTAAATATTTTAATTCACCCAATGCCTTACTGAGTAGAATAAATCCTAGGATTTCCATGCCCTTTGGTGGCTCAGAATCTTATAATTCTTCCAGATCAGGATTTTGAAGACCTCTTGCAGCATTTTCCTTTTGTGACTTTTTAAATTTCATGAAAGATTTTGGAAGATAGTATATTTGTTCCTTAATATAAAATCCCATATCACCATTTAGGGGAAAGACTCCTTTGTTTATTTTAATCACATGTGCTTCCCCCCACCACATGTAAAAGCAAAAGTGCACATGAGACAATTCTTAAAATTCTGAATAAGTTGTATTTAATTTATCAAGGTTTAATCATAAGTTAAATATGGTCCAGCCAAATATGACCATGAATCCAGTATATTTATTCTACTTATTATAATAAATCTTTTACCTAGATTTGAAAACCAAATTATAACTCACATATCAAAATGATTTTTATCATTTTTAAAACCAATCATTTATTTTTATTTTTGTAAAGTATGATTTTTTTTTTTTTTTTTTTTTGGTGGTACTGGGGTTTCTGGAAGCCCTTCTGGGCTACACTCCCAGACCTATTTTATATTTTTTATTTGGAAACAGGGTCTCTTAAGCCAGCACGGCTGGCTCTGAACCAGCGTGATCCTCCTGTCTCCGCCTCTCAAAGCACTGGGATTACAAGCGTGTGTCACCACGCCCGGCCGGAAGTATGATGTTTGAAAGGCAACAATAATCATTCTTTAGTATCTAGGAAACAATATTCATTACTTTTTCAGTTAAAATCATTTAGCAAGAATCTCTAGAGGTTTTCTTGAATCAAACATACTACATTGTCAGGGTTTATATAAATTCATGTAAACATACTTATTTTTTTCATACATCAAATTACATGAACTCTGTTTATTATATTTTTCTGTAATTACCTTAATATTTTTATAGGTTTGCCAGATTAAATACTGACATATTTATGTAGTATCTGATTTTCTTTTCTATATTCAGGTTCTTTCTTTGGGAGCAGATGTCCTGCCAGAATATAAACTGCAGACACCACGCATCAACAAGTTTACGATATTGCACTACAGCCCCTTCAAGGCGGTCTGGGATTGGCTTATTCTGCTATTGGTTATATACACTGCTATTTTCACCCCCTACTCTGCAGCCTTTCTCCTCAATGACAGAGAAGAACAGAAAAGACGAGAATGTGGCTATTCTTGTAGCCCTCTGAATGTGGTAGACTTGATTGTGGATATTATGTTTATCATAGATATTCTAATAAACTTCAGAACTACGTATGTAAATCAGAATGAAGAAGTGGTAAGTGATCCTGCCAAAATAGCAATACACTACTTCAAAGGCTGGTTCCTGATTGACATGGTGGCAGCCATTCCTTTTGACTTGCTGATATTTGGATCAGGTTCTGATGAGGTAAGAGCTCTTTAAAAATCTTTTTTCTGAACAATTGCAATTATAAAAGTAAATTTGCATTAACTGCAAAAAATTGTTTGCTTTACAAATTTTTATATTGTGCAAATGAAATTCATTTTTACTTGGAAATACCATAAAATGAAATGGAACCATCTTTTCATTGCAAACAATTTAAATTCCTTCTATTTTTGCTAAGAGATGCAAAATACTCTCTGTCCTTTAACCAACAAATTAAACTTTGAAGCAAGTGGTGCATAGCATGCTGCACATTCCCAAGATGTACAATTTTACATATTAAGTTTGTGGGTGTAAAACTGTCAAAAATTAAGGATGTCTCTTTCTTTTTTCATTATTTTTGTCTGAGACAGCAAGGACTTATTTTTTGTTCAAATTATGTGGAGAAGAGGGTACCTTCTGAAATGTCTTGTTGTAACCTTTTCTCTTAACATCCAGGTTAGAAAATGCTTCTTATATGTTCCCAGTATCTTATAAAATTGAAAACTTCAAGAAAATGAAAAATGTCCATGTATATTGAGTGTGTTTTTTGGACAGAGAGCCCATAACTGTAATCAGATTTTTCAAAGGACTCTTGAATTCACAGGAAGTCAAGTTCTCCTCAAGTCCTGTTTCTTTAACTGCCACCAATTTTATTGCATACAACTTCCATCCATTCTATAATGGGAAGACTAACAAAACTTGTGAAAGTAGTTCAAGAGAGTAGGTTGAAAATAGATGAATTGGGTGTGCTGAGTTCTTAAAATTCAGTGTCCTTTTCTACCTAGGAACACTTCTCCATCTTCTGTGCCATTTTTCCCACCAAGGGGAGACCAGATCTAAACTGATGGTTGCTCCCTTGTCACTGAGTTCTTTGGGACAAAAGGATTCTTTCTGCCGGGAGAAATCAATAGATTTAGAATTCTTTCTCTTCCTACAAAGCATGCTTGCCAAACTGTGGGTCAGTAAAAATTAGGGCAATGGAACAATTTATTCCTTCTAGATTCTGTCACGAACAAAGTCTCAGGCCTGACTTCCTCATATGTAAAATAATAATAATGATATTGTCTTCCTCTCTTAAGTTGTTGCTCATGTATAATTTGTTACTGTAATAATATATTTGAAAACTTTAAAAAATTAAAAAATCACCAGGCGTGGTGGTGCACGCTTGTAATCCCCATGCTTGGGAGGCTGAGACAGGAGGATCGTGCAGGTTCAAAGCCAGCCTCAGCTGGCTTAAGAGACCCTGTTTCCAAATAAAATTTAAAAAATGGGTCTGGGAGAGTAGCCCAGAGGTAGAAGGGCCCTGGGTTCCATCCCCAGTACCACACACACACACACACACACACAAAAAAAAAAAAAAAAAAAATTTAAAAATCAACTTCCACTAAGCTAGCTAACCATTTAGTATATAATCCTAAATTTGGGTTTTATATAAAAGACTAGAAAGTAAAATACTATCTTATTAATATTTATATTTGAACATTTTTACAATGGGATATCCATGTAAATAGCACCTAAGCTCACACTGAATAGAACATCATTCTTTTAAAAGTTAAAATGTACACAACAGCAAACTGAGTTTTCAATAAACAAATAAATAAGCAAGTAAAATTCTTAGGGGAAGTCAAAGTACTTATAATACTTAATGACCAGATTGATAGATATTTAGATATACTTATCATAGTTACTAAGGTAGAATTTCTAGAATTTAGTCCTGGATTAACTCAATTTATTTACTACTCTCCTTGAAAATGATAAAATTTCATTAAAATATGAACTCAGTTAATCACTATTTCATATAGGGCTTACTTGGAATAAGCTGAAAATATATGTGATTCACATCAGTACAGGATGAAGTAGACTTGGGGGAAGAAGGGCTCTAGATCACCCTTCTCATGGAGCATCGAGTTAGTGGTGAAGTTTGCCTCAGAGAAACTAATGCCAGTTCTCAGCTCCTATAGAATTTTGTGAATTTCTTTGTGCTCCCAAAGCTGCTACTCTATTTAAAGATGTAGTATGACATGAGAAGAGCCATGGCTTTGCAGTCAAACAGATCCAGGTTTGATTCTCTTATGTGGGATTTGCTTGCTAATATTTAACCCATGTGAAACTTTATTTTTCTATAAAATAGTTAGAAAAATGAATTCTTATAATTTTAAAAATAAATTGGCATCATATGAAAAGACTAGCACAGGTTTGGGTACCTGATAATTGCTTTCAGTAGTTACTTCTCTTCCTTTTTCCATCTCTTCCATTGATTTCCTTGTTTGTGGATAATATTTTCCTTTAAAAACATACATTATCCCATTAGTCCATAGCATACTCACTTACTTAAGAAGCACCAACTCTCTATTAATGTACAGTAGTTATTAGATTGACCATCTTCAACTTAAACGAATTCTGCAGAGAGTCTCTGTGCATTGAAAATATAACATCTTCACACACATAATTTTGCAATCATAATTTATAATGACCTACTATTAATAAAGAAAAAAGGAATGTTGCTTATAATAAAATAATATCCAAATATGTGATTTCTTCAGGCACATATACATTAAGTGATGCAATGAAGTTCTCAAGGGCTTCTTCCTAACTTTAGTGAGCAACTTGTATTCATTCATTTATTTATTTATTAGTAGTACAGAGGATTGAACTCAGAGGCATACTACCTGCGAGCTACAACCCAAGCCTGAGTTTTATTTTTTTTTATTTTGAAATATGGTTTTACTAAGTTGCAGAGGACTTCACTATGTTTCCAAGGCTGGGTGCAAACCTGTGATCCTCCTGTCTCAAACTCCCAAGTACTGAGATTACAAGCATGTTGCCCGGCTTGGGTAGTAATTTGTATTTAAACAATAAATTCAATATTCAACTAGATATTTTTACAGTTTTCTTTATATTTGCATATTATAAGAATTGAAAATATATGTATGTGTGTTTATGTATATATGAATATGCATTAAATATGCATATATGCATGTATAATTAGCATATATATGCACATAGAACTCTGTGACTGTGACAAGTACATATGTAATCTGATGCTATAATATAGTATACAAAAACCATAGGACCAGTTGTTACTAAAGATGTAATTTTATGAGATAGTGAACAATGCCTAGTGAAGGTACAAGTAGAATAAGCTACTTATTTCTCAGTTTATATGACACCTAAATTCCAGAAAATTTAATAAATATTAAAATGTACAAAAGTCAATTTCTGCTTATATTTAAAATCTAGCTTCAAGGCTCATGGGCCAATCGGCTAATTGATTGAAACTTTTTTATATACAAATGAATATTAGAACATTGAAAAGTTCTAAAGACAGTCTCTGTTCTCCATGAGCTTATATTCCAGGAAATTGGGGAAGAGAGAGTAGGCAATGACAAAGAGCAGAGACTGAGAAATGTTGTTGGAGACATGTTCTCCAAAATGTTCTAGGCATCATAGGATTTCTGTCTAACTTACAGTACTGTACTAAAAAATAAAGGAAATTTCAAGAAGAGAGTGTCAAATATAGTAAAGACAAACTGTCTCAGTGTGTAAGCCCCATAAACATTAATAATATTAATTAGTCTGGCCTGGTGTGGTGGCCAGCATTTGAGAGGCTGAGAACTGGAGGATCGTGGTTTACAGACAGCCTCAGCTGCTTAGTGAGGCTCTTCGCAACTCAGTGAGACCCTGTTTCAAAAATAAAAAAGACTAAGCTGGGCATGATGGCGCATGCTTGTAATCCCAGCACTTCGGAGGCTGAGACAGGAGGATTGCACGGGTTCGAAGCCAGCCTCAGCTACTTAGTGAGGCTCTCAGCAATTTAGTGAGACCCTGTTTCCAAATAAAGTATAAAACAGGTCTGGGAGTATATCCCAGAGGTAGAAAAGTCCCTGGGTCCCACCCTCAGTAACACACAAAAAAAGAAAGAAAGAAAGAAAGAAAAAGAAAGAAAGAAAGAAAGAAAGAAAGAAAGAAAGAAAGGAGGAAAGAAAGAAGACTAAAAAGAAATAGGGCTGGGGGTGTAGTAATGCCCCTGGGTTCCATCCCCAGTACCGCAGGAAAAAAAAACCAATTTTGATATTGGTTATTATAAATATATATAGGATGTTCCTGAAAAACTCATTTATTGGTGTTGCTAGTTGATATAATTGAGTCCTGAGAGCTGTAATCTCAGCAGTAGATAAATGCATTGCAGTGGATTCCTCTGGGTGCTCACCTAGACTTATGGGGTCTGGCTGGACAAGTTGGGTCCCTGGGAGTGTGGCCTTAGTGTAGGGGAGTGTAGCTCGGAGGTCTAATGCCCTGGGTTACATCCCAGACTCACAGAAAAAGAAAGGAAGGAAGGAAGGAAGGAAGGAAGGAAGGAAGGAAGGAAGGAAGGAAGGAAGGAAGGAAGGAAGGAGAGAAAGGTGAGACTTCATTAAATGAAAAATAGATATAGTCATGACATAGGTAGGTTTGAATCAGTATTTCTACACCTGTACCATTGAAAAGTTTTTGGGTATGTCTATTAAAAAATGTGAAAATTGATATTGGTATGTGAGTGAAGAAGGAAAGTCTTCAAGCTCACGTTTTTAAGTGGCAGCAATGATTCTTCTATTTAGGTATACAAAATCTGGTGATAATACCTGAGACCAAGAAGAAGTACAGGGAGCCGTGCATGGTAGCACACACTTGGATAAAACATGCATTTTGGTGCTAAAAGTACAACATGAACATATATATTTTTTACTAAAGAAGACACAGCATGATTGCTTATGCTTTTCAAGATAACCATCGACATTTTTAGTCTAAGTAAATACAAATAACAATAATTACTAGAGGATCTTCTATAATGTTAAAAACATATGTTGAAGAAAGGAATACTCACAAAAACTGGGCTTTCCTATATCATTAATATCTCCTAATGTTAACGCCACTCAGAGAGAAAATATTTTATATTTTATATTTTCTAATTTCTGTACCATCAGACAACACGTCACCCATATCAAATGACCACAATAATATTGATATACTGCCTCAATCTCCAGAAAGTCATCTTTGATTATCTGCCCCCATTTTCCCTCATTTTGCCTATCTGTGGCAAACCTTGATTTCTTACATATTAACAGAACTGGAGAACTGTGCTGACTTAAATGCATCATTAGCTCCTTCTTCCCCTGAAAATTGTGATTCTACTGAATAATTACTTGCTTTACTGACCTCTCTTCTTTCACATTTAACAAACAAGAAGGGCTTCTGAAATCTGAGTACATACCGAGCTTGTTTGGAGAAAAGTCCAGAAGAAAAGAGGAATTTCTGCTGACATCGATTGTTTGATTCATCAGTCTGATAAATGAGTTTGGGAGTGAATACAAAGAAAACCTTAGCAGGCATCTGTATAGAAATTCAGATTATCTTGTCAGATACTCTTTCTGAACTCAGTCTTTACAATAGACACCATGAGTTTGTTGAAAGTTAACGTCAAAAACCATTTTGAAGACATTTATACACACATATATGCCTACTAAAGTAGTTCTCTCTCTCTCTCTCTCTCTCTCTCTCTCTCTCTCTCTCTCTCTCTCTCTCTCACACACACACACACACACACACACACACACACACACACACACTCCTCTCCTTCTCTCTCCCTCTCTCTCTCTTTCTCTCTCTGGTACTGAGGCTTGAAACTGGTGGCATTCTCCCACTAAGCTATACTTCCAGCCCTTTTTATTTTTAATTTTTAAAACAGTCTCACAGAGTTAACATGCTCTGGCCTCTCGAACCTGTGATCCTCCTTTATTATTCTTCAAGCACTGGGGATTACAAGCATATGCCACCCTGCTGGGCTGTTTCCATTGGCTTGGTCATGCCTCTAAAATTCTTGTAATGACAAGTGAGAAATGCAGGATCCCCAATTAAATTATTTTGCATTAGATTGATCATTTATCTATCTTTTATGTGTGATTAACCACATATTGATAGAGAAGGAGTAAGGTACAATTTTTCTCAGGGCAAAATCAAATTCCCATTTAAAAAATATAACATCCATAGTTGTTTATTTGATTTAACATTTTTCTATTATGGTTTAGAGTAGAACCATTTGATAACCAGTTTTCCATGTTAGTATAAAGAAAGAGAAAGTGGATTCAAATTGTAGTGTATCAGAATTATAAAACAAAAGTTGTCGCAGTAGAAAGGTTGTTAGATATTGGAAGGAGTCGCAGTGAGATTGTATTCTCTCTTTAAAAACCATAATTTGTGGAATTGTTGGTTTAATATGAACAAAGTAATGGGGATTAGGGATGCAGATCATATGTAAAGCCTTGAGGCCCAGGATGAAAATCCCCAGTACTGAAAAATAAAAAAGGAAGGAAGTAAAGAAGGAAGGGAGGGAGGAAAGAAGGAAGGAAGGAAGGAAGGAAGGAAGGAAGGAAGGAAGGAAGGAAGGAAGGAAGGAAGGGAGGGACACACTAGAAACCTGGTGTGTGGTGCAACCCATAATCCCAGGACATGGGATACTGAGACAGGAGGACTACAGGTTTCAGGCCAAAGCATGGTAACTTAGTGAGACTCTGTTCCAAAATTTAAATATATAAAAAGGGGGAAATGGCACTTGTGGTAATTCCAGAAGGTCCTATCTACATTTAAAATGTAACTCTTTAATTGTATTAATGAATGTATACTTGGAACTATTAAAATTATAATAGACAAAGAACTGCAAACTATCTTTAATATTATTGGTTTTTATTGAGTAAGTTATTCATTGAATGATGCATATGAATGTAAAGCTTAGAGAATTAGCTGAAGTTAAATTTAAAGTAAAAAATGAGTACGAGGTCATTAAACCCATTACATCTATGTTGACAAACAGGACAGAATGAGAGACTAAGTAGAAAGTTTCAGTTATGACTTATTCTATCAGGCTATAGATGAAGCCAAAGAGTACCAAAGAAACCAAAAAAAAAGTATGAATATTCCCTCATCTATAAAAGAATAATTATACTTACCTATGGGGAAAGGTGTTAGAGAGTAAGCCTCTGATATAACGTTTTTTATGTAAGATTTTTACAAGTACTTACTAAATATAAAGTAAAATTATAACTTTTTAAAACCTTTAAACATAGCATTTTCTCTTGTTGGTGAGACTTTCTTAATTTAACTGTATTCATATTTATTCTTGAGTAGAGAGTTGTTTAAAGTTGATAAGAAATTACCTTAAAAATTTAAGGCTTTGAAAAGGGAATTCCAGTGGCCTCAAGAGAAAATGGTGGCTGATTTATTGTAGAATGTCTAGGGAAAGAAGACTAATTTATTTATTTATTTATTTATTTATTTATTTATTTATTTATTTATTTATTTACTTATTTGTTTGTTTGTTTGTTTATTGGTACTGGGGATGGAACCATAGGACTTCTACCTCAGAGTACACCCTCAGCCTTATTTTATTTTTTAACCTTGAACCTGTGATCCTCCTGTCTCAGCCTCCCAAATACTGAGATTACCATGCCCAGCTGACAATGTCTTAAATCTGGGTTTAGCCAGGTGTGGTGGCGCACACTTGTAATCCCAGCATTTGGGAGGCCGAGACCAGAGGATTGCGGTTCGCAGACAGCCTCAGCTACTTAGTGAGGCCCTCTGCAACTCAGTGAGACCCAGTTTCAAAATAAAGAATAAAAAAATAGGGCAGGGGGTGTAGCTCGGAGGTCGAATACCCCTGGGTTCCATCCCCAAACCTGGAAAAAAAAAATCTGGGTTTAGGATCTAATATATTTACCAAATTACAACTGTATAGATTGGCAAAGGGAGTTATATATTCGATAAAGAAAACTAACTTTTACCTCAATATAAGAAGATATTTAAGATATTTAATAAATAATGGATTTGGATATGTTTTTAAAAAAGCTGTAATGACTGATATCCATTATATCTATTGACCACCAAGAAACATCAATTGAAGTTTTAGGAAAAGAGTCACTTAAGTAAAAAAGTACTGGCAACTCAAGGCATGGAGGTACATGCCTATAATCCCGGTACTTGAAAGACTGAGATAATAGGATCATAGATTCTAGACCAGCCTCAGCAATAGTGAGACTTGTAACAACCTGGTGAGATCCTGTTTTAAAATAAATAAATAAATAAATAAATAAATAAATAAATAAATAAATAAATAAGACTGGGGGCATAACTAAGAGGCAGAATGCCCCT
The DNA here is from genome assembly GCF_963383645.1 of Muscardinus avellanarius. Classification (NCBI taxonomy): domain Eukaryota; kingdom Metazoa; phylum Chordata; class Mammalia; order Rodentia; family Gliridae; genus Muscardinus; species Muscardinus avellanarius. The sequence continues at coordinate 73,240,856 of NC_137787.1, forward strand.
GGGTTCAATCCCTAGTAACACACACACACACACATACACACACACACACACACACACACACACACACACACACAGGCAAAATGAATTAAAAATGAATATATTAAATTAGTAAACTTTTCTTTGCTATGACATGACATTCTGGGGAAAGGCTGGGCGGGAATCATTCAGTCACAATAAATGAGCTGAGTCCTGAGGGTGCGTGGGTACTGCTAAGATGTAGACTGGATGTGTGGAGTTCATCGTGTCTCCTTTACTATAGTTCATAAGCAGGACTAACAAACAAAGTAGCTCTCCTCAATCTACTGCAAAATGACTCACCTCCTTTCATAACTTATTTTCATTAAGGGTTTGTATTTTATAAAAATAATCATACTTTACCAGTTAGTAAGATTTTATGAATTTTTGAAGGCTCTACTAAATTAGCAGGCAATATTCTTCTATCAGTGAAAAGATCAAGAAATAAGAAATATCATCCAAGAAAAAATTATTTACTGTTAGTGTTTTAAAATAGTTGTAAGTGGGTTTATAGACAGTTTTATTAATATATATTAAAATATTTTTCAAAAACCACAAAGACATATTTACATATCTGGATATTACATGTAATTAAATATGTTACATGATAAACCATGCATTCTTAAATTGATTTTCTTAATAAAATTTTGAAATTAAGACAATATTACTAAGTAGTCATTGGCCTCAGTTTTCTCTTATAGGTAATATGAAGAGAGTGCATTGTACAGAAACATGGGGACTAATAGTGCTCAACTTAGCAAGAGACAATCCAAAATTCTTCAGTCCACTCTCTTTCTCTCTGAAATTTTAATGCAAACACTTTTTTTCCACTCAGTAATCTGGGGCAAGACACCTTAAGTTTGGGTATTTAAGTAATAAGAAGAAAAGAATGATTGCAGTTTTAAGCATCATTTACAAGTAGCCCTAAATACAACTGTCAGTAACAAAGACAGCCCAAGTTTGTTAGCAGAACTTGATAAATATAGAAATAAGGCCAAGGCAGCCGGGCGTGGTGGCGCACGCTTGTAATCCCCGCGCTTGGGAGGCGGAGACAGGAGGATCGCGCAGATTCGAAGCCAGCCATGCTGGCGTAAGAGACCCTGTTTCAAAAATATAAAATAGGTCTGGGAGTGTAGCCCGGAGGAAGAAGGGCTTCCAGGAACCCCAGTACCACCAAAAAAAAAAAAATAATAATAATAATAATAAATAAATAAATAAATAAATAAAAAAATAAGGCCAAGGTAATTGTTACTCTGTCAAACTAGCATATGTAGTTATGCTTGGGTCCACGTTACAGAATCACAAGAGATTCTGAATTGTGGTTGTGACTGCTGCAGTCAATAGTCATCTGTCCTTACTTTATGATGAAACAGAGCTATAACAACTGCTTAGTAATTCCCCCTCCTCCTCCTCCTCCTCCTCCTCCTCCTCCTCCTCCTCCTCCTCCTCCTCCTCTTTTCCCTCTTCCTTCTTTCTCCTTTGCCTCCTCCTTCTCTCTCTTTCATTACTTTTGCAATTATTATATCTAAATAATGTCAATTGAATTTTGATTTCATCATGAACCAAACTTTCTAACTTTATTTTCCCTCAGAATGGATGTCACTTGTATATTATTATGTAAGCTATAAAAATTTAACTGCTTAGAGAACTTACTATTATATAAACTTTGCCTTCACTTTGATATAATACTAAAAGAGACATCAGAGGACTTTTGCAGGGAAGGGCCAAAAGGGTGTGTCAGGCACAGCATATTTGACTCTTTTTATTGTTATAACACCATTTTTATTGTACTATTTTTACAGCCAGAGGAGTCATTAGTACTTATTCTCATGACCTGTCATGACAACAGCTCAAGTGTTTGCCCTAGTGACCTCATTTAATCAACTACCTAGATAATTTTCATGGTATTTCCTATATTTTTTGTTCCAGAAACAAATAATACCTTGAGGATTTGAACAATAATCCTCAGATATTTCTGATTTTTTAACACAAGTAAAAAGGTATCAAAAATCAGCAGGGAAATGAAAGACAGGAATTTGAACTGTGTGAAAGTACAGAGCTATTGTACCAGGGCGAGGCCTGTTACCATATTTTGAGCAGCGAGTGCACCTGGCTGTATGAAGTTCTTGTCTCAAAGTCCCTGCCATTTTTGAGGGAGTGGTATGATGGATGTTAAAAGGCCTCCTTTTAAACCAGGCATGGTGGCACACACCTGTAATCCCAGTGTGTGGGAGACTCTTGAGACAGGAGGATGGGAGGTTTGAGACCAGCCTCAGCAATTTATCGAGAATCTCAGCAACCTACTGGTGAGACTGTAATGTACCAATAAAAACATAAAAAAAGAAAATGTAAAGGACCGGGGTGTAGCTCAATGGTAGAATACCCCTGGGTTCAATCCCCAGTACAATAAAAGTCTTTGCTTGGCTTTCCAAGTGTCCAAGTTATACATTTGAAAAGTCTTGAAGCCCTATAAACCCATTTTATAACATAAACTTTTTGCATACTAATGGAAGAAAAAATGCAAGAGATGTTTAAGTAGAAACATGAAGAGCCACTATTTATTTGCTGTCATACAACTGTATAAGAAAGGAATTGTTATTCTCATTTACAGATGAGAACATTTAAGCTTGAGATTAAGTTGAATAACCTTTCCAAAGAGACATCTTGGTATGGAAGCAGAATTCAACCATAAGTTTGTTCCAATATCCTAGCACCTAAGTATTAAACTAAAGTATTGATCATAGAAATAGTGGAAAATCTGCTTTTCTTCCAGGGAACCACTTAATATTATTTTGAATTCACCATCATTCATTCAGAAAAGATATACTTTTAAATTTGTGTAGAAAAATAGTATTTTCTTTCTTGTGTGTGTGGGTCTGGGGATGGAACCCAGGGGCATTCTATCTCCGAACTACACCCCCTGCTCTATTTTTTATTCCTTACTTTTAAACAGGGCCTCACTAAGTTGCAGAGGCTATCCACAAACTGCAATTCTCTGGTCTCACCCTCCCAAATACTGGGATTACAAGTGTGTACTACCATGCCTGGCTAATATTTTCTTTATTGCATTCTTTAAAATAATGGTTCAGCATTTAAAACATGGACTTACATCTACAGAGCCCAAAATGAACAAAGACCAGAGTCCAGTTATGATAATCTCGACTACATGGACTTCTCTAACTTCTAGAGGGTTCCAATCTTAGAAAAAAGAAAAAAGGAAGAAACAAAGAAAGAAACAAGGAAAAGAAAGAAGAAAGGAGCAAAAAGCTGCAACACTGGATGGAACATTTTAATGAGAAGATTTTTCTTGATATTTAGAGCTCTTTTTTCACCAAATCAATATTAACAGATATGGGGAGATAGTTATTCCATTTCCTCTTTCTTCAATTAAAATATAAGTGATTTTAACACAGTTGGATGTACTTTGTGAAATAAATACCAACAATGAACAGATAAAATGACTCAATAATTGATTGGTAAACACCATGTAGCTATGGAATAATTATATGCCCTGTGAATTATGTAGTACTTATGGTTGACATTATTTAGGAAACCTAAGAAATGAACTTGTAATTTGTACTTATCAGATCTCAAGTCCAAACAACCAGCTAAATATCCTGTTATTATATAAAGTATCCTATCATTAGATACCTGGTCAGTAATAATCATGCAATTAGTTACACACATCATACTCCAAAGCAAAATACAATAATGATATCACTAGCATATCACAAAAAATTATCAATTTAACACATTTAGAAAGAAAAAATGCACTTAAATATAGAGTGTATTTCATACATGCAATTACCCAATAAGTATTCCAACAGCTCCAGAAAGAGGGAGTTTGACTGGCTCCTTTCGTTAGCGGTCTTTCAGTTCTGCAGCACAATCTATCTTGGCCTTCCTTGCTCAAGTGATCCATCCTACAACCCATGCCCCCAAAAGCCTTCGGCCTTACTATCCTGTTAATCAGTATTTCCTCCAACAGGCAGAAGACCTTGTTTCTTTTCAGTAGAGAACACCTCTTGTCCATTAAGTAACAGTGTCTATTAGAAAAGCCAGTATTTCTGTTCAGCACTACAATCCTGGCATGTGGCACTTGGTGGTAGGCACAGTTAAACACTGGGGCATTTGTGGGTGAAAGTGAATTACTGAATGCACATTACATATAAAGCATTACTTAGAGCTTAAAACAAGACACAGTAGCTTGCATACCACAGTACAGAAATAACCTGCCATGTATTTTCCAAAGCAGATGTAAAACATTTTTTATGAGGAACTAACCATAATACTTAACTCGGTTATTTTCAATGCTATTTTGTCATTTTAACCTGTTTCTACCAACTCTGCCTCACATGAAGCTACTTTAGATTGTCCACCAGCTGTTTCTAATGGTGCGTATTTATTTCCACAGACAACCACATTAATTGGTCTTTTGAAGACTGCTCGACTCCTTCGTCTTGTGCGAGTGGCCAGGAAACTGGATCGCTATTCAGAGTACGGCGCTGCTGTTCTCATGCTCCTGATGTGCATATTTGCACTGATCGCTCACTGGCTGGCTTGCATTTGGTATGCCATTGGGAATGTAGAAAGGCCGTACCTGACCGACAAAATTGGATGGTTGGACTCCTTAGGACAACAGATTGGGAAACGGTACAATGAAAGCGACTCGAGCTCTGGACCATCCATTAAAGACAAATACGTCACAGCACTTTATTTTACCTTCAGCAGCTTAACCAGTGTAGGATTTGGAAATGTGTCTCCTAACACCAATTCGGAGAAAATCTTTTCAATTTGTGTCATGTTGATTGGCTGTAAGTAGATTTCTCTTTTGCTCTCTTTTAGGATAAAATAATACCATGAATATGATATCTCTAAAATACTGAGAGGAAAGCAAAGAAAAATTATATAAAATAGTTACAGTAATGGGGTTACATGCATAGGCACTGTATTCTATTGAATCTGTTTCGCTCTGTGAAATGAAGATGGGAAAAAAACTTTTCTGGACCTCAAGGAAATCATGGGCATAAAATTGGAGTGACATGCAACTTGGATTTCAGAAACTAAAACTCGCAGTTCACTCATTGTCGTTTTAAAAAGGTGTTTATAGTGGGGCGTGGTGATGCCCTCTTGTAATCCCAGCATTTGGGAGGCTGAGACTGGAGGATCATGGTTCTCGGACAGCCTCAGCTACTTAGTGAGGTCCTTCACAACTCAGTGAGACCCTGTTTCAAAAAGACTAGGGTAAGGGGTATAAGTCGGAGGTTGAATGCCCCTGGGTTCCATCCCCAGACCCACAAAAAAAAATTAAAAGGTGCTTATAATTTATCAATAATAAAATATAAATGTAAATAAATAAATGTGTTTATAATTTATTAATAATAAATATAAAAATATAAATGTGTTTATAATTTATTAACAATAAATTATAAATATAAAAATAATAAAGGTATCTTCTATTTCAAACTGAAGAAATATTCACTTATATTACATACTATAGATACAGATAGATGCCCACATATAGATAAAATCCTATATGTCACATATACATGTATACACACACACACCACCACTACCACCACCACCACCACTACAATTATAATGAAAGTTAGAGATAGAGTCCAGGGGCATTCGACCATTGAGCTACCTCCCCATCCTTTTATTTATTTATTTATTTTTTTGAGAAAGGGTATTGAGCTGCCAAGGCTGACCTGTAAAGCTTTATGCATCAGCCCCTTAAGTTGCTTAGGATTACAGTTGTGTGCCACCATACACAGCAAGCTAATCTTTCATACATAGATACGTCCATACATAACAGCAAGCTAATCTTTCATGCATGTATACAACCATACATAACTCATACATCTGTGCATACACACACCTATTTTCCCTGTCAATGACTAAAAACAATCACTTCCTTGTAACATGATTCCTAGACCTAAGTGATTGTTCTTTACCTTAGAATGGGTTTATGTCAGGAGCATAATTTCTTACATATATTCTTTGGCATAAAAACAGTGTGTTAAGATGAATTCGACTTAATGCTAACAGGTTTTAAAATCATTCTGTAGACAACTAGGAATGATCTTGATGGTGCCAGGACGCTATTGGCTAAAGCAGGACTGCTTTTTAGAACTCCAAAAGGTGTATCACTCTTAGATTTCATACAAAATGGGAAACAAACAATCCTTGATACTGATTTTTAAATATCAACATATTGATTGATGAAATGTGCTTAGAAAAGACCCATTTGTGAAACATGAATAGATTCATCTGCTGTACTGTCTATGTAAAATGTACTCCTCATATATATCTGTATGTACATATGCTTAAGTGTTTTTATTTTAAAATTTGCAAAAGCAAACAACATATTCAAATTAGTCTTAAGATAGTCCACAAATTCAGTCTAAGCCTCAGCAACAAACACAGAAGCAACATTATACCTGGAAGTAAAAGAGAGTAGAGACTACTAGAAATGAAAATTATCCTATTTCTACTAATAGAAATAGAAATAATGTTTCTAATAAAAATATTCCAAATGCAGTCAAACCACTCTGATTGTAACTACTAGAACATACACTACAGTGGTTATAAACCGTAATGCTATAGGTATTTTTCTTAAGCATTTATATAGAAACACACACACTATGTGTGTGTGTGCATATGTGTGTTTGTGTGTGTGTGTGTGTGTGTGTGTGTGTGGTGTGTGTGCGTGTTTGTGACTGGGATTGAACCCAAAGTTACTGTACCTCTGAGCTATACCCCAAGCCCTATTTTATTTTTATTAATTAATTTATTTATGATTTGTGTGCATGTGCATGTGCGTGTGTGTGTGTGTGTGTGTGTGTGTGTGTGTGTGTGTATGTGTGTGAAGGATCTCACTTAGTTGCTGAGGGTGGCCACAAACCTGTCATCCTCCTGGCTCAACCTCCCCAGTATTGGGATTTTTAAGAAAGTAGAACCTGTATTTAGGAACTACGAATTTTCAAGAAAGTTTTAAAAATACACTGAAGTTTATCCAGTTCACCATTTAGTAATCTTTACCACTGTGAAGTTATGTAAAATATATAATAATTTTATTATGCAGATTTTTTTCTTTTCTTTTTTTTTTTTTTTTTTTTTTTTGGTGGTACTGGGGTTACTGGAATCCCTTCTACCTCCGGGCTACACTCCCAGACCTATTTTATACTTTTTTTTTTTTTATGTGGAAACAGGGTCTCTTAAATCAGTGCAGCTGGCTTCGAACCTGCGCGATCCTCCTGTCTCCACCTCCCAAACGCAGGGATTACAAACCACTACCACGCCCGGCTATGCAGATTATTTTAAAGAAAGCTCAGTTCATCATTTGATATAAAACTGATCTCTAATTCCTGAATTAAGGAAATATTGAAATATTGACAGCTTACTTTATTTTTCTCTTTGTGTGTCTCTCTCCCCCACCTCAGTTTTTCCCTTCCTTCCTTCCTTCCTTCCTGTTTTTTTGTTTTTATAAATATAGCACTGGATTAATCCATAATAATCCATGTTTCCTACAGATGAATTTTATCTTTTTTTTTTTTTGGTAATGGGGATGGAACCCTTCTACCTCCAGGCTACACTCCCAGACCTATTATTTATATATATTATATAAATTATATATTATATATATATATATATTTTTTTTTTTTTTTAAATTTGGAAACAGGGTCTCTTAAGCCAGCAAGGCTGGCTTCGAACCTGCACGATCCTCCTATCTCTGCCTCCCAAGCACGGGGATTACAAGCGTGTGCCACCACGCCTGGCCAGATGAATTTGAATTAAATAATTGATTCTGCAAATCTCAACCAAAATGAGATTCTGTAAAGCTTAATGTCACATAGGAAATAGCTTATAGATATTCCAGAGAACTCTATCATATTGAACTATACAAAAAAAAGAAAGATAAAATTAAGAAACTCAGAAATAATAAAAATGCTCAACATTTGCCTAGCCATTTGATTTATATGGCTGTATTTGTGCCTGATATTTCTGGCTATATCTAAGCATGTTAGAAAATTATTTGATTTTCTCTATCTACATTAGGTACATACTTCTCGGATTTAAGTGATATAAATTTGATTTAAAATATAACAAAACTAAGCCGGGAGTGGTGGTGCACACTTGTAATCCCCGTGCTTGGGAGGCTGAGACAGGAGGATTGCACAGGTTCAAAGCCAGCTGCCTCTGGGTTCAATCCCTAGTACCACCAAAATACATACATACATACATACATACATACATACATACATACATAAAACAAAACTAAAATGTAATTTTAATATTATGTAAGTGCTAATGTTAAATATAGTGATTATCAGATTGAATGCTCTTCATCCTTGAGCTTCTTTAAATTTAACCTTTATTCTAAAAGAAACATATGAAGACATGTAGAAAAAGCAGTGAGACATGTATATTACAGCAATATAATTCAAGAAAACTTAAAATATTAAAAACTGCCAACTCACTAACTAAATACAAATACCTCAACTATTTATAGATATATTTTTAAAGCTCCTATCTAAATTGTATGCTGACTGTGTACCAAGAACAGTAATAAGATAATTAATTTTTAAACATGTATGATTCAAAATAAAAAGGAAAGCTAAACTATCATTAAATAAATATAAATATGTTATGCTCATATGTTTATCTCTTTGCTTCCTAATTTGCGATGTAACTTTACTTCATTCAAATACTAGAAATATAATGCATATATTTAGTTTTAAGAAAACACATACACTAGTAAAATAAGAGAAAATATCTTCTCTCTCTGAACTGCTTGACAAACATCTTGGGAAAAGGTCTTGCTTTTTTAAAATGTAAAAAATAATTACTGAAGTGTCCTACTTCCAACCATGATGGAGTAACTAGAACGTCCCCCCCACCCCTTTAAACAAGGAAACAAACAAACAAACACACATAGAAAACTGAACAAAGTGTCTAAGGTGATTTCTCTCAGACCCTGGGGAACAGTGCAGTGTAAGCTCTTGAGAAGGAAAAGAAACCTGATGGCCCTGTGTTACCCTTGGCTTCCTCCCTGGAGACACCTTCAGACACAGCAAACAGTGAAGGGAAAACAACATAAGCTGACCACAGCAGAATTCCTCAGTTAAGAAAACAAGATCAGAGGTCATGGAGGCAAAGGTGCAACACAAAAACCAGTGACATGACAGCTCTGACAAAGAAAAGCTACGGAAAACGTCACAGATCTCTCCTTGAGTTTACTGATGACACAAAGGCTGAGGGAAAAGTCTCCAAGGCCTGGTAAAGAAATAGACAAGTCATGCAAGCTGAACAATTTCTACACCTCATACAGGTAGAGGAGATATTGAAATTCAAACCAGCAGAGCGGAAATTCATCATGGACCATACAAGATACTGAATAGTAATCTCAGAACAAGTATGTCACAGTGCCAGAACTAATCTAGCTCTCAGGAAGCTTTAGAAGAAAACCTCAAGAGAAGAAAGCTGATCATCTAATGTTGTGTCTGTATTAAAAATGACTAACAAGAAATGGTTTCTAAGACCATACCCCAAAAGTATAGGAAAGAAAAACAAAGACAGATAATTGGAATTATATATAAAATAAAGGCTTTTGCACAGCAAAAGAACTATCAGCATAGTGAACAGACAACCTACAGAATGGGAGAAAATATTTGCAAAGTATATATATATATATATATGACGATAGGATAATATCCAAAATATATAAGAAACTCACAAAACTCAACAGCAAAAAGTAAAAACAAATAATTCAATCTAAAAAGGAGCACTGGAACTAAATAGACATTTTCAAAAGAAAACACACAAATGGCTGAAGGGTATCTTTAAAAATGCTCAACTAATCATTATGGAAATGCAAATCAAATTCACAATAAGATACCACTTAATTCCAATAAGAAAGGCTATTATGAAAAAGACTAATGATGACAAGTGCTGTTGAGGTTGTGAAGAAAAGGAAATCCTTGCAACACAGTTGATGGGAATGTAAATTAATACAGCCTTTAGGGAAAACAGTGGGGAGGTTCCTCAAAGACTTAAAAATAGAGCAAATTTATAATCAGACAGTTCCACTACTGAGAATATATTCCAGGAAAAGGAAATCAGTCAGTCAAAAAGACACCCCAAGCTGGGCATGGTGGCCCACACCTGTAATCCCAGCATTCGGGAGGCTGAGACAGGAGGATCACAGTTCGAGGACAGCCTCAGTTACATAGTGAGGCCCTCTGCAACTCATTGAGACCCTGATTCAAAATAAAGAATAAAAATAAATAGGGCAGGGGTTGTAGCTTGGAAGTAGAATGCCCCTGGGTTCCATTCCCAGTACCGCAAAAAGGGGAAAAAAAAGACATCCCACTTTATGTTTATTGTGACACCATTCACAATATCCAAAAAAAAAAAGATCACAGTTGCCCATCAACTGATGAATAAAGAAAATATGATGCATATATAATGGAATATTATTTTGCTATAAAGAAGAGTGAAGCCCTGTCATTTGCAATGGTGTGGACAGAACTAGAGATCTGTATGTTAAGTGAAATAAATCATGAACAGGAAGACAAATATTACATGTTCTTACTCCTAAGTGAACAATAAAAGTGGAGCACAGAATGGTAGTTACAAGGATAGGGAGAATAGGAGAGGGAGGAATAGAAGAAATCTGTCAATGGATGTTAAATTATAGTAGTAAAAACTTCTGGTGGGCTATTACATAGTGGTGTGACCATAGGTACTAACCATGGAAGAAAAAAAGGTTTTAAACATTTACACTCTAAGAAATAAAAAATATTTGAGGAGGTATGTTTATCCTGATATATATCAGTCTAAGGATACATGTCTCAAACATCACAAAACAATGTACAAATATGTATAATTTTAATGTTTTATGTATAATTTTAAAATAAATCTAAACTTAAAAAGAAGAATCAATATCTAACATTTTCAAAAGAAATAAAAATGCAAGATGGATTAATATTAATTTATAATAACCATCAATTAAAAACCAATAAATATAGTAGGAAACAGAAATATGTGACCCATACTAGAAAATAAATAAAATAAAGGGGAACTTGAATTTATAGACATAGTGGAACAAACCAATGACACCAAGACTTAAAAAATATTTTTTTGTGAAATTCCCCCAAAATGGAGAAGTGAACAGAAAAATAACAAAGAATGGCTGATTTTTTTCCAAAGTTAATGAAAACTATACATTCCAGGTCCAAGAAGTTCGATGAATCCCCAACAAGTTAAATGTAAATAAAACCTGTCGAGGTGCTCCATAATCAAATGATTGAAAACTATTTCAAAAAGGACTAGAAGACAAAAGACAATACATATAACAGAAAAAGCATGAAGTTGATTTAAAAACCTTGTTATTAGAAACTATGAAAATGAGAAGATAATGTAATAAAAATTTTAAATTGCTGAAAAAGAACTCTACATGGAAATCTACATTTAATTATCCTTTAAAATGGCACAAAGACAAAACTTGAAATTATTTGTCATGAGTAGACCATAAGAAAGTATAAAATTCTTCAGGAGAAAGGAACATGATACTGTATATTTTATTTGGAACAGAGAGGAATGAGGAACACTAGAAATGGCAAATACATGAGTAAACTTAAAATACTCTTCATTGGTTTAAATATCTTCAAAATAATTGATCCTTTCAAAACTTCATGTCAATAAATTTATTTCATATTTAGAAGGAGTAAATATGACAGCTGTAGCACAAAAATGGGGAAAGTAGAAATGGGTTACTGTAAGGTTCCTACAACTCATATAAGGTGTTATTTCATTATTTAATGTAAATAGTGATAAATTAAAACTTCATATTGTAAAAAAATAGAAAATAAATAAAACTTCATATTGTAAACCCTCTACCTAGAGCTAGCAAGCCAATAGGGAAGACAAAATAGAATGATAATAAAATAATAAACCCAAAAGACATAAAGAAATAAGAAAAAAAGAAATAAATAAGAAAAAAAAGAAATAAGAAAAGAGAAACATATAGAAAACAAATAGCAAGATGATAGATTTAAACCCAACTATGTTAATCATTACATTGAATGTAAATGATCTAAACACTTTCTCTTAAAAGCATCAATTGTCAAAGTATGTTTCAAAAATCAAGGCCCAACCATACATATACATATGGTATCACACACACACACACACACACACACACACACACACACACACACACAGAGTTAAAATATAATGATAAGAATTAAAGAGCTAAAGGAAAAGAATGTTCATGCAAACACTAACCATGAGAAAATTTTCAAAGGAGAGAAATATTAACTTCAGACAAAGCAGACTTCAGTACAAAGAATTACCAGAGATAAAATAAACACTGCTGTGTACACACTCAATAAAAGAGCTTTAAGTTAAATACAGCAAAAATTGGCAAAGCTAAAAGAAGAAATAGCCAAATTCACAAAACAAATGTTCAATGATAGTTTGAAATTTCAACACACCTCTGTCAGAGCCTTATAGAATAGACAAAATCAACAAAAATATAGAAGACTTGAGCCATACCTTCAGCTGATTTTACTAAATGACAATTAGGGGACACCAAAAGAATACCTATTTGTTTCTGGAACGTATGGGACATTAACCAAGATTAACCATATGTTGAGTAACAACAACACCAAAAACCTCAATACATTTAAAAGTACTAACGTCATACAGAGTGTTTCTCTGACCACAAGGCCCCTGGGTTCAATCTCCAGTACCACAAAACAAAACAAAATATACCAAACCCCTGCTTTTCAGTGGACATCGTTAAGAAAAGTAGTGGGAAAATGGTAAGATGTAAAAGAAAATATTCCCAACTTATAAATATCAAAAAGGTTGGTATTCAGAATATTTCAAAAATTTTTCACAACTCCCAATAGTAAGATAATTCAATTAAAAAAATGAGCAAGACATTTGAACAGACACCTCACAAAAGAATTGCAAAAAAAAACAAGAAAATACTTTATTAGTGCAGAAATGCAAATTAAAATCCAAAAAGATATTCTACACACACTGAAGTGGCTAGACTAAAAATTGACAATACTGATGATGTTGGAAGAGATATGAAACAACTGGCATTGCCATACATTGCTGGCAAGACATAACTAAAACAACAACTTTAAGAAGTTGACTGTTTCTTATAAAAAAAAAAGCACAATTCAGTAATTTCATTCTTAGAAATTTAAAAGAAATTAAATTAGAGGCCCACACAAACACTTATACACATATGTTCATAGCACCCATGCTCCTAATACCTGAAAACTAGAAATAGTGAGGTCTCCATCAAGATGAGATGAACTGGTGGTCAGGGTTGGCACATGCTTGTAATCCCAGCATTTGGGAGGCTGAGACAGGAGGATCGCAATTCACAGACAGCCTCGGCTACTTAGTGAGGCCCTTTGCAACTCAGTGAGACCCTGTTTCAAAATAAAGAATAAAAACATAGGGCTGGGGGTGTAGCTTGAAGGCAGAATGCCCCTGAAAACCATCTCCAGTACGGCTAAAAAAAATAAAAAAGATAAACTGTGGCCTAGACATATGATGTAAATCAATTTGACAGTTCAAAAATAAATAAATAAATAAATAAACCAGTTATTGATACACAATGATTCTCAAAAATTTGCTGAAAAAAGTCAGATTAAAATGAGCATATACATTTCTAGTCAATACATGAAAGAGTTCAGTGTTTCTGAGACCTGAAGCCAGTGTTCAGGCAACCAACAGACACTTTTTTGGCTATGAGAATAGCCTGTGTCCCTGGTTGTGTTTTCAGGAATATACACACTTGACCCAAATAATTAAACTATACACTTAAAATGGATGTATTTTGTTATTTGTAAATATGCATAATAAATTTACATTTTAATTGTAATTTGCAAAATATATGTGTAATAAAAAGCAAAATGTATTTGTCCTATCGGCATAGTTCTGCTAATACCCAAATATCAATGAAACTTATTAGTTTGGACATAGTGTCAGAGTTTGGATATGGTGTGCTGAAAAGAATTTCAAGATACACCTGTTTAATTCTATAATATTTAACCCTAAAGTAAACCATTTTGATGAAATAAGAACTCTCTACTAAAGAAAGCTAAATTAAAAGATTGAGTAGAAGCCGGGCATGGTGGCGCACGCACGCTTGTAATCCCCATGCTTGGGAGGCAGAGACAGGAGGTTCGCGCAAGTTGGAAGAGATCCTGTTTCCAAATAAAAATATAAAAAATAGGTTTGTGGGAGTTTAGCCCAGAGGTAGAAGGGTTTCCAGGAACCCCAGTACCACCACCAAAAAAAAAAAGAAGATTAAGTAGAAGAGAAAAATGTCCATATATAAATCATCTACCAGCATTCTTTATACTAATACTTTATACCAGTCGATAGGTACCAACTAAATAAAGTATGTGGAACATAATAATTTGGTACACTCTGGCTTGCAAACTTTAGCTACACTTGCTTTAAAAAAAAATACAGCTACGTGTCTTCATTATAATTTTTAAAATCACCAGCATGGGTTCTCTTGAGAGTTATATTTTTATATCTCTGGATAATTGTGTATCCAGGTATTTAACTATATACTTAAAATTTATATTTTCTATCCTGTTAGTGGGTGGAAAGTAGCTGTTTATGACTGAAACTAACCATTTCAAGGTAATATGGATATAAGACCAAGTATTTATTAAAAACTAAGAATTTACTGACCTTCCTCTTTCATGTAATTTTATGGTTTAATAAAGCCACTAACATTGATCCTGTGCTCTACTAAACTGTTTTTCTGAGTAGGTGACAGATACTTTGGAAATATCCAAAGCACCCAAATATATTTCTAACACTACACATAGGTAAGATATAATGATTACATGAGTCACAGGAATCAGTAACTGACAAATATTGCTAATTCTCTTCATAATAAAGTATCGATTTACTCTAGTTAGAAACATTTAAGCCTGCTGCCTCTTCCTGTGGAAAATGCAACCTAAACAGCTGAGCTACCTTACAGAGAATTAGTGTCTCCTACACCTGACAGCTCAACTCCACTTACAGCTCTCCTGCATTACTCTAGATTTTTGGAGAAGCAGAAACAATAGATGATAACTACCTGAGGATAGATAGATAGATGATAAATAGATCCAAGGATTTACTGTAAGGAATTGGCTGAGGCAGTTACAGAGGAGAACAAGTGGTATAATTTCAGCCCAAGTTGGAGTCCAAGACAAAGCGAAAGAAGAGGTATGATCCGGCAGACTGAGAGAATGAATTCTCCTTTACTCCATCTTTTTGTTCTAGTCAGGCCTTAAAAGAATTGGATGAGGCCACATGCAGTGGGATATTTAAACTAGTTTACCTGTCTACTGATTCTAATATTAATTTTAACCACAGACACTCAGCCAAATTGATATAAAAGTAGCCCTCACATTTCTCCAGCTTTCATCCCTTTAAATAGACTTTAAAAACAAACAAATAAAACAACAACAAGAACTTCTTTCCCAGGCACATTCTTTGGTTTTGGACTTCTAAAACATACAAGGACTAGGAAAATAAGGATTTTAAGATAAGCAAAGGAGCAAAAGTTAAGCTGGAAAAGAAAGCGAGTGCTCAAGAAAATGTGTTAATTTAAAGGATCCTAAGTGTGGCCAAAATCTACTGTTAATATGGTTAAGGGGATTATAAGAGGTGATTGCAAAATCTGTTTCAGGGGAAAAAGAAGTGTGTTGGTTTAAAACAGTTGATTAACTACTTCAAGCTGTCTTGTGCTTGTGGTGGAGGTGGTGGGCTTTCCCACCTGCTTCTTATACTGCTCTTCCAGAGCCTAAAGCATACAGCCTCTCATCTCCAAGTTCCTGACAGATGCCCAAAGATTCATATGCAGATCGTGTAGCATGTATTTTGGGGGCACAGATTATAGCATTTCATGTTTAGCATTATTAGAAACTGAATACAAAAAGAAAAGGGAACGAAAAAGTATATAAAACACTTATTTTACATCATGAAGACTTAGCCCAAGAAGCACTAGTGAGAACATTCTACTAAGTACTGCACGTATAGTAAGGGATGTCATTGCAGTTTTTTCCTATAGATAAAAGATCAAAACTATATTTTGTTTTTCCTTATAAGAATCCAACTGTATGCATTTCCTAAGCCAGAACTATGAAAATAATTGGAATAAATTTAAAATTATATGCAAACTAATACTCTAATGAAACTATAGCTTCCTTAAACCAATTGATTACCCCTTAAAATATAGTTTTCAAAATAAAATTCATAATAGCTTTTTGTTTGTTTTTACTCTTACAAGCTTAGATTTGAGATTAAAAGGCAAAGATAAGTTAGTTTAAAAATTAATATTTTCACTGGTTGTGGTGGTGCATGCTTGTAATTCCAGTACTTAGAAGGCTGAGATAGGAGGATCTCAGGTTCAAGGACAGCCTCGGCAAGTAGTGAGACTCTCATCAACCCAGGGAGACTTTATTTTAAAATGAAAATAAAATGGGGCTGGGAGTGTAGCACAGATTCCTAGTAAGCCCACACACATACATAGTTAATATTTTAACTCAAAAAAGCAGTCAGTGTCACTAAATGATGACATTGTCTTATGAAGTTTATTTTTTCAAGAAAAAATATGTAGGAGCAGTCCCGTCACTGCTCCTAGTCATGAGTTCATCATATAAACTATCTGGGTTTTCACTTTAATTTAGAACCCATTATCTAGTTTTGTCACTAAAATTACAAAATTTAAAGTGCTATTAGTTAACTTCTGATTTCCACATAAGTGAATGATCACTTTGCATAACTGGAATAGGATAATCAAAATCTATATATTTTATATTCTGAGAAAATATGCTCTGCCCAAGTGCGGTGTTCTCCCCTAACTTTATTTTTTATCCGATCCAGCACTAATGTATGCAAGCATTTTTGGGAATGTTTCTGCAATTATCCAAAGACTATACTCGGGAACTGCCAGGTACCATATGCAGATGCTGAGAGTGAAAGAGTTCATTCGCTTTCACCAAATCCCCAACCCTCTGAGGCAGCGACTTGAGGAGTATTTCCAGCACGCATGGACTTACACCAATGGCATTGACATGAACATGGTATGTATTTCTGTTTTCCAAAACAGAAGCACCACAGGCATTATAGCTGTAGCCAAAATGAAACAGCCAGTCTCGCCAGCTTTGAATCCCTTGCTTTTGTTTCCTTCTCTCGGATGTTTATTTTCTCCCCTGGAGATAGTGTCTCATTCTCAATTCATGGCATTGCATGGTGCTATATCTAGTTATACTGTGTGGCAAAGGCATTATAACATGATGCAAACTGATATAACTGTGGGCAGTAGAGTTCCCACTTCTGGTTAGACAAAGGAATTGTTTTAGGTAGGACTTGGGCGCATAGCCTAGTAGCCAGCATAGCAACCCCTCCCAAAAAATAGCAATTTATTATACAATAAATTGTAATAATCATGGTGTCCCCAAACAAAGATCCAAAGTTAAAATATTTTTAAATAAAATATTATGGAAATTTGTAGCAATGATCAGGGAGTTTAAGTAAGTCATAAGCATTTTCTGATAAGAAGTTACATGCTGCTTCTAATATTTTAAAAAATTTATGTACCTTTTAATGTACTTGGCTTAATGAATCTTTCCTTTCAAGGGGGATACATGGATTTCTTTACACACTTTAAGCAAATTTGACATCAACAATCATTCATCATACCCCCACCTCCTCTTATCATTCAGAAGTCAATATGATTAACATTAACATGACCCAAAACACTTTATTATTAGGAAAATTACTCACATCTTTTTGTATTGCTGTTTGACTTAAGAGATTGATTGCTACAGATAAATTATACAAGAAATTCAAATTCAATGGCATATCATAGAGCAAGCTACAAAAAAAATTAAAATATGGTGCCTTCCCATCTGGCAACTCCTATTAGTGGGCAAGGACCCTGTTTCTGAGAATTCTTTATCAAATAAAATGACTCATACTTAATTGTATCAATTACATAATGCAATTTTTGTGTAAATGAACTTGTTACAATTTAGACATATTTTTGTTTGACCATTGATAATATAACCAAAAAAGTTTCAAAATTAGTAACAGTTCAGGAAGCATCGCAAATATTGCTCAACTTGAAAGATTGATGAATAGACGGAGAAGTTTATCACAGCTCTCTGTGACTTATTTGGCTGAAAAATAAATAAAAACTTATCATTTTTAAACTTTCACTTGAAGCACTAATCAAATTAGCACGTTTTTTACACAACTGTAGCTTAACATTCTATTAGTTACTTTAAATCATCCCAAAGTTTATTGTGAAAATTTTACCTAATACGAATGCTTTAATCTTGCAAGAAAGAGCACCTTCATACTGGTCACCTTTAAATATTTCCATCAGTAGTACTGGTTTAACAAAAATATCAGTAGTCAAAAAAACAATTGGGAATCTCTACTGCTGGGTTGGCTGAAGCAGTGTCCAGAATTTTAAATCCAACTACGTATCACTCAATTTTATCGTTCCATACTGCCAGATTACTTAAGTAAAACGATTATTTTACCTCCTCTCTCCATAAACTATAGTTTTATGACCATTTTTGTGATAAAGTCTATTTTGTGACAAATATTTATCTTTCATTGTTTGACTCTATTACCTATGAATATGGTTTATATACCACTTGCCTATTTACAATGTACTTATGAAAGATTTATCTCTTTCCTGTCTGCTTCACACCTTAATACATGGAATCACAACACCCACCGGTAAGAACAGGAGGTATTTATATCCAATTTAATTCTCGTGTAAATTGTGGAGAACACCCTTGTTATCTGTCAGGTTTAGAGCTTGTTAAATGATTTCCAATGTTAGTTCTGATCTTTTTTGCATGATTCAGCAGAGGGAATACAAAGCAAGAAACTGGGGAAGATGCCCTCGAAGAGGCCAAGTACAGAATAGATATTAACCTCAACAATGACTTGACCTCTCATAGTATTTATTTAAGTTTCCCAATCCCCACAGAAATTGACATCTCTGCCCCTATTCCTACTCTGGTAAAGATTATGGGTATACGGTTTGCATTAGATGATTGTCATAAAGAAAATGTCATTCTCTTTCATCATCCTCTATTTCCATGATGTAGGTGCTTTTCTTTCCTCTCATCTGCATGCCAGTATTACATGATCCTGGAGTGTGTGGGCTCGAAACCATGTGCCGCTGAGTCTTGCATGTGGTTTTGAGAACTTGACTTTGCACGAACTTCTCGTTTGTACACAGTGTCTACATTTCTCATTTTGTGACTTCAAAGTGAGTAAAAAAAAATACTAAAGTTCAAGGTAACTCTGGAAACTCGGCAAATGGATGATGCTTGCTTACTAAGCACGATGTGCTGGGCAAAACAAAGTTGATCAGAGAAAAGCAACTGTGCTCTTAGACTATTGAGAGGTAAAAAATTTAAAGAATAAAAAAAAAATTCAAAGTGGACATTTTTTTTACCTCCAAAACCACATCGGTAAAATTCTTGTGCCTTGTCAATTTATTGTTAACTAAATTGCGATTTAATAACAGTTGAAGATAATTTAGATTTATGTATTGTGATACATAAAAGTACATCAAATTGTATTTTACATCAGCATCCCATGTTATTTCATTTAAGTATAACTTTAAATATAATTTCTCATGAAACATTTCAGGTCATTTTTATTGTTAAACCATATCCAAATGAAGTACATATTTTTCAGTCACACTATGTCAATTGACCTAGAATTGTTTTCATAACATAAAACATTTTATTGCTTGATAGGTTGCAATATAATAGGATGAATTATTTCCTTCCTCTTTAACTTTTTGTGAAAGCTATTGCCAAATCGTTCTAAAACTGAAAACATTCTGAGAAAAACTAAGGGCTCCTTTTTGGTTGAACGAAAACGGTTGAGTACAAAAGGGAAAAGGGCCAGAATAAATGAAGCTAGTAAAGAAAACGTGCTCTAGAGTCCAATTTCAGGCATAATATTGTAAAAAATTATTGCAAAGATGCGCACCAATTAATTCTGAAAATCCCTTTGCTTCCTATTTGTGTAAAGTTAACTAGTTGGGAATGATGAGATGCTTTCTCAGGTTAGGACTGATGGCATCTCAAGGAGATTCCCCAAGTCAGAACTGTTTTCTTACTCATTCTGAAACTGGTCAAGGATAGCCAATATAGTTTTAGTTACAATATCACCAAAATAATGAAAGTCGTCTCCCTTGTCATTGTAAAACCAAGTCTATCATATCACACACTAGATATGTTGACTGAATCTTGAATGAAGAAGAGCCCTAATGGTCCATATATCCATCTGCTTGAAGAGACGTAAACTATTTAGGACAAAGTACTACTCTATAATTTAACATTATGCTAGCATAGAAGAAAAACCTTTATGAGCATTTCATAAAAAATTTATTCCCTACCTAAAAATATTGCCTCCTACCCCCAATGAGTAATACCTAAATAAAAACATAAAATACTAACTCTCATTTTGCCACTACTCTTGAACAAGTCACTTTACCTGTCTGCAGTTTCATTAAACTCAACATTTAAAAATATTCTTAAAACACCAATACTGAACTATACCCAAAGCATAAAACAGTTATTCTGAGAGCTTCTCTGCTTGTTGATGGAGATTGTAATCTATCTGCCACCCATCTCCTTACTCCCTGCAGTGAGCCTCTGAGCCTGCCTTATAGCACATCTGCTTTTACATGGAACATTAGTCCAAAATTACTGGACTAGGTGGGTGGTGGAATTGTTGATGGCAGAGAACCAAGGAGATCATTTCAGGTAAGAATAGGCACAAGAGGTGAGGTACATATGTGGAAGAGTACCAGGTAGAATTAGAGAATCCAGAAACAATTCTGTTTACTTTATTTTGGAAGAAAGAGGAATAGCAGAATTTTCTAACCAAAGGCACTAATGGAGGACATTTTGAGAGACATAGAAAGTCAATGGAATAAGAACCTAGGAGCTGGGCGTGGTGGGGCACGCTTATAATCCCGGTACTTGGAAGGCTGAGACAGGAGGATCAAACAGGTTCGAAGCCAGCCTTGACTACTTAGGGAGGCTCTCAACAATTTACTGAGCCCCTGTTTCCAAATAAAATATAAAATAGGTCTCGAAGTGCAGCCTGGAGATAGAAAGCCCCTGGGTTCCACCCCCAGTTACACACACACACACACACACACACAAGAACGACAAAAAAAAAAAAAAAAAAAAAAACCTAGAAAAATGCTATACAGAGCTGGGCGTGGTAGCGCATGCTTGTCATCCCAGCACTTGGGAGGCTGAGGCAGGAGGATCGCACAGGTTGGAAGACAGCCTTAGCCACTTAGTGAGGCTCTCAGCAACCTAGTGAGACCCTGTTTCCAAATAAAGTATAAAATAGGTCTGAGGGTATAGCCCGGAGGTAGAAAAGCCCCTGGGTTCCACCGCAGTACCACAAAAAAAGAAAAAGAAAGAAAGAAAGAAAGAAAGAAAGAAAGAAAGAAAGAAAGAAAGAAAGAAAGAGAAAATAGGTATTCATTCAGTAGCACAATGGAAAGATAAATTTTCTTTGAAGACAATTGGGAGAATAGGTGGAGATATTGGTTTAGAGACATAAAACTTGACAGCACTTGCACTACCCCATCTCATCTCCCATGTCAAACAAAACTAAATTAGTATATCTGAAAATATAGAAGGTAAAAACCAGGTTCACACATGTAATCCCTGGATTTGAGAGGCTAAGAACGGAGGATCACAGGTTCTAGGACAGCCTCAGCTACTTAATAAGACACTGTTTCAAAACAAAAAATAAAAGGGCTGGGTGTGTAGCTCAGAGGTAGAATGCCCCGGATCCAATCTACAGTATTACAAAAGACAAAAAATCCTTAGAATCACAGTAGCAATCTGATGCACACATGTATTTGTAATAAAGGACCCCAAAAACAAAACTGAAGTAAAAAAGAAAATAAAGAATAATACTGTTTAATAGAGATTCTTGTTTTTTGTTTTTGTTTTGTTGTGTGTTGTTGTTGTTGTTGTTGTTGTTGTTGTTGTTGTTGATGGTACTGGGGTTCCTGGAAACCCTTCTGCCTCCGGACTATACTGCCAGACCTATTTTATATTTTTATTTGGAAACAGGTTCTCTTAAACCAGCGCAGGTGGCTTCGAACCTGCAGGATCCTCCTGTCTCCACCTCCCAAGCGCTGGGATTAAAAACGTGTGCCACCACGCCCAGCAGAAATCCTTGTTTCTTCGGGGTTGATGTGATTTCAAAGAAACATTCCAATGAACATTTGATTTCCTTAGTTATCATCATTCTTTTCTAGTTTCTCTGTTATCTTCTAGAGTAGCCTCCGTTACCAAGATGGACCTCCTGTGTCCACAATTTAGCTCCCTTCATCAGCAAGGTCGTTACATCCTTTCTCTACACTTATTGAAATAACTGCAACTACGCCAGACCTTTATGTTCAGATCACAAAGTGTATTGATACACCACAGTGAAGTGCAGTGCTGCTCTTCCAGTTATGTTCAGTTCAGCCATTAAGATAAAACTAACCTGTGACAATAAATCCCCTCACTAACTATATTGTTTTTGTCTCTCTCACCTTTTTCTGAGGATACTTTATAAACTGGCGTTTATAAATGTGACCAATGAAGAATAATTGACAGATCAGTATATCATAGAGCTATAAAAAAATTACTTAAAAGTGTGCTTTCAGCACGCTTGTAATCCCAGCATTCTGGAAGCAGAGACTGGAGGATCGCGGTTTACGGACAGCCTCAGCTACTCAGCGAGGCCCTTCCCAACTCAGTGAGACCCTGTTTCACAAAATAAAAGCCGGGCGTGGTGGCACACGCTTGTAATCCCAGCATTCAGCAGGCTGAGACTGGAGGATCCCAGGTTGCCTACAGCCTCAGCTACTTAATGAGGCCCTCTGCAACTCAGAGAGACCAGTTTCAAAATAAAGAATAAAATAAAAAAAAAAAAGGGCAGGGGGGGGTGTAGCTCAGAGGTCGAATGCCCCTGGGTTCCATCCCAAGACCCACAAAAATAAATAAATAAATAAATAAATAAATAAATAAATAAATAAATATAAAATAAAAATAAAAAGACTAAAAAAATAGGGCTGGGGGTGTAGCTCAGAGGTACAATGTCCCTGGGTTCCATTCCCAATACCACACACACACACAAAAAAAGTGTGCTTTCATATCTTTCTCCACAGATTTAATAGAAAGCATAGAAATTGGTTTAAAAAGCTGCATTTAAATAATAATGACCCATAGAATTGGTATAGCAGTGGTAACACTTTTTGGTTTTCTGTAAATAAATACCTAGTTGCCATTTAGAAGTTGAATTTAAAAAATAATTTTGGATAATGCAATTAAAAGAATGTCTTCATCTGTGTTTTGATTCGTTGACAGGATTACTTTGCTCTACAGAAATTGGTTAAATTATAAAAAAGTAAAAAGTAAAATTTTACACTGACAAGAAACTTTTTATTAATGCACAAATTTGTTCGTGTGTGTGTGTGTGTGTGTGTGTGTGTGTG
This sequence comes from Muscardinus avellanarius, assembly GCF_963383645.1. Taxonomy (NCBI): domain Eukaryota; kingdom Metazoa; phylum Chordata; class Mammalia; order Rodentia; family Gliridae; genus Muscardinus; species Muscardinus avellanarius. The sequence goes on from NC_137787.1 coordinate 73,264,470, forward strand.
TGTGTGTGTTCGTGTGTGGTTGCTGGAGATAAAACACAGAGCCTGGTACTGACTAAGCAAGTAAGCAAGCACTCAACTACGTTACCACATCCTCAGCCCCAAATTTTCACTCTCAATCCCTCATATAGCCAACCCCTAAACAATAAGTACTGAAGAAAGGGTAAAATGCTGTGCTCTTCCTATTTTACACCAAAGTTCTTAACTCTATTCTCCACAATTATACCACAGGAAGAAAATAACGCCCCCTGGAACTCCTTGACATAAATGATACCATACTTACAACAGACACCTTGTGTTTTCCGGTCACAAGTGGCACCTGCTCTGTTACTTTTCAGAAGTGATGACAGGAATATCCTGCCAGTGTCCCAGCATCGCAACATCATAGGCTCAAGCTGAAACCAATGGCACAGGACTGTAAGCTCAGTACTTGGGAGGCTGAGACAGGAAGATCACAGGCTAGAGGACAGCCTTGGCAACTTAGAGGAGCCCTCAGCAACTTAGCAAGAGCCTGTTTCGAAATAAAAACTAAAAAAGGCTCAGAGATAGAGTGCCCCTGGGTTCAATCCCTAGTTCCAATATATATATATGCTGCTAGAATGATCAAATGTGAAGGATTTAATTTATAGAGAATATTGAATTATATTTAGTTGATGTTTATCATTTGGTGACTTGTGTAAAATACCTTCAAGTTGGCTGATACAACTCTAATTCCTTCCTCTTAATAGCAGATAAATTTCAATAATTATATAATACATAATATAATAGTATAAAACAATAATACAATAAGCATCCTTTCATGTATTTCTCTTATAGATTGTACATGCACATATGTGTGTGTGCATGTGTGTTTGTGAGGATTGAACATAGATATTCCCACATACTAGGCAAGCACTGTATCATTGAGCTACACTGCAACTTTTTTTTTTTTTTTTTTTTTTTTTTGGTACTGGGGGTGGAACCCAGAGGCTTTCTACCTCCGGGCTATACTCCCAGACCTTTTTTTATATTTTATTTGGAAACAGGACTCACTAAGTTGCTGAGAGCCTCACTAAGTAGCTGAGGCTGGCTTCGAACCCGTGCGATCCTCCTGTCTCAGCCTCCCAAGCGCGGGGATTACAAGGTGCGCCACCACACCCGACTCAACTTTTTTTAAAATTTTATTTTGACCCAGGGTCTCCCTAAGTTGCTCAGACTGGGCTCAAACTTGGTGACCCTCCCACAACAGCTTCCAAAATATCTGGGATTATAGGTGTGTACCATCATACCCACATGATGATACTTTTAATTTTTATGGGTAGTTTCTCAGACAAAGGATTCTGAGATAAAGATTATAAGAATTATTTTTAATTTTAATAGCTATTTTAAGATTGCATCCTCAAAATCTCAAACTTTATTTTTGGTACTAGAAATTGAATTTAGATGCATTCTATCATTGAGATATATCCCCAGTCTTTTTTTTTTTTTTTTTAAAAACAGACTCTCTCTAAGTTACCACAAGCTATTCTCAAACCTATGACCCTCCTGTCTCATCCTCCCAGGTACTGGGATTATAGGTATATACCACTGAACGTGGCAGACACTTTACATTTCTACCAATTATGTTGGCATTTCTCCCTCTTCCCTTTACCAAAGTTCTTTTTAATATTTTTGCCAGTTGAGTGATATGTGATAATTTGCTGTTATTTTATTGACCTTTTGCTAGCTACAAGTGAATTTTAGAAAAATTCAAATGATACCACGTAAAATCAATATATAATAGACAATATATGAATAAGCAGTAATAGATATTAATGATTTATCTGTCAACTATATTATTAATTTTTCCTAATATCTTTTCAGTGTTAATTTTGTTTAATGGATTGTCTGGATTCAAAATCTAGATTTTTGTGTGTGTGTGATACTGGGGATGGAACCCAGGGGCATTGCACCCCCAAGCTACACCTCCAGCCTTATTTTTTTTTAATTCTCTCTATATAGCAGAGGCTGTCCTCAGGGACCACCATCCTCTGGTCTCTACCTCCCAAATGTTGGGATTACAAGCCTGTGCCTCTACGCCCTGCCAATATTTTGTTGTTTTAAGTATGGTCACATTGGTCGATTTTTCTCAAGTAGTTCAGAGACATTTTCCTGTTTGTTTTTTTAAGATCCTACTAAATTGTTGAGTTATTTAAGTAATTTCATATTTTTTATAAATTTTGCCCTATTGTTAGAAAAGTTCATAATTATTTGAAATGCATTTTATAAATGATTTTATTTACACTGATATAAAGTAGTACTGGTAGAATTATTGAAGAATCCCTTTTTCAATTTAAGTAAAACACTAAATAATGGATTAAATTATGAGACATAATTGAGGCACACATCTAGACTTGAAAGTCTGCTCTATTGGCCCATTCCTATTTTATTATGAGAAAGGTTTGTCCTCTGTGACTTTAGATCATGTTTTAATATTTGATCAAGTAAATCAACACTTAACTAATCTTATTTTTTTTTCTCTTGACTACTTGAGAACACTTTTTGTTCTATATAAGACATACTGTTTTCATTCAACTACAATATATTTCATTTTGAACTTTTGAGATAATCTAAAGGTTAGATTGTCAACTCTGGCTTAGAAGCCTCAGAAATCATAACCAGTATCTCGATTTTCTAAAAATTTCAAAGACATAAGAAATTGTGAGACATAACCATGGAGAGCTTTCCTTCCCCTATTTTAATGAGTTCTGGTTCAGAATAAACATGGTATAATAAACTGATTTTCATGATGACACAATGCATATAATGATAGGATACTTAAGCAGAATCTTTTGGTAATTAAACACATTTTATACTCTGTATACTCTCTAGCACAAAATGGCATTTTCCAGAAAGCCTATAAATCTGTTGATGAAATGTTTATTTGCCATATCCTGTTCAGAATAGGTATCTTCTGCTAAGAACACTCCATAATTAGGAACGTCCCCACTAACAAATGGCTTTAATGCATTTATCAGGAACAGGTCACTAATAATTGTCACTCGCTGTTCATTTTTCTTTCCAGGTTGTTCCTCGGGATTGTAGGTCTTCTCTAATTTCTTCTTGTCTATACATTTTATATTTACTTTTACAAATCATAGAATTTCAATATTGAGTTATTATCCTTGTAAGTATATCTCAAGTATTGCACAGGACACATACTGTATTTAAAACATTTTCTCTTTATAATGCAGAGTGTCCTGTATATTATCTAGCAACTCTACCAGTGACTCAACCTTTGGTCAAACTCTTAACCCCTAAGTATCATGTTTTCAATTCTGTGACTATTTCAATCAATCAACACACGTGTATTAAAGTAGATTGGATGTCATAATCTAGAGATTATGTATCCTTTTTGTGTATATATGTATGTGTATATTTTATATAAGTACTTTTTTTTTTTTTTTTTTGGTGGTACTGGGGTTCCTGGAAGCCCTTCTACCTCCGGGCTCCACTCCCAGACCTATTTTATATTTTGGAAACAGGGTCTCCTATGCCAGCGCGGCTGGCTTCGAACCTGCGCGATCCTCCTGTCTCCGCCTCCCAAGCGCGGGGATTACAAGCATGCGCCACCACGCCCAGCTATAAGTACTTTTAAGTGCTCTAATCCTTCACATATTTCCTCAAAAGAATATGACTCTAAGAGCGTAATATTTATTTCAAAAGTTAACATATAGCCAGGCTTTGTGATGCACACCTGTAATTCCAATACTTGGGTGACTGAGCTAGGAAGATCTCAGGTTCAAGGCCAGCCTTAGCAATTTAGCACAGTCCTCAACAATTTAGACCCTGTTTCAAAATAAAATAAAATAAAATAAAAGCCGGGCGTGGTGGCGCACGCTTGTAATCCCCACTCTTGGGAGGCTGAGACAGGAGGATCTCACAGGTTCGAAGCCAGCCTCAGCTACTTAGTGAGGCTCTCAGCAACTTAGTGAGACCCTGTTTCCAAATTTAAAAAAATATAAAATAGGTCTGGGAGTATAGCCCGGAGGTAGAAGGCCTCTGGGTTCCACCCCCAGTACCACCAAAATAAATAAACAAATTAATTAATTAATTAAATCAAATAAAATAGTGCTGGGAGTGCAGCTCAGGGGTAGGATTCCCCTGGTTCAATCCCCTGTACCCAGAGAAAAGGTAACATATGTGGCACATGTGTTGTTCAACTCAAGTTTTCATAGGTGTTCCACATCTGGGGCAATTGAAGTTAACGGGGTAAGATGTGCCTCTTAATTATATGTACCAGAGGACGGCATGACATTTATCATTTAGCAAAAAGTTAAATGTTAAATTATTTTACCCTATTAAGCAACTGACAAGTGTGCTTTGCTTTAGATGTCAAATTAGTTTTGTAGCTCTGACTTTAAAGGAACAGAACAGCTGTAGATTCAGCCTGAACCCATGCACCATGAATCTTGCATGTGGTTTTGAGAAGCTAATGTTTCACAAATTTCTCATTTATACACTCATTTTTACATTTCTCATTTTGTGACTGAAATTGAATGAAAGCTTCAGTGCAACTGGGTATAGTGGTGCACACCTGTAATCCCAGTACTTGGGGGGCTGAGACAGGAGGATTGCAGGTTTGAGGCTGACTTCAGTAACTTAAAGAGACCTTCAAGAACTTGATGAGAACCTGTTTTAAAAGAAAAAAAGAAAAACTTGCTTGTAATCCCAGCGCTTGGGAGGCTGAGACAGGAGGATCGCACAAGTTCAAAACCAGCCTCAGCTGCTTAGTGAAGCTCTCAGCAACTTAGTGAGATCCTCTTTTGAAATAAAGTATAAAATAGTTCTGGGAGTGTAGCCCAGAGGTAGGAAAGCCCCTGGGTTCCACCCCCAGTACGACAAAAAGAAAGAAAGAAAGAAAGAAAGAAAGAAAGAAAGAAAGAAAGAAAGAAAGAAAGAAAGAAAGGAAGGAAGGAAGGAAGGAAGAGAAAGAAAGAAAGAAGGAAGGAAAGAAAGAAAGAGAAAGAAAGAGAGAGAGAGAGAAAGAAAGAAAGAAAGAAAGAAAGAAAGAAAGAAAATTAAATAAAGAAAAAAAAACATGAAAATTTAGCAAGGGCCTCCAAAACCTAGTGAGGCCCTGTTTCTAAATAAATAAACAAACAAACAAACAAACAAACAAACACTAGGACTGAGAGTTTAATTACGATGCCCCTGAGTTCCATCTCTAATACCACAAAAATTAAAATTAAAGTTAAAAAATAAATAATTATATGGCATAGCCTTTCATCTGAAATGCATTATACACATTTATGATTTTACCTAGCTATAGATAATATAGAATTTTATAAAACTATTTTACCTTCTATCCAGTACTTAAACAAATTATCTGCCTCATTCTGAAAGAATTTTTTTTTTTTGGGGCGGGGTCTAGTTTCATTTGTTCCATGAGGGAATTCTTTTGAAGATTTACTCTTGCATATTTACCAAAAAAAAAGGATAAATTTATTTTCTCCTTAAATCGAACAACTATCTGTTAGCTTTTGAGTTTACTAGAATCTTGAAAATAATGTTAATGAAAATGCTCCACTATTACAACTTTTTAAAAAATATCCTTCCATTCCTGAAATAAATTCTGCTCAATCATAGATTTTTAAAAGAGGCTGCTGATTTTACTGATTTGTAATTGTTTATAATTTTACATCAACTTTATACAATGTTTGTCAATGATTATATGCTTTTTAAATTTAGAGAGAAATCAGTTCGAAATATCATCTGGTCCTGGTCATTGTAACAGTATGTTTTCAGGCACTAATCCTTCTCTGTGTTCCTTAGTCTGTTTCTTTGGTAATTTCTGTTTTTCAAAAAAATCATCCATTTTATTTAGGCTTTCAAAATTATTTTAGAATTGCATGTAGCTTTCTAAGACATTTAATCTTTTTTGTTTCAGCATGCACATCTGCTATCTTACCCCAAACTGGGATATTTTTGTACTCTTTTCTTTCCTTAAATAGCCCCTGGAAAGTTTAACATAATTTATTGTATTTTCCCAAAAACATTAGACTCCATATGTATTTATCCTTGCTGCTATTCTTTTAACTTTTGGCATTTTCCTTCATTAATTTTCTTTTTCAGATTATCTTATTATTAACATTAATATTAGGGTCTTTGATTGTTTAAATCTATCCTTTCTAATAATGAAGCCATTAAGAGTACGGATTTTCCTTCAGTTGGAAATTTCCTGGGCTTCCATAAGTTTTGATACGGAACGTTCTCCTTTCTCCAATGGTTATCAGAGTATGGTTCTCGATTTCAAGAATTTATGGTTTTGTGCTCCATTTGTAATGATTTTTCTTTTTTTTAGATTCCAATCAGAGTTCATGTTCTTAACATTTCTACTTTCCAAATATGTAAGAATCCACACTTAATTCAGTAATCTGGTCGCATATTTTTTAAATGACTTGCCATTATAAAATGTGCTTCCAAAGAATTCAGCTTCCCGTAGGTAAGGAAGGAGACATTGCACTCCTTTATACAAAATTTAATTATTTTATATATTACATGTGATTCCACTAACAAATTCAGTTGGCATAAATAGGTACTGGGACATGCACAGCAGGTTCATGACACAATGGAGGAAATAGATGTGCAGAGATACAACAGTTCCTGGAGCTTTCAGAGAGCCACGTAACAATCAACACGCTATACAACAGGGGAATCTATTAGGAAGATAAGTTATTATGAATATAACGCACCAATAAAACTTGTTTTTTTTTTTTTGCCAGTCTGGAGCTGGAACCCAGAGGCATTTGACCTCCGTGCTACAACCCCTGCCCAATTTTTTATTCTTCATTTTGAAATAGGGTCTCACTGAGTTGCAGAGGGCCTCACTAAGTAGCTGAGGCTGTCCGCGAACCGCGATCCTCCGGTCTCAGCCTCCCGAATGCTGGGATTACAAGTGTGCGCCACCACGCCCCGCTAGGAAGATAATTATCTTAAAAGCCTCTACTATTTTGCAAAAAAAAAGTGTACAATATTGTCCTTAATAAAGAATTACATCTTAGTCTAGCCTTAAAATTACTGAGGAACACGTACCCCAACTAGTAAAAACTGTAAAGGGTATCTATGCTAAATCTCCATCCTTTGTTGTTTGTCTGTAAAAGCAATAAAACACAATGAATGGGAACATTTGTTTCTCGTCTCTTTAAACTTTTGAAATTCAATGTAATGGACAGCTATGACAAGTCAAAATAGTTGAAGGATCTCTGGACTAGATTTGATATCTTCTTCTTTGTAGTTGATGTTGTTTTAATTTGGTGCAACGTAATTAAACATTACATGGAGATATAAAGTGATAGAAAAATACATGCTCATGACTCGAAGAACTTTTCTCTGTGTCACAATCTTCTAACTTCCCTCTCCCTATACATGTTTTTGAGATTGAAGTTGGTAATGTTGTATGCATATGTAGCATTATATCACATGTAAATGATACACATATGTAGCATATATTATACATATGTGGATATTTAGCGTACATATCCATTAGCCTCCTTATGTCTTTGTCCCCTGTCCTCCCTCCACTAAACCCTCTCAGTCACTCATTGAAGTCTCTGCTTTTCTACTTGATGTTACCCTTATTCTGAATTTCTCTCTATCACATATAAGATTTGATATCGATTTGATATTTGAGACTGGCTAATCTTGCTTAGAATAATACCCTTTAGTTTCATCCATTTTCCTGCAAATAACATGATTTTGTTCTTTTTTATGGCTAAACAAAGGTCTCCTGTGTGTATATACCATAGTTTGTGATCCATTCATCTGTTGATGGCCAGCTAAACTGGTTCCATAGACTAGTTACTATAAATTGTGGCATTATGAACAGAGATATTCCAGTATCGCGATAGTATTCTAATTTCAGTTCTTTTGGAAAGATGCCTAGAGCACGATGGCTGGGTTATGGGGTGGCTCCATTCCCAATCTTCTGAGAAATGTCCACATTGATCTCCATAGTGGTGATATTAGTTTTCAGTCCTTCTAACAGTGTATATTAGAGCTCCTATGTTCCCACATCCTTGCCAGCACTTATTATTGTTTATGTTCTCGATGATTGCCATTAGATGGAATCTCACTATGGTTTTGGTTTGCATTTCCTGGCTCATAGTTCTTCTACAAATAAATCTATTAATATATTGTGTCTCAGCTCTCCTGTTTGAAAAATGGAATGATTGATGTACAATATTCCTCACAAAATGTTCAAACTCAAGAAAAAATGTGATTATAAAGTACAATCCATGAGAAATGTTCCTGAAACCATAAAACTTAGTTCAAACCTGAGATAGTATTTTAAGTGCAAGGTAATATTTTAAAGCACTCTTCTCGTCGCCTGGCAGACTGCAGTTCCTCTCTCCTTACTCTCTAAGGAAGCTTGGCTCATCTACAGAGAATCCATTGAGGAAGAACTATTTGCAGAGCATCTACCTGAACCCACTGCAGTTATATTTTATTCATCCCTTCCCATACCACCTCTCTCAAGTAATAGAAGGAAAAAATACAGAGTGTATAAAACTCTCCTCAAGATATAAACAATAATTCAGTACTTGCCCAAATTTGATTTGCCAAATAAAATCATGGGGCAAGTCTTTGTAAAAAAGAAAAAAAATTTATTGACTTGCTAGTAGGCGGGAAAAAGTCAATGAGATGAGTCTTTTGGACGGGCATCAGCCCTTCCTCTTGTTGACAGTAAACTAATAAGAACATGTTGCTGGGCATGGTGGCCCATGTTTGTAATTCCAGGACTTGGGAGGCTGAGACGGGAAAATGCGCAGGTTCGAAGCCAGCCGCAGCAGCTTAGTGAGGCTCTCAGCAACTCAATGAGGCCCTGTTTCCAAATAAAATATAAAATAGGTCTGGGAGTGTAGCCTAGAGATAGAAAGCTCCTGGGTTCCATCCCCAGTTCATACACACATACAGAGAGAGGGGGGTGGGGGAGAGGGAGAGGGAGAGGGAGAGGGAGAGGGAGAGGGAGAGAGAGAGAGAGAGAGAGAGAGAGAGAGAGAGAGAGAGAGAGAGGTTACTTGTTAATAGGGGAGAAGGAGAATAAAAAGCAGTATTAGTTTTAACATAAATCTCTTGTGAGGTAAACCTCAAGATCACAATTAATCCGAAAAATGGATCCCCACTTCATTTGAAATGTCACTGGGAAGGAGTCCGAGGAAGTTACCCAGGAGGAAAAAAGGGACTCAAGAGTCCTGATGGGTTCTTGACTTATGCCACAGAAAGAGTTTTTAGGGCATGTCAAAGAGGCATGAACAAAGGTTTATTTAGGAAAGCAAAGAGATTTATTTAGAAAATCAAGTAATAAAGTAATATATAAACTCAAAGGGAGAGGGGGTTCTTGTACTCCAACATTTTGGGGTTTCATTTAAAATTCTTTTCGATTTAAAGGAAATGTTGTAATAGTGAACATGGGAAGTGTAGGGGTTTGATGTCAGCCTGGTGAGCTCAATTCTCTTAGTCAAGGAGCAGAGTAGGTGACAGTGGTCAAGTTCTTTCAGGATCCCTAGGTCGACATCATCCAGTCAATGAATAATGTTTGGGCCCATATAATAAGCCTTTAACAGTATTTTCTCTTGGCTTTACTTAGTCTAAAAACATCCACTGTGTGAATGAGCAATGAATGCAGACAGTAATCATTAAGACTGAGAGTACTATAAGATCCTAAGCTTTTAAACAATGTAGGCTCGGAAGACCACAGACTTGGGGGGTAATGGTGAGGCTGTTCACAGAGCTTCTTAGATTTAAAAGTACCATTTCTTTTCCTTTCCTGGCGGTCTCCTTTATATTTATCCTTACTTCTTCTATCCTTTATCAACTACACTGGTTCTCCCTCGGAAACCCAAGTGATTTCCAAGATTCCCCCCGAGACCTCATTTCAGAAATACAGAGACAACCTTTTTAAGTCAAGCTTTTGCTGAATTAGCAGAAGAACTCCAGAGCCTGGGTAACTAGGACATCTGTGTAAAAGCAATAAGGCCCATCTGCCCACACATCATCACCCACACTCTAACTCCTTCTTGGCTCTACCTTAATTTGAGTAAGGATAAAGTTTAAGTTTCCTTCTAATAAGAAGTAACTATGTCCCAGTTTTGCTGCAAGCCGGACTTGTGGGAAAGGGAAGGAAAGATATAGGAGAATTTAGTTTCATTTTTTAAGTAGCTTTTACTGGTACCAAAACGGGTTCAGGAATATGCCCTTGTTATCCATGGCTCTGTATGACAGTTTGTTCTGCTCATATGTTCTCTCCTCAACTGATATAAACCATATGCTAAGTGTTGATAAGTTACATCAGAAGACTAGCTCATTCTCTCAATGCATGTAAATATTCCCATAGCTTGTGTCATGTATTCCATAGAGTTCTCCTTCCCCAACAATCTAGCCAGATCTGATTGCCTCCTGCAGTAAAATAATTCCTTGTTCTTATCAGCTACATGAAGGTAAAATACAAAAGTAGATGACAAAGAAATTTGAGACTCAGACTAGGGCAAAGAATATTATCTACATAAAAAACTGCTGAGAGAATACACCTGTCATAGTCAGTAAGTGAAATGTAGTATTACCATGTAATCAAAGAAACATTAAATACAAATGTGTTCTACTGCTCTGGGGGCAGAGGGAACACTGGGGATCAAACCCAGGAGCACTCTTCTCCTTAGTTACACCCCCAGCCACTTTTATTTTGTAACAGAGTTTCTCTAAATTACTGTACACTGGCCTCTAACCTGCAATTCTGTTTCATTCTCCCAGGTACTAGGATTCCAGGCACTCACTATTTTGCCCAGCTGTTTTCTATTTCTATAGCATAAAAATAATAGCTATGGAACGATATAGGAATTAATCTATCATATTAGGACATTGCTTCTAGAAACAACAAAAATTCCCAGTTCATTATCTCATAAGTACTAAAGATTTATCAAAATCTAAATGCCCACATGAAAATAATGATTCTATCCGAATTGGTACTCTAAGGCAAAAGACTTAAGATTTAATATATCTCTTGTATAATCTATTTGCTAGTCATGCTTGAGGTTAGTGCTTCATAGGGAGTGTTAATTTGTGTTTTGATTAATCCTAATTTGTCAAGATTAAGTATATTTAATGACCCATAGAATTTCCCTAAAAAATTTCCTAATGACAATTAACACAGACACCAAAGTTGTGCATATGATTAATCTGTTATTTAGAAGAGCCATTTTCAAAGTTCAGGCTGTCTTTCTAAATGTGCTCCATTTACCTGCCTCTGGTAATGTTCTCTTCTACAGCTACTTTAAATAAAATGAGTAAAAAATATTCATTACAACATAGACCAACTTTCCATACTATCAGAATATGAGTTATATATTAAGGAACACATTGCGATTTATCTCAAAAAACAAATGCCGGTATTTAAAATACTAGGAATTTGGCTTGGGAAACGTTTAGGTAAAAAATGTCCAGTTATTGGCACTCTTCGAAACAAAATCTAGCAATTGTACCCAACATGAAAGAGTGTTTTGCAATCGGGGCTAAGAAAAAGTAAATGTTGTATCTTGCATCTTAAATGTATGGAAAGAATAACAATTCATTGTCAATAGCTTGTGAACATTCAACTTTATTTATTTATTTTTTTAAATTTTATTTTATTGGTGCACTGTATTCATACATCATAGTGGGATACAGACTTTTGTAGACATACATGCACACATCGCCCAGTCAGCCCCCACCTGATCCCCATCCCATTCTCTCCCCATCCCTCCCTCCCATGCTTGGCTTAGTGGTTGACATCTAGTATTATAGCAATTTATCCAAAATTAAAAATGATAATCTCACATAACAGTTTCATTTGTCTGATACCAAGCTTCTGATGACTTAAAGATAACATTTCAATATTTCTTTTTGCTTTCTTTCTTACCAGAGAATATTTTTTTCTTTTTTTTAGGTGAAACTATCATATATTTATTTTTCAGAAAAAAAATCTATCCTGATATGGAATATGGACTCTAGATACCCAAAACAATCTCGAAGCAAAAACAAAGCTAGAAGATGTATATTTTCTGATTTCAAACCATATAAAGCTACAATAATTGAAACAGTGTAGTACTGTTCTAAAGGCAGATATATAGACCATTGGAGTTAAATACAAGCCTAGAGCTAACTTCTTCCCTATATTGTCAAGTTATTTTTGACAAGGTTTCCACGAAGATTTGGTGGTGGAAATAATAATCTTTTAACTAAATATTGTTGAAAAATAATAATTACATGGAAAAGAATAAAATTGGACCCTTACCTAATCCCACATACAAGTATTAACTCAAACTAGATAAAAGACCTAAATATAAATCTTAAGACTATAAACTTCTAGGAGAAAATCTGGGTCATAAAACCTCACAACATTGAAATTGGCAGTGATTTCTTGGATATGATTTCAATGGCACAGGCAACAGAAGAATATACAAACTCCCTAAAAAATAAAAGAAAATATTGTATATCCAAAGACAATGTAAACAGAGTTAAAAGTTACTAATAGAATTGGATAAAATATTTCCAAATGCTATATCTGAAGGTATATTAATATTCCAACTAGAAATCCTAAAAATTAACAACAATAAAGGCAAACAATACAATTTAGAGATAGGTAAAAGACTAACATAAATAATGAATCTCCACAGATAACCAATCTTAGTTGTCTGTTGGATGGAAACTCTTGTTTCTCTGGTTCTGGTGAGTGTTACCTATTTCTTCTTTGTAGTTAATCTCTTTGAGTATTTTCTCTAGCGCTGGTTTTGAAGACATAAATTCCTTCAGTTTCTGTTTGTCATGGAAGCTTCTTATTTCTCCATCTAATTTGATAGAAAGTTTTGCTGGATAGGAAATTTTTGGCTGGAAGTTGTTTTCTTTCAGAGTTTGGAATATGTTACTCCAAGCCCTTCTGGCTCTCATGACTTGGTTTGGGAAGTCTGGAGTGATTCTAATTGGTTTGCCTCTGAATGTCACTTGGCCCTTTGTTTTTGTTGCCTTTAAGATTCTCTGCTTGGCTTCCACATTGGTCATTTTGACAATTATATGGCGTGGGGATCCTCTTCTCGGATCCTGTCTAAAGGGAGTTCTATAAGTTTCCTGGATCTGTGTATCAACCTCTTGCTCTATATTTGGAAAATTTTCTGCTATTACTTCCTTGAAGACATTGTTGATCCCTTTGGTATCACTTTCTTTTCCCTCCTCTATTCCAATTATTATTAGGTTAGCTCTCTTAAGATGGGCCCATATTTCTTCAATGTCAGATTCCTGCTGTTGGATATCTTTTTCTAGATTAGAAACTATGCATTCATTTTTGGATTGCTCATCTTCTAAGAGCGAGATTCTGTTCTCCATGTGGTCTAATCGGTTGTTTGTGCTTTGAATTGAGGCCTTTACTTCATTAATTGCATCCTTTATCTCTTTTTGGCTCTCTCTGAGTTCTTTTCGAAGCACCTCTATTATTTCTACAGTTATTTTCCTGATTTGATCTTCTAGAAATCTCTGATTTTCTGTTTTATCAGGTTCTGATGTTGTGGGGTTGTGCACATTCATTACTTCAGTGTTATTCCTCTTTCCCATGATTTCGGAGGTTTGTGCCTTCTCTGGGTTCTTCCCTTGGGTCACTATGGCTTCACTTAAGGTGCTCTGGATCTCGAGTCTGTATTATCTCAGACCCTACTACTCCTTTACTGGGTTGTATCACAGAGTCTCCGACCCAGGGAGTCGATAGAGGCTGCTTTAAACTATGGGGGGTGCCAGGTTGCACGCTCTCCTATGGTGTGATATCTCTGCCACCACCACTCCCTCACTGGGTCAAGTCCCAGGAGGCACAATACTGGGATTTCTCCTCTGTGGCCCGCAATTTGACTCACTGTTCTTGAGTACGTAGATGTAGCTGTACTGGACTCGGTGAATTCACTGCTGCTGCCACCGCTGGTGGCAATATGGCGCCTCTGCCACGCCCTCGGCCATGAGGCTGGCGTATTTTTTCTTCTCTGGTTTTGATTTCCACGCTGGATCCCTGCAGTGTGTGCTGAGCTCAGCCACTGGGAGCTTTAAATGCTGTCTGCGCCGAAAGATCCCGCCTGGCTGTTCCGCATCGGCTCACCTCGGCTTGCTGTAGCCGTCCGCTGAGTTCGCCGCTGCCGCCGGCAGTATGGCGCTGCTGCCGCGTCCTCGGGCGCGTGTGTCTCCTCTGTGGCCCTGAGCTCTGTTCTCAGTTCGCTTTCTCTCTGGAGCCTGGTGGTTTTTTTGTTTTTCTGGTGATGGTGTTTTCTGGCTATGAAAGGCGCTCTTTTTGTGGTAATGGAGATTGGTTGTTAGCGGGACTCTTAAGCCCCGCTTTTCTCGGTCGCCATCTTCCCGGAAGTCCTCAACTTTATTTAGAACCCCTTTTATATCAGTAGTCAAGCAAATTTTGATTAAGAAAATAACTAATTTCTCTTCTTGAAAAGTGACATAAAAGTGACATAACCAAAGGAAAACAATTTCATTAGGATATTTTTCTGATTAGACAGAGTCCAAAACACAACTTTTAAATTCTAATCTGTGGTTGACCTGAGTCAAACTTTTTTTTCATCTGTAGCCAAAAGCATAAGATAGCACAATTGTTTTATAATATAAATTTCTGTTACGATTAAGGATTGACTTATTTAAAAGCTAATGAGACATATCACCTTGATTGGTACATTATGTCAAATCAGATGTCATAAGTTTTATTAACTTTGGCATCCATTCATTTCTAAATTTTTTGTTTATTATTCAGAATAAAAAAATTTGAACCCACATACTACATAATTATAAATATTAGCAATATTGTAATTTCATGCCATTAAATGTGTACTCAAATATATTTTGTTTTTAGGGAAGTTTAACATGAAGTTGAATACTTTTTAATTAATGATTGAGCATGTTTGATAGATGCTTATATGTAATCATATTTTTCTCTTTTTGCTTTGTGTTATCAGTTTTATTTGATTCAATAATGGTACCTTGCTTTGTCATTATTAGTGTATTGTTTTTATTCAAATGTCTTTAAATTTGGGGCCCTCAGGCCGGGCGTGGTGGCGCACACTTGTAATCCCCACACTTGGGAGGCTGAGACAGGAGGATCGCACAGGTTCGAAGCCAGCCTCAGCTACTTAGTGAGGCTCTCAGCAACTTAGTGAGACCCTGTTTCCAAATAAAATAAAAAAATAGGTCTGGGAGTATAGCCTAGAGGTAGAAAGCTCCAGGGTTCTGCCCTCAGTACCACACACACAAAAAAAAAAATTGGGGGCCCTCAAGTACTAAATTATGAAGTGATTTAACAATCACAGAAAACATTTCATATTTACTTAAATGAATAAATTCTCACTTATAAGTCATAATTTGATTTTGAGAGTTCTTCCTTAAGATCTTTGTTCACATACATTCAAGTAAAATATTCAATTACCATATATCATAATAAACATATAAGATTTCTGCCAAGCTTGAGTTTCGGAAACTTCAGAGAGTCAAAACTCTTCCCTATACCAACCAATATTAAAAATGAAATTAGAACTTCCCACTCAATCTCTATTAATTGTTCATTGAGAGTTCATTTAAACAGCCATCAGTATTTCAAATGTCCAAGTCTGGCATGAGGAGCAGAGTATGGGAAATCCTAGTTAAGCCTGTAAAAAATTTTTAATCCAGATATTTAGAAGAACATCTTGAGGACAATGAGTACTTTTAGAACATGATTTATTCATTGTAAATTTCCATAGCCTGGTACCTGGCATATAGCAAACAAACATTTGACAAATATTTGATAAAAGGATAAGAAATGTTTTTCCAAGCATCAGGCCATGAAACTGATTCTGGGTGATACTTAAATTAGATTGCTTCAAGCAAGGCAAGGTGGTGCAGGCCTTGTAATTCCAGTACTTGGGAGTCTGAGACAGGAAGGAGACTTGCAAGTTCAAGGACAGGCTTAGCAACCAGTGAGACTCTCATCAACATGCTGGGAGCTGAATTCAATTAACAAAGAAAGGATGTCCCAAGTACCCTTAGATTTGTGAGTGATTTGAAGACTATGAGAATTCTAAGAACATATTTGTAAATGTAATTTATTAATATCAAAAAGGATTTAATCATTTCACAGGGAAAACCTAAGTGCAAATATACCTGATCATTTAAGAGGACAGAAATAGGAGACACGTTTTCTATAATAGGAAACAGACAAACACAAGGGAGAAGAGTTCTTACACCCATGACACGTGGTACACAAAACATTTAAACTCTACTGAGGCAAGAGAACATAAAACTAGGTGGAAATTTTTCTGTCAGACAGCACCAAGAAAAACACAGTATGTTTTATGTCTCCCAATTCCCAGCAAAAAAAAAAAAAAAAGATCATGCTGCTTCTTTAGGAACAGTAAATAAGTGTAACCAAAAAAAAAAAAAAAAAAAAAATGAAGTCAGAGGTAAATTGCCTACTAAATAGCTACTGTTCACAAAATGGTTTATATGACTTATTTAATTGTAGACACAGCATCATGAAGTTGATATTATTAATTTAATTTTACGAAAGAAGAAAACTTAATCTCAGAGATGTTAAGTAACTTGACCAAACTCACAACTAGTAAGTGGCTTCCCTCATGCCTGTCTTACTCCAGAGCTCACATAACACTCAAATGCATGAGGAATCCAATCTCCATCTCATCTCTTACCTTTCAACTCAGAGTGTGCATGCACAAAAGTGTACACATGTGCACAATTTTTTAATAACTAGGTTACATTCAGGGTGACTTCAGAAAAATGCCTTTGATATGCTCAGTATCCGCACTCCAATTATACAGTAGCAATATGCCCCATTATGTGAAGTATAAAATGCCTTCTTGTGCTTTGTTACTGCCAAGTCTTAAGAGAACAATGGATAGATCTAATTTGTTACTTGGTGTATTGCTCTATTTATTTTTATCTCTATAGGGTCATTTGTGAGTTATGCTGAGACTGTAACAGTGTGTTTCAGGGAGATGTAAATCAGAAGCAGAAGCCAGGAAACTGGGACATTTTTCTTCTAAACAACCCCAAAGAAAGTGGCTCCCATTTCAGAAACGTGTCCAAATTTAACTCAACTCCAGTGTGGCACCACAAGAATCCAATGTGATGGAAATAGTAGAAAGGATCAGAGAATCAGAGGGTTAGTTCCATGAAAGGAGCTGAGTCGTTAAAATATCCAATTTTTTAAAAGTGAGATTAAAAAGACTAGACTTCAGGGCAGCACTGGCAATTGCTAGGCAAGTCATACTGGGGAAGTATTCTGTCCAAGCAAGGAATTGGGAAAAGTCCAGTTATTTAGACCAAGACTGAAAGTTACTGGGAAGGAGAGAGTTAGCAGAGGAAGGCTTCTTTGCTCTGGACCTGAGCCAAGTAATAGAAACTTTTTAGGATGAAAACGTGTGCATCTTGGAGCTGGGTGAGCACAGTCTGCCAACTGACATGCTATTGATTGGTAACTTGTGGCTGATTTCAATATTGTGAACTTTCTTATTCCATCAGAGAAACAGATTGGTAAAGTGACTTGCACAAGAGTCATCCTGTGGCAAAATAATGATCAAAATCCAGCTCCTTGAATTTCCTTCTAAAATTCCCTCTACTCATGAATGGTGGATGACTCTAGACAATGAAGGAAATGAGAAATTTGGGGCTTTGGGGCTTCATGTCTCTTAATTGATCCTTTCATATTATATCACAGTCTAACCAATTACTTCACATGCAGAATCCCTGTAACTGCTTTAGTCTTTAGTATAGAGATAATTGACAGTTGACTCAAATATGATTTAATTTGAAGTTCCTCTGTAGGTCAAACATATTTAAATTGCTTTATAAACAATTCATCTTACTTTCAGTTGTAGAAAATGGCACACTGATGTTGAACGAAGAGAAATCCCCAAATTTTATGCTGCACTATAAATTGTACTGTATCATGCCCCTTCTTTTCATCCCAAAGCATGCTATTTATATCACAGAATAAAATCAACATAAAATTACAATCTATATAGGACACCTAAAATAGACACAGGAGAAGCAGGAATTAAGTGTCTTTGACTCATATCACCCTGGAATTCTATCAAAATAAAGTTTTATTCAGTTCAAGTTGAGTAGCACTTGAAACAGCTATTGTTTAATCATTTCCACAAGTTTTGAATTAGCAAATAAATAGATTGTCAAAACAGTAGCATTTTAGAAATTTATGTATGTTCTATAAATTTTGGAACCATTTCTATGTCTGAAAATTAAATAACACTTTTGAAATATATTTGCTATTCTTTTTTCCATTTCGGATTTTGGTACTTATCAAAATATTTAATATTAATAATGATTATAGGAAACATGCATAGTCCAAGTACTCTTAATTAAGAGCACTGTCTGGTATATGACATTTAAATACCATGGTTATTTCAGGATCAACATTTTTACTAATTATAACTACAATATATAGGAGAGATGGCAATCTAATTTGACTTGAAATCCCTTCAAAAGGTTGATTATCTTTCTAGTTGTATTGCCTTCATTAGTTATGTCTTATTAATTGTCACATTGCATTACATCTGGGCACAGTATGAGGCTACATAACATACTGCAGGAAAAGAGAAGCAATGTGAAAAGTGGTAGGCATAACATTTTAATGAGACGGCATTTGTGTTGAGTCTGAATGCCTGCAGTTAATTCAGAGAACAAGTATTTGAGTAAAAATTCTGACATGTTTAGCAAACCAAGTGTTCATTAAGGTAGGCGAGGCAGAATCATTGTAAGAACTCCTGTGTGACAATTACTACACCTGCAGTTCTGTGAGCAAGAAATATACTTTATTTCAAGTCGAGGTGCCTTGTGCACTGGTAGTATGAAACTCTTTATTTTTTTTTTTTCCCCTTTCAGGTCCTAAAGGGTTTCCCAGAATGCTTACAAGCTGACATTTGCCTACATCTGAATCAGACTTTGCTGCAAAACTGCAAAGCCTTTCGGGGGGCGAGTAAAGGTTGCCTTAGAGCTTTGGCGATGAAGTTCAAGACCACCCATGCACCTCCAGGAGACACCCTTGTCCATTGTGGGGATGTCCTCACTGCACTCTATTTCCTCTCCAGAGGCTCCATCGAAATCCTCAAAGATGACATTGTGGTAGCAATTCTGGGTGAGTGTTTTAGGAGGGTGACAGATTGGTTAGTAGTTATTACAAAGCATAGTTTAAATGACAGATAAAGACTCTTTAATATTGGTAAATGCTTTTAAAGCTTTATTTAAAATCCGATACAAATCTAATGAACCTTGCAGAAAGTATGTTTTCTTGACTGTCTCACTTCTTCCTCTGCCGTGCAAATGCATTCATGCGTCTTGTCAGTTTCTGGCAGCTGCTCAGACATTGGAGGCTAAATATATGCAAATAGTCAGCATTTTTCTTTTCATGATGCATGATTTTGGCTTCATACTTGATCCCTTCACATCTTAAAAAAAAAAAATATCCAGTGTTGTAGAAATACTTGTTAGCATGTGCTAACGCCCTGTCAGGAACCAGGTCTCCGTTCTGATGAATTTGTGTATTTTTATAAGTGTAATTACACAAGCCTTTAGGTAGTATAAAGCAATGAACATAACAGCAGAGATAGAGGTGATGAGAAGATTAAAATTAGTAATAAAGTGGTTTGAGTTCAAAAGAAACAACATTTAATATTCTTTCCTCTTTAAAAATAAACTTACAGCCAGGTGTGGTGGTGCAAGCCTATAATTCAAGTACTTGGGAGGCTGAAATAGAAGGATCTCAGGTTCACTATCAGCCTTAGCAACATAGGCCCTCGGCAACTTAGTGAGACCGTATTTCAAAATGAAAAATAAAATAGGGCTGAGGGTGTATCTTGGAGGTAGAATGCCCTTAGGTTTAATCTCTAGTACCACAAAAGTAATTAATTAATTATGGCTATGTGAACTTGGGGATTTCTTTGAGGAATTAGGCCAGTGGAGAATAGTGGGGAACAGAAAGAAGCCAGGTCAGTTTTCCTCCTCTTTTATTACCTACCCATAAGGTTTTAGCCCAATTCTCCCCAAGGTAACACTTACCTCCCCAGGCTTTGAAAATTTGTACTCTTTTTTCCCTGTGGATTGAATGCTGGTCTATTTAAATAATGAGCATGGAATTCAATGGCTTCCATTCATTAGCTCTTTTTTAAAAATTGGGTGCATTTTAATTTTACACCATATCAGGGTACAAAATGTTAGAAAACTACATGCACGCAAATCTTGTTGCCTTCCCCGCCAGCCCCCCTCCACTCACCCTGCAAGTCTTTGAGATTAGAATTGGCAATTTTGTATATGTTCATAGCATTAATTCTTTTTTTTTTTTTTTTTTTTGGTGGTGGTGGTACTGGGGTTCCTGGAAGCCCTTCTACCTCCAGGCTACTCTCCCAGACCTATTTTTACATTTTTATTTGGAAACAGGGTCTCCTAAGCCAACGCACAAGGCTGGCTTCAAACCTGTGTGATCCTCCTGTCTCTGCCTCCCAAGCACGGGGATTACAAGCGTGCGCCACCACGCCCGGCATAGGATTACTTTTTTTTTTTTTTTGATACTGAGAATGGAACCCGGGGGCATTCTACCTCCAAGCTACACCCACAGCCCTATTTTCTATTCTTTATTTGGAAACAGGGTCTCACTGAGTTGCAAAGGGCCTCTCTAAGTAGCTGAGGCTTTCACAAACTCAGATCCTCCTGTCTCTGCCTCCTGAATGCTGGAATTACAAGCGTGCGCCACCACTCCTGGCTTGTTCATAGCATTACGTCTACTATTGCATTTTTTATGACTTTGTCCCCCTTCGCTGATCCCCCTCGGTTACCCCCCTGGAGTCTCTGCTCACCTATCTGATGCTGCCCTTATTACCAAATATCTCTCTAGCTTCCATATGTAAGGGATAACATACATCTGATCATTCTTTATGACTAGGTGTACTCATTAAGTATATATATATATATATATATATATATATATATATATATATATTCTGGAGTTCCATGTATTTTCCTACAAATGGTGGAATTTTATTCTTCTTTATGTTTGAGTAAAAGTCCATGGTGTATATAACCAAAGTTTGTTATTTTGTGTGTGTGTGTGTGCATGTGTGTGTGTGTGTGTGTGTGTGTGTGTGTGTGTGTGTGTTTTGGGGGGGGGTTGTTTGTTTGTTTTGTTTTGTTTTTGCAGTACCGGGGATGGAACCCAGGGGCATTCTATCTTGGAGCTACACCCCCAGCCCTATTTTTTAGTCTTTTTTATGTTTTTAAGGGGTTCTTCTTTTTTCTTTTTGTCTTTGTGGAACCGGGAATCAAACCTAGAGTGCCACACCTGCAAAGCAAGCACTTTGCAACTGAGCTACATCCCAACCCCTTTTTAATCTTGTTGATTTTGTTTTGCCACACTGGGGATTGAACCCACGTGCATTCTACTTTCAGGCTACACCCCCCAGCCCTATTTTTTTTTTTTTTGTCTTTTTAATTTTGAAACAGGGTCTCGCTGAGTTGCAAATGGCCAAGCTAAGTAGCTGAGGCTGGCAAAACATGATCCTCTGATCTCCCGTCTCCGCCTCCCGAACTCTGGGATTACAGCCTGCACCACCCACCTGCTATACCAAAGTTTTGTGATCTATTCATCTGTTGATGAGCATCCAGGCTGGTTCCATAAGTTTGACTATTATAAACTGTGCTGCTATAAACATAAATATCAAGTATAAGTATAATATTTTTTTGTGTGTGGTGCTGGGGGTTGAACCCAGAAGCATTCTAACTCTGAGCTACACCCCCAGTCCTATTTTTTAGTCTTTATTTATTTATTTTTTTTTTGATACAGGGTGTCACTGAGTTGCTAAGGGTCTCGCTATGTAGCTGAGGTTGTCCGAGAACCGCAATCCTCCTATCTCAGCCTCCCGAATGCTGAGATTACGATTGTGTGCCACCATGCCCAGCTTGATTATACTATTCTTATTTCATTTGCTTTGAGAAGATGCCCAAGAGCATTATCACTGGGCCATATGGTACTTCTGTTTCCAATCTTCTGAGAAATTCAACTCTTGATGTTCACATCTGACCATTAACACCAAAAGGACAGGGGTTGGTTTTATCTGTTTCCCTTGCTGTCATGTAGGACCAGAGTATGACACAGCAGTGGGCCTAAATCCATCAATGAAGGTGTGTGAGTAACTCCCGTGTATATTGACAAGTTTTTGTGAGGCCTATTTCATAAAAATGTTTTCCCACATTGACAAGATATGCAACTTAGTTTACAATGCAATAAGCAGACAAAGATTTAAAAAGCACATTTAAAAGCACTTCAGAATCACACAAAAAATTTAAGTTTTTCACTAGATTTGGGATAGAGAGCTATTCCTGGTATTTTGCCAGAGAAGGGTCCTGTTTCCATGCATCCCTGGTCTTCAAATCAGTCAGTTCTACCTCCTACAGAAAGGTAACAAGCTTTCTTGTGTTAGAAAATAGTAATTTCAGAATATTGCTAAACTGTACACAGGGCTTAATTCTTGATCATTCACTGTGGTGAAAGTTAATTAAAATATAAGGTCCAATTGGGCATGGTAGCACACACTTGCAATTCCAGTACCTGGAAGGCTGAGGCAGGATGATTGCAGGCTTGAGGCCAACCTCAGCAATCAGACCCTATTTCACACACACACACACACACACACACACACACACACACACACACACACAATTAGGTTTGGGTTCTAGGTCAGAGGTAGAACACCCCTGAGTTCAAACCCCACTATCCAAATTAAATCAATAAATAAGGTCCATCTGAACTATCAAAAACTTCCATGGTAATTTAGTTCAAAACTTTAAAAAAGGCCAGGCGTGGTGGCACACACTTGTAATCCCCACGCTTGGGAGGCGGAAACAGGAGGATCGCGCAGGTTCGAAGCCAGCCGCTCGCGCTGGCTTAGGAGACCCTGATTCTAAATAAAAATATAAAATAGGTCTGGGAGTGTAGCCCGGAGGTAGAAGGGCTTCCAGGAACCCCAGTACCACCAAATAAATAAATAAATAAATAAATAAATAAATAAATAAACTTAAAAAATATATTGAGCTATCTAAACCAAAGAATTTTAAGATATTCTCTTTTTTTCTGTCCCCATTCTTATATAAATTAACACCTAAAGTCTTTACAAATTATGAATATTTATTTTATTTTTGAAAATTTGATTAATATTTATTTAAACTATGGTTAATTTCTTCACTCCAATGACATTTTTTTTTACAGTTACAATATGGTATTTGAGTCGGGCATGGTGGCGCACGCTTGTAATCCCAAGCATTCGGAAGGTTGAGACTGAAGGATCACGGTTCACGGACAGCCTCACCTACTTAGTGAGGTCCTCCACAACTTAGTGAGACCCTGTTTCAAAATAAAGAATAAAAAATAGGGCAGGGGATGTAGCTCGGCGGTTGAATGTCCCTGGGTTTCATCCCCAGACCCCCCACACACACACACACAAAAAAAATCAATATGGTATTTGACTTCTTACCATTAAAAATTCTCTTATAAAATAAGATTATTTCAGCATTTTTTACTTATTAGAATTTTATTTTTTAAAAGACTATGAGAAGCCGGGTCAGTGGTGCACACTTGTAATCCCAACATTTGGGAGGCTGAGACCAGAGGATCGCAGTTCGTGGACAGCTTCAGCTACTTAGTGAGGCCCTCTGCAACTAAGTGAGACCCTGTTTCAAAATAAAGAATAAAAGTAGGGCAGGGATGTAGTTCAGAGGTCAAATACCCCTGGATTCCATCCCCAGACCCGAAAAAAAAAAAAAAAAAGACTATGAGAGAAGGATATGGATGTGCATGTTTATAATCCCAGCGCTTGGGAGGCTGAGGAGGGTCACACAGGTTCGAAGCCAGCCTCAGCTACTTAATGAGGCTCTGAGCAACTCAGTGAGACCCTGTTTCCAAATAAAACATAAAATAGTTCTGGGAGTATAGCCTGGAGGTAGAAGAGCCCCTGGGTTTCACCTCCGGTACCACAAAACAAAGTAATATATATAAAAATAAAAAACTATGAGAGCTTCTACACGTGATATACGTAAGATTATCTACCAAAACTAAAGTAACACACAATGAGAATTTTTATTAATTCTGAAAATAAGTTTTTAAATAGATATAAGAAAGTATTATTTTATGCTACCATTAGTGATTTTTTGAAGTAATATAATCAGGGAATCTACCACAATTTATTAGGTACACATGTCACAAAAATGCCTTGATGTTCAGAGATAGAAAAATGGCTGTGACATTCAAAGAAAACATTGGGAATAAAAGGTTACATAAATCAGGTAAGGACTTTAAAGTCAGAATGCATGGCATTTAATCCTCCTGCTCTCCCCATCCCTCTATTTCACCCAGCAAAGAAGGTGACCTTGGATTAATCAGTTTACCTCTTTAATCCTCTTTCAGTATTTATAAAATTTGGATGGTAATTACTAATTTCTTCATGAAGTTATTTTGGGATAAAACAAGGTAATACACCTAGGCATTTGACACAGTACCTGGATCCTACTTAGTCCCCCCACAAAAATACTGGTTATCATTGAAGAAGATGTTGAAAATCAGGTGACACATATGTAGGCAGAGGTGATAGAGAAGTCCATGAGAAGTTGGATGCTGAAATAGCACCAGGCTTTGCAGAAGAGCAAGAAGGCAAACTTTCAGAACAAAGGCCATATGATGAAAAGTATATCTATTAAAGAAATATAGCTAGATATTTTATTTTATTTGTTTGTTTGTTTATTTATTTATTTATTTATTTTCTTTTTGGTGGTACTGGGGGTGGAACCCAGAGGCTTTCTACCTCCGGGCTATACTCCCAGACCTATTTTTTTTTTTATATTTTATTTGGAAACAGGGTCTCACTAAGTTGCCGAGAGCCTCACTAAGTAGCTGAGGCTGGCTTCGAACCTGTGTGATCCTCCTGTCTCTGCCTCCCAAGCACTGGGATTACAAGCACGCACCACCACACCCGGCTCTAGCTAGATATTTTAACCGGATGAAATAAGTAATGCCAAATCAAAAAATGGCTCTTAAAGAAACAAGGTATAGTCAAAGTGTTTTCTAATCATCTAAGCATTGAAAGAGCTCCACCAGGAGTTCTTCCTTCGCACAACCTCCAGAGATAATCCTGACACAGAAAGAACAAGAGTCCAACTTGCTGAAGACTTTCCATAGTCCTAGACTGAAAAAATCAGAGAACATCTACCTGAAGGAATCTTTAAAATGATTTGCTAGCAGTGAGAGGCATACCAGAGTGAAGACATATCTGCTAAATTCTAGATGCTTAGCCGAGGAATGCACAGAAGACAATAAGAGAGATTTTATCAGGACCTTTAGTAGCAAAATTCCACTCACCAAACAGGCCGGAGGAATTAGTCCAGATGGTTTAATGTTGCTGCCCAAACCTGTGATTTTTAAACTCCCTTAGGGGGTTTAGGTTTGAAATCTTTGGCTCAGGGATTCATCAATAAGCCAGTGGGGTCACCTTCTACATTTAGAATGAAAATGTTTGATATTCTCTCTCTCTCTCTCTCTCTCTCTCTCTCTCTCTCTCTCTCTCTCTCTCTCTCTCCCTTTCCCCTCTGTTTTTGTTTTATTTTTATTTTCCTTTTAACTTTTTAGGAAAAAATGATATATTTGGAGAGATGGTTCATCTTTATGCCAAACCTGGCAAATCTAATGCAGATGTAAGAGCTCTCACATACTGTGACTTGCATAAGATCCAGCGAGAAGATTTGTTAGAGGTTTTGGATATGTACCCTGAGTTTTCTGATCATTTTCTAACAAACCTAGAGTTGACGTTCAACCTGAGGCATGAGAGTGCAAAGGTACATGTTAACTATATGTTTCTAGATTTCTGACATTTTATTCTGGAATTGCATAAATACTTCTGAAAAATCAAGCGAAATATTGCAACAAAACATTTATCAATTCTAAATGTTCAGAACGAAAGGGCAGGTGAATATTGAAACTTCTAAGTTTTAAAGGAAGAATTCAGCCCAAGTACTTGAAAATATGTGGGACATTTTAAGCACGTTACGTAAATTTGACCTTCTAGAAACACTTGGTGACATACTGGTTTAAAATAATCTTGGTCTCTACTGTACTAATTATTTGTAAAAAAAAAAAAAAAACAGTCAATTTTAAGCTATTGAAAATCCCTTATTACTTATACAGAGGATAAAACATTCCTTGAGATATTATTTACACCACACATTGTTTACCACTGATGTCTCAATAATAATGAAAAGATTCGCAGCATTCTGACTTAGGACCATATTTAACATAATTTCCAAATCACAGAAGTATAAATTAATCACATTTTATAGTAGATTAAAATTGATGTCACAGAATGAATAATATGTGGCCTTATCTATCAGAATACAATTTTAAATAATTTTATGCATTAGTTAGCCTAAAATAAATTTTGAGAGTGTATCTCTCACTCCCCTCTCTCTCCCACTGTGAGAATATATCCTCATGAACCACTGGCATCTATGGACATAGAACTTATGTAGTAGCCCACAATTTATTACTAGTCTTTTTTTCCTGCATCCCTTTTCCTAAAGCCCTAAAAACCCCACTCCAGTTTTAAAGACTTTTTAAAATCAGAAACCAAATTTTGAACATTCAACACTTCACAGTATATTTATCTGGAACAAAAGATCCTTACATTAATATTTAGGTACAGGGTAGTAGATTCCTTTCTCCTTGGAGTGATGGTCATTTCCAGGTACCATGAGACACTGAAACAGAAGCAGCAACTTTTAAGATCACCAGGATGCCATTCAGTATCTTAATATACCTGCTCAGAATCGAATTTCACCAACCTCACTCTATTTTTTTCTTTAAAAAACAAGAAATATCTACCTCAGGTACTGTTGACATAAAAATTCAGGCAGCACACCCAAATTAAAACAGGAGCTTTGTTTTTATTTACAAGATTGACATTGTGAGCCGGGCATGGTGGCGCACACTTGTAATCCCAGCATTTGGGAGACTGAGACCAAAGGATCGTGGTTCGTGGCCAGCCTCAGCTACTTAGTGAGGCCCACTGCAACTTAATGAGACCCTGTTTCAAAATAAAGAATAAAAATAGGGCAGAAGGTGTAGCTCGAAGGCCAAATGCCCCTGGGTTCCATCACCAGACCCGAAAAAAAAAAAAAAAAAAAAAAAAGATTGACATTGTATTCTCAGAGGGAGAGGAGGAACAGGGAATATTTATAATAAAGGTCTCTAAATGTAATGTGTACTAAATTCAGTCTTATACAGCTTATACTTATAAAATTTAACCTTGTGCTCATGTAAGTTAAACATCACCACTAATTAGAATTAGTTTGTGCGTTTTTCTCTCTAGTAATACAGATTCTGAAAATTTTTGAAATTATTATTTTTTTATTTTGACTTCACCAAGTTTTATGAAACACATTCCACATAAAGAAGGTTTTGCCTCTGAATGCTGCATCATCCCCAAATATGAAACTTCCACTATGATTTTTACAATAGATGACAAAACCTCTAGCATTATTCTATCCGTTTCTTTTAGAATTTGGAGACAACCATTAAGTAAAGTGTTCAAGCTATTTGCCGACAGTCTGATAATTATGACCTAATGTGGTTAAAGTGATATGAAATAGTAAAGTTCACTGACAGTTCAAGTCAACTAACCTTTCATTTTATTTTCATGTTCCATTAACAAAGGCTGACCTCTTACTAAGGTCACAATCCATGAATGATTCTGATGGGGACAATTGTAAACTACGAAGAAGAAAATTGTCCTTTGAAAGTGAAGGAGAAAAAGGTAACTGACTGTTTCTAAAGTTTAAATCTAAAGTACGTGGTTATTAGCTCTTCTTAAGGGTCCATTGTACTCCTGATTTCAAGAATAAACTTCCTGAAGGCTTTAGGAGAGAAAAATATTTGGCTCTTTTGCAAGAGCTCATGATGTGGTTTCTGCATTTTGATTGATAGCTCTCAATTATTTCATTCAACAATGATACCTAATACCTACAAAGACATGATAAAGAAACAAAGTGGAGTGATAAAAATACGAAGGTCAATTAAGAATAGTTGAATGTTTATGCCTCAGTGTTCTGAATACAGTGTTCTGGGTTGAGGAATGTCATTTCAGGCCAAGAGCTCAATCCCCCCACCCCCTGCATGCCTGTCACGAATACACGACATGAAAGCCCAAAGCCCTCACTTTTCCTAGGGAAAGAGATGGATCCACCCTCAGATAGTGGATGACATAACAGCAAAAAGTGCCCCTCAATGGGAATCCAGATAGGGATACATTTAAGTATGCCTGGGCAGGTGAGAAGACTTTCATGAGGAAAACCCCATGCTTGCCTTATTCGGGCCCTACAGACCTTCTAGTCTTTATCTTATTGGGCCTCACAGCAGCATCTGACACTGACTCAATTCTCCTCTTTTTTTGAACACTCTCTTCTTGGCATCTGTGACGCTTTACTCCTGTGATTTTCCTCCCTCCCTGGTTTCCTAAAAATAATTTCAGGATCATTATCTGCTAAACTGGTTCATTAGTTGAGCGACTTTCTTAAAACATCATCTTAGACTCTGTTTTCATTTTATATTACAGTTTTTCCCTGGATAATTTCATTTATTCCTGCCATTTAATTATAACTTCACATAAAACATGTGCATATTTACATCTTATTTGCAGGCCATGAGCTTCAATCCCAGATATTCAAATTACTATTGAACCACGTACTCGAATTCTCAAAGGTAGCTCAAAATAAACATTTCCTAAATTAAATTCATGATGCTTCCTGGAAACTTATCTCCCCTTCAATATCCAGCCTCTGAAACGGTTCCATCTGATCCATTGTACAAAACAGATATCTACAAGCAAAGCTCTCGGCCTCTGCCGCAACTCTAGTAATTGTCTTTTTATTTTTTTCCGGTACTGGGGATGGAACCCAGGGGCTTTCTACTTCCAAGCTACATCCCCAGCCTGATTTTTTATTCTTTATTTTGAAACAGGGTCTCACTCAGTTGCAGAGGGCCTTACTCAGTAGCTGAGGCTGTCTAAGCCTCCCAAATGCTGGGATTACAAGAATGTGCCACCACGCCCGGCTAGTAATAAGTCTTGTTACCGCTACATCCATTAAGGCCCAATTAGTTATGTCTCTGTCAACATTCCCACTTCTCTAATTCAAAAGAACTGACTACACAGCTTGGAGGAAGGAAGATTTATTTTCTCATGGATTTTGGAGATTTACAGGCTCAGTCCATGTGAGACCGGAATTACAGAGCTCAAAGCATGGCAGAGGGAAGCAGAGAAAGGAAGAGCGCAAGGCTCCATCCTCTTATCATGGAGGCTCAAAGCAAAGAAAGAGGAGGAAGAGGAGGAGGAACCATATAATCCCTAAGACCACACTCTGGGGGCCACTTTTCAGCAAGCAAGTTCTGCTTCCAACACTGCTACCTTGTTTTCCTGAGGGTTAGGGAGACACTCGAAATCAAAACCACTTCAGTATTGGAGCTAAGTCTTCTTTTAGTTCACTTCTCTCTGTCATCATAGTTATAAACCTGAGCCAAGCTACCATGATCTGTTCCCTGGAGTATAGAAATCATTTTCTAAATCACCTTTCCACATACAATTTTCTCATCATTCATTTATGCTTCACCGTAGACTACTAGACTACCGATGAATAATTTTCTGAATGTAGTTATGTTAATGTCACCCACACATATTCAAATTTCTATCAGGACTTCCCGCTTTCTGTGTGTGTGTGTGTGTGTGTGTGTGTGTGTGTGTGTGTGTATTTGGGTGTGTTTTTATTACTTAGGATTCAACCCAATGGCATTCTATCTCTGACTAATACCCCCATTTTATTTTTATTTTGAAAGAGTCTCACTGAATTGCTGAGGCTGACCTCCAACCTGTGATCCTTCTGTTTCAGCCTCCCAAGTACTGGGATTACAGGTGTGTTCCACCATGTCTAGCTCCTGTATTTTTTATTTTGTTTTGGTGGTACTGGGGAAGGAATCCTTCTCCTGGCTACACTCTTTCTGGTGTTGTCCTCTTTCTGGTTCCTGATGCTTCTGCTGATTTCTTTCTTTTTTTCTTTCTTCCTTCCTTATTCCTTTCTTTTTTTCTTTCTTTATTTCTTTTTTATGATGGTGGTACTGGGGTGGAACCCAGGGGCTCTCCACATGCGGGCTATACTCCCAGACCTAATTTTTTATATTTTATTTGGAAACAGGGTCTCACTAAGTTGCTGAGATCCTCACTAAGTAGCTGAAGCTGGCTTTGAACCTGTGTAATCCTCTTGTCTCTGCCTCCCAAGCACAGGGATTGCAAGCGTGCGCCACCACACCTGGCCTGCTGATTACTTTCAGTCATCACTGCTCTTACAATTTTGCCTTCAAGACTTTGTTCCAAACTGGGCATGGTGGTGCACGCTTGTAATCTCAGCATTTGGGAGGCTGAGACAGGAGGACCGGGGTTTGAGGACAGCTTCAGCTAGGTAGCGAGGACCTTTGCTACTCAGTGAGAACTTGTTTCAAAATAAAGAATAAAAAATAGGGCTGAGAGTATAGTTCAGAGGCAGAATGCCTTTGGGTTTCATTCCTAGTACCGCAAAAAGAAGAAGAAAAAAAAGAATTTATTCCATATGAGCAGTAAATTAACACTAAAATAACCAGTGCATCTTATGGGACACTGTATATGTGCCCATCTGTCATTTAGCATTAGTGAATCCTCTGAAAGTTCTCTATTCTTTATACTTAAAAACACCTGTGTTTTTCTCCTAGACTCTGCATCAAGAAGTATAAAATAAATGGTCACCTAATGAGCATTAGATTGAATTGACAGAGGCCAACTTGCTTTCAGCAATTTTTAGTTTCCTTCCAGCACCATGCAGTCCTGAGTACTTTGGAATACATTTTTAAGTTCTGGATAAGGAGTTAATTGTGTTTTCTCATTTGTCCAACCCATGGTAACTTACAGACACACCAAGAAACTTCAAAGAGTTACAGGCAGGCAAATCTCTTACTATCTATGTTTTTACAAAATGGATCCCATAGACTACGCCTGTGATTGAAGGGAAAGTTTAAAAAATCAATAGAAATGTCTGGTTGCATGAACACAATATAAATTGTGACATGCTCTTGAGGCCTTATCAGAAGATAAAAATACTAGATTCTTCGGCTTGAGAATGAGAAAACTGAATAAGATTGAAAGGAGATTTAACAAATCTTCAACTGTATGGGGGACATGATTATATAGACAATATTGTCCAGCTGTTCTTCATTTCCACTGAGATAAAAATAAGAGATTAATTTCAGGATAAAGGATTTAGATTAACTCTTTGGAAAAACAGCTTGATAAAAGTGGTTCTGATTTTATAAAAGGTCACCAAGAGCATAAAGAAAGTCGTGGCAGAAAAACACCTTATCACCTATCTATGAGAGGTTTATTGTTCTGCAGTTGGCCAGAAAGTTCAACAATTAGCCCAACTCAGCAAATATTTATTAAATATTCTTTGCTGAAGGGATCTACAGATTAGTATATATATATATATATATATATATATATATATATATATATATATATATATATATATATTCAAAGAGAAAAATGCCCTGGGAATTCATATGAGAAAGACATTATACATTTCATTTCCTGGATCAAGAAACCATCTATGCTATAAATACATCATTGAAGACTGACCAAGACAAAAAGTGATGTCATTTTAGTGAATGGAAAAGTGGTGTGGTATGGTCATTGAGTGAGAGAGAGAGAAAGAGAGAGAGAGAGGTGTGTGTGAGTGTATGGGAAGGTAAATTCTGTTTAATGGAATAATATTGGCAAAAACACAAAAACAATTTACAGGGAAAAGAGGGCAATTTACTTCACTCAGTATGTAGACTAAGCTAAATAGCAGACGATCTCTTCTAGGTTAATTACTCAGAAGAGAGTCAAGAAAAGAACTTACATTAAAAATACAAGAGGAGAAAGAAAACTAAAGGGAGGGGTAAAGCCGCAGTTTATTCATTCTTTCAATAGATATTTGTTGAGTGCGAGCTGTGTATCAGGCACCGACGATATGAGGAACCAAGAATTTTCCACTCCTTGGAGCTTCTGGCCTAGTGGCAGACAAGGTTGTTGAAAGGTTGATACAAATAATCCTGTAGTACAACTGGAACAAAGTGCCACAGAGGGGATGAAGTGACGGGAGGAGAGGAGCTGATGGGGGTAGGTGAGGTAAGGGCAGTAGTTTACAACACTGAAGAGGTAAGCCGGGCGTGGTGGCGCACGCTTGCAATCCCAGCATTCCCGAGGCAGAGACTGGAGGATCGCGGTTCGCAGCCAGCCGCTCCTACTTAGTGAGGCCCTTCACAACTCAGTAGAGAGCCTGTTTCAAAAAATTAAAAAGACTAAAAAAATAGGGCTGGGGGTGTAGCTCTGAAGCGCAATGCCTCTGGGTTCCATCCCCAGGTACTGAAAAAAAAAAAAAAAAAAAAAAAGGACTGAAGAGGTAGGCAGGGGTCCTGTTAAAAATACAGGAGCCAATCCAGGCATGGTGGCGCACGCTTGTAATTCCCGCGCTTGGGAGCCGCAGACAGGAGGATCGCGCAGGTTTGAAGCCAGCCGCGCTGGCTTAAGAGACCCTGTTTAAAAAAAAAAAAAAAAAAAAAAAATTGAAGGCACTTGTATTTTTTAAGTTGAATCTTTTCTGGATGCCTAGGGGCATTGTAGGAAGAGGCGCTATAGTTCCTGGAGTGGAAATAAATTGTTATTGTTATAGAAAGTGAGGAAAAAACCATGAGGGTTCAGCATCCTATTCAGTGACCAGGAACATTGTTAGCATGAGTGGTCAGAATAGAAGTAAATGAGGAAAACACTGAACAATAGTTTATTTCAGCGGTCTTCAAGGTTGGATTGTGCTTACTTCTTGAGTGTGCTAAAATCTTCCATTGGGTCATGGAAATAATATTTCTTTTAAAATTACATGTTGTATATATTATGTAATACATAAGTCATTGTAATACATTTGTGTGTGTAGTTACATATGTGTGTATAAAATATATAGGTGTGTGTGCCTGTGTAGATTTTTTTCTAATAGGGCTTATATGACCAAATATTTGGAATGTTCTACTCAACTTATTCTGTGGACAGAAAATACAATATGAAAATAGCTACAAAAAGCTAATTAGGGTGACAATGAGAATCGTCCAATGGCTCAAATTGGAATAGGCCCCAGGCAATCTATCACACATTAATTTAGTAAATAGTCACTGAAAGTCTACTGAATGCTAAGTATATCTAATTTTTTTCCTCTTTGTTTCCATTTTAGTCATAAAAATTTTTGTTTCTAATTCCTAGAGAAAATTCTTCATTAGCTAACAAGGGATAAGTAGAAGTTCCATTTAAATTGTCATTATCCTCTATTACATCTTCTAGATAATTTAACGGAAACAGAAATTATTTCTACAGAATTTTGCAGAATTTAACTTCACATTTTTTGTACCAAGTAGTGAGTAGAAAATAAGAAAACTTAGAAGAAACTTCTTCTCAAAATGGTCTCACTTCCTGGGAACACCACAAACATTGTGAAAAACAATCTCATGCAATCCTTGGCGATGATATAAGTTTTAAGAGAAAGCTCAATGAGACATTGTTTTGAACTAAAGTATGTAGGTCACCTTGTATCAAAGTGGAATCATGGGTCAGAAAGTGCAGAAATATCCAGAAAGAACAGGTTCAGCACTGATTGATACTTTTGCCTTCCTTTCCCAGTCAAAACTCAGCTGAAGTATCTAACTAACTCCTTTTCCAGCTATCCCTTCTCTAGATCTTTTTTCCACTTACCTTTGAAAAAAATACAATTCAAGAATAGGACAAACAACTAACTTTAATTAAATATCACTTGATATAGGATCAGAAAGAAAATGAGTATTCTTAGCAAAATAGATATTTGGCATGCAGTGTTAAAGAATGCCACGTTTGTCCTTTCTAGTTGAGAATTACTTTCTTAATTCTCAGACCCTAGGAAACAGTCCCCTGATCTCAGAAAACTCCATCGCTCTTGCTAATAGACTATCACAATAAACCTTCTTTTAAAGGACAAAGAGACTATCAAAAATAAAAAAATAAATAAGCAAATAAATAGATAAACAAGCAAAATTAACACAGTGTTAAAGATGTGTCTGTGGCAACAATATAGATGATAATGACAGTGAAAACGTGTTCAGCATCCTCTTTTCACTGGGCTTAGGCAGCTCTGCCCATTTTAACCACCCTGAAAGTAGGTAAGGACTGGCATTTTCTCCTTAAAGACCTAATGTTCCAGAAAAAAAGAGTTCAACTCATTACAGGTGCACTTTAAAGCATAAAAATAAACATTGTATCGTATAGTTATTTTACATTGCCATCCCAAAACTAGTACATTTTTAAAGTGCCACTCCAAAACATAATTTCTATAAAAGAAAATGAAGTAAGGAGTAAATTCACAGTTAGGTAAAGTTAATTCTACAGATTAGAGGAAATCTAATTCTAATTTTATCAAGTTAAATTTTCAAATATATTAACATAGCATTTTGTTGTCCCTCTGGATTGTCTTCATGAATAAAAATGATGAGATGTTTATTATCTATTTTAACAATATATAAATCATTTCTATTCCCAGTTTTATGGAGATATTGTTGACACATAAAATTGGATGAATTCATGATAAACAATATTGGTTTTGTCGTTTATATGTGCTGTATAGGGATTACCACGATGAACATAGTCGATATATCCAGCATCTCACACAGTTATCTTTTTTATTTGTGTGGAAAGAACATTTAAGATCTTCCTTAGCAATTTTCAAACGTGGTACGCATTAACTATATTTACTACAGCTCTGAGAAACTTTCTCACCCTATTTGAAATTTTGTACCAACATTTTCCCAAAAGCATCACTTCTTTTAGTTTTTAAGATCATTTAACCTTGTACTTGTGTAGGAAAAAGTGATTGGTTGTACCTCTTTCAATATTATTTGAAACTACAGAGGTACTTGAACTCACAAGAAAAAATTTATTTCAGTCAGGGTCACAGTGGTGCACACCTGTAATCTCGTACTTAGGAGGCTGAGACAAGAGGATCAAGGCCAGCATCACCAATTTAGCAAAACCCTCAGCAACTAGCAAGACTCTATTACAAGATTAGGACTTGGGATGTAGCTTGGAGGTAGAATGCCTTTAGGTTCAACCTCAAGTACCAAAACAAAACAAAACAAAAACTTATTTTAGCTTCTAACTTTCCAATTAAGTGCCTTTTTAAGGCATCTGGCTGAAAACTTCTCAGCTCATCTCAAAACTGTCACCAGTGGGAATTATAAAACTTTTAGTACCAAGAAAGTACATTAAATGCCTCTCTTTGACCAAAGGTTATGTCTCCCTGTTGGGTCTAACAAATAAAAATAGTAACTAACCTGAAAGGAAGACCCCATAAAAAATGAAACAAGCACCATTTGTTCCCAGATTTTTTTAATGAAAAACTTTTATATTAACATTTACAAGATGGATAGGCCATCCATTTCATCAAGAAACTTTTATTCTATGAACTTGACCTCATTCTAAAGCTAGAGAGATACCCACAGGATAAACCACAAATGCTTTAGAATTCTGTTCAGTGAGAAAGGTGGAGGAGATATATTGTCAACTTATAGAAACAAGAGGGGGGAAAACGGGGTTTTTAGTAACTTAAATCTGAAAGTAAATTTGATGCTTAAATAGACGGGCAAAAACTATTCTTTGTGACTGGGCTCAGGGGTGCAAACCTCTCCTCCCAGCACTTAGAAGAATAAGACAGGAGGATTATGGGTTGTAGCACAGTGCCGAAGAACTTTGCAAGACCCTGTCTCAACTTAGCAAGACCCTTACAAAAAAAAGTGCTTGGGTGTAGTTCAGAGGTAGAATCCTCCTAGGGTTAGTCCCTCATACCCCCCTACACACACAAATTTATTCTTTATGAGACGATGGGGATGAGTGATGATACAATCTACTTCTAGAAAAAGAGAAAAATGCATAACTCCTTCAGATTTTTGTCTTTGGAATATGATTTCTACAGTAAGAATGGCATTAAGACAAAAGTAATACCTAATACTATTTAATGTCTATCAAATAATTGAGTTTGAGTAGAAAAAGGCAGGAATGGAACATTCCATCAAAATCTAGAAGTACCTGGAGCTAATTATAATAGGTTTCAACAGCCCGATTTTGTATAGTACATCTGCCAACCTCCAGCCTAAGCTGGAGCAGTTTCCATTTTCAGTCCCCAGATAGATTGTCATTTTAGCTTCATTTTAGATGACATAAAATGAAACTTTAATTCATCTAGTATATAATAGGAAAATGTTGTGTCAGTGGGGCTGCATCAAAGCAACTATTCATGTGGCATGGATAAAAAAGAAACAGAAATTAATGTGAGGGGTTTTCTTTTCTCAGTATAAAACTGGAAAAGAAGTTTAAGAATATCAACCTTCTTCTTCTTCTATTATAATTCTGCATTTACCTGGATATTTTGAGAAAGGTTTAGTTTCTCTGCATACAAAGTAATAGAATCCATTTTTACATGGAACTAGATATTAGTAATTCCTCATTCACTACATTATATGAGTACTCATCCTGGAATCAACAAGTTGTAGTTAAACTTAACAATATATGTTAACTGATGAATCTTGTTTCTAAGCATGAAAAATAAAAGATTAGTTAATGAAGACTGGGACCCGCATAGTAGGTGAGGAAGAACATTCTACCATCTGTAAGGATTTGAAGTTTCACAGAGAATTCCTAAGGGTTCTCAAGCCAAAGAAACAAAAGGCTTATCAATTTGTGATGTGTATTCAGTGCACACATCCAGATTCGCATTCATTATCCATACCTGCCTAGAGTAAAGGCAAATGAGTTGATGGTTTGCATTTGATTCTGCTGGGAAAGACTACATGAAACTTTTGAAAAGAAAAGCATTTTTAGGAAGATTAGATGAGTCAAGAGGCCTGAGTATTCAAACCCACTGGTGTCCAAACTGTGTACTTATAGACGTTTCCTCAGGAAATGCAAACTGATGCTAAACCCATATGAGAACAATTTTACAAGTGAAACTTTTCTTTCTTTTTCCCATTTACTAACATAAAATTTTAAGTGTGTGTGTTTATGTGTATGTGTATTTGTGTTTATGTGTGTTACTGGGTTTTGAATTCAGGGATATTCTACTTCCAATCTATACTCCAGCCTTATTTTATTTTTTATTTTGATACAGGTTCTCACTAATTACACAGGGTCTCTCTAAATTGCTGTGGCTGGCCTCAAACTAAGATTCTCCCATCTCAGACTCCCAAGTACTGGAGTTATAGAGGTGTGTCCCATGGTAGTTTTGTTTTGTTTTGTTTTGTTGAGGTACCAGGGATAGAAATCAGGGCATTCTGTCTCCAAGGTACAAACCCAGCCCTATTTTTTATTCTTTATTTTGAAATCAGGTCTCACTGAGTTGCACAGGGCCTCACTAATAGTAGCTGAGGCTCTCTGCGAAACGAGATCCTCCTGTCTCAGCCTCCCAAATGCTGAGATTACAAGCCTGTGCTACCACGCCCAGCTGGTAGTTGTTCTTAGAGGAAGATTAAATGTTACATTCAAAATGTAGGAAATGTTGATCAAATTTACACAAGGCTTTTAGAGTCGACAAGAAGTTAAAGATGAAATAGGAAAGCAGACAACAAGAATGATGCTTAGTAATTCAAGGAGAGCTTTGTCAATAGCACTGGAGAAATGATTATTGTAGGAAGAACTGATCTGAATATTTAAAACCAATTAGATTAGTAGATGAGTGGGGACTTATAAGTAACATTGAGTAATCAGTGATAACTATAGTGCTTGAGAACTAGAAAGGTCTGGGGTCTTAGCAATCATGAAATCACTGAGCAAATATAGGATCTTAAAAAAATTAAGCAATCTGCGTTTTAAAGATTTTATTTTAAGTGGCAGAATATAAACTCTAATAATTTCAGATGAAGTTTATTTTAACTCTATTTTTAGCTTCAGCTGCTTTCTAGCTTCTTGTATTTTAAATTATGATTTAAAAAATAAAGGAAAAATATTTATTTGTGCCATATGGGAATTTTAAAAAAGGTTGGAAGTTCTTCTAAAGTGGCTTTAAGTCAGTTCATTTGGCTTTCTATAAATAACAAAGTAAGCACACCCAGGCACAGAGGAGATGGGGACACTGACTCTACCATTTTTCTAGAAAATGATATACCTCTCAGAGTTCTGTTGGTTAGTTATTAGCAGAAGCCAGATGGAGAATTATACTGTCTCCCCAGGACACTAATAGAAACAAGTTCTGAGATTTGTCTCTAAGGTTTTTTTCTGCTGAAACATGGTCTAACACAACCTTCAGGGCTGAAATTATCCTGACATTTCAGTATAAAATAGCCACTATGCACTAGCAGCTTTAATGTAATTAGGAAAATCCTACCTCAATTACTGTATTTAAGCTTTATATTCTTTGCAATATGCTGTACAACCAAATTTTCTGGAATGCTAAGGCCATGAGAGGCACTGAACTAAGTTTGAAATTCAGCCTGGCAGCTTTTACTACAAGGAGGCTTCCAAATTCGACCTTTGGAATGTGTGAACGACTGCCAGAGAGATAGATAATGAAGGTTAAAAACAAATAACAAGCTGGATGGTGGTGATATTTTCAAATTGGGACATATTTTCTCTTGTCTTCTCCATTTCCCTAAAGAGACAGTACACCAGATTTTAAGAATGCAAATGACGGTTCAACATGTATAAATAAGTTTGTAAGTTATCCTATAGTTTTCTCTGTGACCTAAACTTTACTATTGGAAATTTTAATTTTTAAATGAATAATTTATTTTATTAAAATATCCTAGCAGCCCTTGAAGGAAAAAAAATAAGTCTCCAAGCAGCTACATTTTTAACAGGAAAAAGGTAGTTTATGTAGGCTGGGTAGAGTATGTAATATGTATTGCATCTTACATACATATGATTATCTGCTATAAAACAATTCTTATTTGATAGATTTTGGCAAAGACAACAGTTTAAATGATCCTGAAGACTCTACTGATACCATAAGACATTATCAGAGTTCTAAGAAACACTTTGAAGAGAGGAAAAGTAGATCTTCATCATTCATCTCATCCATTGATGACGAACAAAAGCCACTCTTCTCTCGAATGGTAGATTCAACTCCGAGGATGGGGAAAGCAACTGGTCTCCATTTTGAAGAAGCAATGGCCACCTCAGGAAGAATTCATATAGATAAAAAAAGTCAATCTTGCAAAGGTAAT
The DNA here is from genome assembly GCF_963383645.1 of Muscardinus avellanarius. Classification (NCBI taxonomy): domain Eukaryota; kingdom Metazoa; phylum Chordata; class Mammalia; order Rodentia; family Gliridae; genus Muscardinus; species Muscardinus avellanarius. The sequence goes on from NC_137787.1 coordinate 73,303,873, forward strand.
TGAGAATCAAGAATCAGGCTGTCTCCTCAGGGCTAAGCATAAAATAGTGACTTTTCATAAATTAAGAACTGTGCCCAGACATGTTAATCTTTTTAATTTATGAAATGTATTAGAGTATCTACTTCTCCAAATCCTCTCCAGCATTTGTTGTTGTTTGTTTTTGAATGAATGCCATTCTAATTAGAGTTAGGTAAAAATCTCAGGGTGGTTTTGATTTGCATTTCTTTGATTGCTAATAATGTTGAACTTTTTTCATACATTTATTGGCCATTTGAGTTTCTTTTTATTGAAGTGTCTGTTTAGTTCATTTGCCCATTTTTAAAATTGGGTTGTTTTCTTAGCATTGAGTTTCTTGAGTTCTCTGTATATTCTAAATATTAGTCCTCTATTGGAGGAATAGTTGGCAAAAATTTTCTCCCATTCTGTTGAGGTTCTTGAGAATTTTCTTTGCTGTACAGAAGCTCTTCAGTTTAATGCAATCCCACATATTGATTCTCCCTTTAATTTCTTTTTCAGATTTTAGATCATCTACAAAGGGTTTGTGTAATGTTTGAATAAGTGGTAATTGTTTTCAAACATGCTAGCATGAGACATTTTTTATTGCCAAAATAATGTCATGTAGAAAACTGTGGGGAAGACTACTGAAGCAATTAGAGATCAGTGACTATCTTAAAGAGAGTTTATCAGTTTTTCTTTATGTATTTATGTTCGGCACCATTTCCTTACCCCCAAACCTACAGATGAAAAGTCAATGCAATTATTTACTATAGATGCCCAAAGAATTTGGAAATACCCTGAAAAAAAAAAATATATATATATAAATATATATATATAAATATATATATATATAAAGTATATATATATATATATATATTTTTTTTTTTTTGCGGTACTGGGGATAAAACTCAATGGCATTCTACCACTGAGCTACATGCTCAGTCCTATTTTTTATTCTTTATTTTGAAACATGGCTTGAATTAGTTCACTAAGTAGTAGCTGAGGCTGTCTCAGCACCATGATCCTCCTGTCTCAGCCTTCCATATGCTGGGATTACAAGCATGTGCCACCGTGCCTGGCTTAAAATATATTCTTGATAAAACTCTTTAGTTTTGCATCCCCACTAAAAGGAATAATCATATGGATTCTGATGTAGAAAATACAAAGTAGTGAGGGAAAAATAGGATATTTTTGCTGGGTAGGGTAGCCATATTTTTATATGAGTAAATAAACATTATCTATCATCATCGTCATTATTTCAAAGGATCATATCTGACCACAAAGGTTTTATTGAGTCTAGGATCTTTATACCTTGCATTTTTCCAGAGTTACTTTCCCTATCATATCACTTTACCATGACCCCATATGGAAGTAAGCCAAGGATATATGCAAACGTTCTCTGGACCATCACAAATCTTGATGAAATGCATAAAAATAGTACTTCATTCATCACAGTGGAAGAATGGAATATTAGATGTGGTTACCAAATGTACCATTTTAGTTATTTATGAAAATGGATTCTGGGAAGTGCTGAAAATAGAAACAGGTTGTATCATGGAAGTCAAAAGTTCTGAAGAGCTTTCTGAATAATCTCTACTACATCCAAAAGTCAGCATGCTGGGGGCCTGCTAAATAAAATTGTAATTTGCTGTTTCCGTCTTGAATTTTAGACTTTCAAGGTACAAGTCATTAAGAATTAATTTTTGATATTTTATTGGACTTTATAATGATTTTTCTGACAGTGAATTCTAATGCCCTTCATCATATATTTTCCTTTGCTTTTTCAACTTTTAATTGGCTATTCTACATGCCCAATAAAACATAGTATTCTAACAAATAGCTTTAATATATCAAAAGTTTTAATTTTAAAAAACATATAGTGTATTCCGTATTTATGTAGTAAATAATTATTTTGGAAATGCAGAGCTGAATATGCATGTCAATTGAAAAATCATTATTTATACCATATAGGTTCAATCAGGGTAACAATTAACTTGATTACTTAATATGATTAACCAAACAAAAATTTTAAAAACTATTTCATTACAAGTTGTATTCTCTAATAATTTTAAGATGAACTACTGTGTGATATTATTTTAATGATATATAAAGTATAGCAGTGACCACTATAGTTTGAATTAATAAATCCTCAAACTTTAGTTTCACCATCAAGAGTAAATTTCTCATTTCCTCCTATTCCATGGGTTCCTCTTATCGAATCCAACAGTAGGACAGTTTAGAAGGACACATTTAGGCAAACTAAAATATCAAAAAATTAAATGGATTCTGATCCTACTTGCATTGAGGTCAAAACTTGATTGTCACTATTATGCATAATTATATTGCATCAATAACATTTTTAATAGACAGCTAAAATAAAATTTTTAAAAAGTTGACTCTAGGAAAATTATGTACCCGGAGCAAAATGGAAGTTTACTTTCTGCACAACCATTTGCAAAAATGTGTCTTGCAACTATAGCAACATTCTCCAAGGCAACCAAGTGCAGATTCTATCTGAGCTATATTTAGAAAATGTCTACAAGGCTGTTCATTTGATTACGACCACTAACCAGGATTTCCCCTTTGAACTCTTCACTTTTTATATTTCTGTTAAGACGAGCTAATCATATATCTCTAAATTTTAATAAGAGCAAATTATAATCAAGCAAGCCTCTGTCTCACAGTATATATTTTATTCATTTCTGTAAAGATAATCATTTTTTTCTTGAGCATTGAAAAAAAAAACATATTATCCTTCCTAAATGTACTGAATGTGATTTACCCTTGTCATTTAAAAAATCAATTTATTATATATGAATTGAGTTTGAGAGCTGTTAAGCATATGCAGAAATTTTGTAGGCTTTCTTGGCTCTAGACTCATGAACACAATATGTAACTTCAAATCTATCAGTTCTTGTCTTTTCTAAAAAAGAAAATAATCATACATGAACTCGTTATCAGGCGACTAGATTGGAACAAGTATTGGCATCCCCAAACAATTTATATCTGTTTTGAATATTTATCTAGCTCTGCTAGCCCAAAGTTGAAAACCTATTTTATTAAGATATTTTATTATTGTTTTGCATTTTAAATGGGTTCAAATGCCTATGAATAAGAAATCATACTTCTCAGTGAAAATCTTCTGGTAATTTACTTAAAACCACAGCAATATAGGCAGGGCGTGGTGGCACAAGCTTGTAATCCCAGCATTTGGGAGGCTGAGACAGGAGGATAGTGGACAGCCTCACCTATTTAGTGAGGCTCTTTGCAACTCAGTGAGACCCTGTTTCAAAATAAAGAATAAAAAAAATAGGGCTGGGGTGTAGCTTGGAGGTGCAATGCCCTTGGGTTCAATCCCCAGTACCGCAAACACAGACACACACACACACACACACACACACACACACAACACAAAACAAGAAAAACAGCAATAACATTTTCCACGTTAAGTTATATTTTTTCATGTTTGGTAAAATAATTATAAGAAATTATAAACAATTGTTACTTTAGAAAAAAAGCCAGGATCCTGTAGGGCAAGAAAACCATAAAAAGGAGCTTTTCTAGAGCTCATTGTAAGGTCTCTGAGATCTCTATTAGCCATTTCTGCAGAAAGAGGAACCCTGACCTTACATTTTCCTCTTGCTGTCTTTAGATATGCTAATTCCTTTGTTACAGCCTCCCCTACTGAGGCAGAAATTACAAGCACATCATTAGAAAAAGTCCTGTGTGCTCAATGATAGAAGATAGTGAGAGAAAAATTTGAAGAAAGAATACAGAATTTTGCATCTTCTATTTAGATAAAAGGGGTGCATTTAAGCTCCCTAATGTACTTTTAGAGAAAATTCTATGGTTTGTTTCCTATTTCCAGTTATAGCAATTTTTTAAAGAGCAGAATGTAAATTTCCTAATTTATATAATAACTTTTATCTGTGTTTAATTAAAGCAACTTGTGAAGGGAATATATATATATATATATATATATATATATATATATATAATATATTTTTGGTTGCTATATATCAACCAAAATCCAAAATCGCCCTCTCTAATTCAAATCTATTTCCATGTGAAAGGGAAAATTATTTCCACAGGAAAGGGCTACCAACTTGAGAATTCTTCCCTCCTATCAAACCTCCCATAGGGAAAAAAAAAAAATTTTTTTCTTTTTCTTTAACTCTGAAAGAAGCCCCCAGCTCCATTTTTTATCAGTGTTACTTACTTTCTATCCCTTTAATCATTTTGTAGAGCTTAAGAAAGCATAGCAAAACATCAAACGTATATAGCAAAAACAAGGGAGAAATATTATTGACTCCCTTGAGTCAATATCCTTAAATGTTGACAGTTTGAAAACATAGCTTTTAGGAGAAACTGTAAATGAATGACGGTTTAGAAAATGAATCACAGGATGAAAAACAATAACAACCTTGCCAGAATGAATTCTTTAAGCGCAGAGCCTTTGTCTCCTTCCCCTTTAATTCCTCCTCATTAAGCAGAATATCTAGTACAGAACAGATGATATATTGGAAAACTGGACTTGAATAAATATGCAGGGTTTTTTAATACACATAACAAAAGAGCCACAAGACAAAAATTATTCGAGAGCAATGTGATTATGTTAAAAAACAGTGCAGATGCCGGACATGGTGGCACACACTTGTAATCCCAGCATTTGGGAGACTGAGACCAGAGAGAGGATCTCCGTTCCAGATACATAGTGATGCCCTCCGCAACTTAGTGAGACCCTGTTTCCAAATAAAGAATAAAAATAGGGCCAGGCATGGTGGTGCACGCTTGTAATCCCAGCATTCAGGAGGCTCGCAGAGGATCGCAGTTCATGGACAGCCTCAGCTACTAAGCGAGGCCCTCTGCAACTCAGTGAGACCCGGTTTCAAAATAAAGAATAAAAAAACAGGGCAGGGGGTATAGCTCAGAGGCTGAATGATTCTGGGTTCCATTGCCAGACCCACAAAAAACAGCAATAAAAATAAAAACAAAAACAGTGCAGAAGAAACCATACGCAAGTATAAAAACATAGGACAGTAGCTGAGGATCAGAGGACTCTTCAGACTTCCCACCTTTAATAGTTCAGGACTCCTCAGCTCTTCTTTTGAGTTGGGTTCGCCTAAGTGAGTCACCCTGAAGGTCCCTGAGTTCTTTCACCTTGGGCTCATTTCTGAGTCATAGAAAATGCAAATTCCCCTATGGAAAAGATAGTCTTAAAATCCTTAACCTTAGATAAAGCAGTAAAAACAAAATGTGCCATTTCCTTCCAAATTCAAATAGAACATTTCCCTCTAATCAGTTTTGGTTCATCCATCCATGACTTCCCTTAGCACCAGTAGAAAGAAGACAAGACCGTATAACCAAGTCTCATGACCTGTTACAAATGTTCTATCTAATGAACATGGTGTGAAAGGTAAGGCAGGCAGTGTGTGAGGGGAACCCTATCTATCCCCAGTGGCTCATGGCCCCAGTCTCCCCCGTGAACTCGTTTTGGTTCTCCAACTTCTGCTTTATACCCTGAGATCCTTCCCAGCTTGTCTTTTGGCTGTGTGTTGTTGAGGAGAAGGAATGCTCACGGAGTCTGACTCACTCTGTCTGGCCCCTTTCCACAGATATCGCTGATGTACCAGGCTGGGAACAAGAGAATGCCAGGGCTCAGCCTGAGGAGTGCAGTCCCTCAGCCCTTCAGCGAGCTGCCTGGGGGGTCTCAGAAACTGAAAGTGACCTCACCTATGGAGAAGTGGAGCAGAGATTAGATGTGCTTCAAGAACAACTTAACAGGTATAAACAATAGTGAGCAAGAAAAACCACAACACAAGCCTTTAGATAGGTCTAGCTCTGTGCCTTGCAAACAGCCAATTCTTTTTACCACAATCTTACGTTTTACATATGCACTTGTTTATTTAGAGTAATACTAGAATCCTAGTGGGGGCATTCACCTTCCCTGCTTGGAGTGTGGTTATGAGAATCATAGCTGACATTTCCCCCGAGGGGTTCATGAACTAAAACCAGAATCTCCTGCGCCAAAGGCAAACACAGGCTCTATCGTAGAAATGCAAGGCCTGGCATATCTGGCCATGACTTTCCAATGAGCTTGTTCAACATCCACGTGTTTTGTTGGCCTTTTATAGGTAGAGCACTTGGAGAGCCAGAGTAAGACGATACTGAGTGTCTCTACTAGGTTATTAAATTTGAGGGTGACAGTTGTCTTACCAGAAGGGATATAAGAAAAACTTATTCTTATCATCTATTTCTATGTATAGGCATTATTCTTGTTTATTACATCACATCACATTTCTGTTCTACCTTTGGTATACTTCGCAGTTCACTAGTGTGTGAGTGTGTGTGTGTGTGTGTGTGTGTGTGTGTGTGTGTTGTAAATATATCTTATGAGTTCTGCCCATGTTTAATAAGTGCCTTGTCTACTCATTCATACTTAACAGCTATGAGTTCTGTCTGTACCACATAAACTACAGGTTTACTTGGTATCTATATTTAATATTTCCTGTGCATTTTATCCATGGCAGTGGTAGTGGTGGTGGTGCCTGAACAAAGAGGGTAAATTGGTAAATGGCAGGGACAGCAGTGATTTCCTAGGTAAATGTCTAGGCTACATAACTACTAACACGATCACTTATTCAAATCATTTAAACTTTAATAGTATCATTTTCCTGCTTTGATTCAAACCTACTTGCAATGCTGTTGTAAGGACGGAAATAATATATGGGGGCTGGTTCTCAGAACTCACTCAGATAACAAAGTCCCTGGATGTTCAAGTCCCTTTTGTAAAATGGCATGATATCATCATATAACCTATACATATCAGAGTTTATACTTTATAACATTTTTATATTACTTACAATAATACATAAGACTATAAATGATATATAAAAATTGTTTGGTGAATGATAAGAAAAAAGCCCTGAAGACAGTGAAGGCCAACTCTACGTAGAAACTACAGATCCTATAAGAAATGGAAGCGCACTTGCTGCTAGATTACATTTGTTGGACACAAAGTCCACTTCTATTACTGGTGTGCATTTAAGGGACTCTCCTATTTCACATACATATAATTCCAGGTTTGGAACTTCCTTCAGGACTCAAATTGATATTTCAACGTCCCTTGTTGCATGATCATGAGCTCTAATCACTACTGCTAGTATATATCAAAGATTTCTTTTCAGGAAGGAGGCTCAACTCAGGTTCTGCTTTGCAGAGTGGGAATCCCAGGACACTTTCTCAGAAAGAGCTGGGTTATCTTGTTTGGCTTTGGCATTTGTTCAAAGGTAGAACTATGAATTCTCACACCATTGTTCTATTTATTTATTTATTTATTATTTTTATTTTTTGTGGGTTTGGGGATGAAAGCAAGGGGCGTTTGACCTCCGAGCTGCACCCCCCTGCCCTATTTTTTTTATTCTTTATTTTTAAAACAGGGTCTCAACTTAGAGAGTTGAGTAGCTGAGGCTGTTTGCGAACCACGATCCTCCGGTGTGAGCCTCCCGAATGCTGGGATTACAAGCGTGTGCCATCACGCCCGGCTACCATTGTTCTATTTAACTACACATATTAAGTCCACAATGCAATAAAAACAAACATAAGTAATCTATCTTGAACGGTCCTTGCTGCTTGCCTTTTTTCTGCTTTAATGGCCAATTAAACTATACATAGGATTGAAGTTTTACATAAGCCAAACACGGTCATATATGCCTATAATCCCAGAACTTGGGAAGTTGAGACAGGAAGATCTCAGGTTCAGGGGCAGCCTCAGAAATGTAATGAGACTCTCAGCAACCTAAGACCCCATTTAAAAGTAAATAAATATATGAAAAGAGTTGGGAGTATAGCTCAGAGGTAGAATGCCCCAGGGTTCAGTCCCGTGTGTGTGTGTGTGTGTGTGTGTGTGTGTGTGTGTGTGTGTGTATACATACATATACATACACACACAGAAAAGGTTTCCATAGGATATACTCACACATATATACATGCAATATATTAATGTTCATATAAGCACACATCTATAGCCTAGAAATAGATAAGGTTAGGAAAAGTATTAACACTCGATCCTTTAGCAGAGCTTCTCAGACTGTACTGTGTATTTAGATCACGTGGGGGATCTCGTTAAAATGCAGATTCTAAGTCCATAATTCTGGAGCTGGCAGAGATTCTACATTCTAACAAGCTCCCAGGGATGCCCAATGCTGGTGGTTTAAGGAGCACACTTTAAATAGAGAGGGCCTAAAAAATGTAAAACTGTTAGGAATGACTCATTCTGTTACAGAACATCCCTAGCAATTTGTCCCTATGCCTCTAGGAAGTTACTGAGCATGTTTCATCTAGTCTTAGTCATTTATGCACTTCATTTTCTTCCTAAGTGATCAGCTCCAGTTATCTCTGAGAGATCCAAGTTCATATTTATTCAACATCCTGTTCTCCACTGGCCTTCTTACCTTATGCCTTCCTGCTACATAGTGGGTCTTTGAATGAGTGAATTAAAATATCCATTTTCTACAACTGTGTAGCTAGATTGACAAAAAAAAAGTAAACAGAGTTCTAAAACCAAGCTATTTTCTGTTTCCAAGACCAAGAGCAAGTTGGATGTTCATAATTCTGTGTTATGCTTACTGAGAAAAGGAGATTATTCGTTTCAGTAGCAGAGTCCACTGTAATTATGCCCATAGACGGTCATCATAAAACTTGAAAATGCAACCCTAGGCATATAAAGAAACTTCTTACTACAGCTCCTCTTTGTTGACTTACCCAAGATTTCAGTCAGCTGATAAAACTAAGTGTTCAAAGTCAGTGCAGAAGGAAGATCACCAACCGGCCAAATCTTGGCACTGTCTCAGGAGGGGCAGAAGGAAACAGAGATTTATAGTCGGAGCCTGGGCCTTTCAAGGAAGGAAGCTGCTTGAAATTGGATAAAGTTCAGGATCCATGCATCAAGAACGATGGGTTCCATGAGGTGACAATCTTGAAGCAAGTCTTGATAAATAGAGTTTGGGGTGTGTAAGAAGTTCTTCAGTTGAGCAGACAGCCGTCTCCAGTTTGATTTGTGTAAATTTCTAGAAGTAGTGAAGATATTTATTGATTTAGTCTTATTTTTTTCCAAGCAAAATTTTTGGAACATATAACTAAGTCATGGTGATAGAGGTGGACAACAGCCTCATCCAAACGATGTTGACACAAATTATGTCTAGTCTTATCCACTCCCGACCACGTCAACCGCATGTGATATTCTCACATGCTGAGTCTCACTCATGGCATCACTTTGCAATTATTTGGGCTGGGAGTGGCTACCAAAATCTTTTGGAGTACCTTCCAAAAGATTTTTTTTCTCATATACATTATTCAAATAGAGACTCATATTAACAAAATCCTGTTTGTCACAGATTGCTGCTCTTTGACAAGGTTTTATATTCACTCCACTTTAAATTCCATAAATATATTTAACAGGGAAAAACTGGTTCTAAGATTTAGCTTTTCTTTTAATTATTTTCATTCAAAGGCAGAATAGTCAGCAGAAGTAAGTAAAGAGTTAGAGGAATTTTCTAAAGAGGCATATGGTCCAAATTTTCTTTCTTGTGCCCATGAAATTTCCTCTGTCTTTAGTGCTGTTAACACATGCAGCAGAGAAGAATCAGACTGATTATATCTTGCTATTTTCCTTTGAATTTTAACTTAAAATTAGGATGAAATTAGCAAGCCAGTTAGCTACCTGTGAGCCTTGGGGAACAGGGGTAATGGTCATACCAGCATAATGGTGCCCCACTGTTGGGCACCAAAACTGTAACCGTTAGAGATGGAGCCATGGGTTTTTGTTCTTAGCTATTTAGAAAAAATAGTCAGAATTATACTGATGTAAGCTTAAGCAATTTTTATTATTACAAAGGTAGAAAGAAGGACTAGAATAATAAAGTACTCCATTAGAGAGATATAGTGGAGTGCCTTGAAAATAAGACACTGAAATTTTTGAACATAGAACAGTTTTTATAAGAATTCACTCTCTCCCATTCTGCTTAACCAATAGTCTTTCTATCTGCCTGACTTGATGCAGGCGTGGGCCCTCGCATTCGCTCTGGTGTGAGCCTTTTGGTATTATTACGAAGATGTACTGTCTCCCATCCTGCTTAAACAATAGTCTTTCTATCTGCTCTTGATGTAGTTGTGGGCCCGCCCATTATTTCTGGTGCAAGCCTTTGTTATGACCAAGATGTGTTACTTGGTTAACAAGGTCAGGGGTCACCTGGTATATGCCCTCTTAGAGGAAGGCCTGTACCATTCTCCAGTGTCTTTGGGGAGTTTTAGCCTTTTTGTTTTTTTTAATCTCCATCTGATAGAAGTTATTATGCAAATTTGTCTTTAAAATATGAAAGCCTTGGACTACAACTCTTTTGTGTAATTGGTAATTGCCTGAGTGCCTGCACAGCAACCAGGTCCTGACTACTTTTTACATTTTGAAATAAACGCCAAAGCAATTTTCTAATACCAGCACATTTCCCATCACCAATATGGCACAAGCCTGATGGACCATAAAAAGCAAGAGGACTTTGATGTTCAGACCACTTCTTCAATACCAAAACTCTAAGTGGTAGATTGGAAAGAATTTAGCATTTCATGCTAAAGAAAGAATGCAATGACTAATATACAATACTTGCTATTATGAGAGAAAGGGACAAAGTAAAATAATGGTGAAATTAATTTGAAACACATAATAAATTTTCCTTAGATTCTGTTAACTATGAAATAAGTGTGCTATTGATGTCTCTATTTAAGAGGAAACAAAATATTCACAAGAAATTAAGTAAAGTCTAATCAAAAAGCAAAGACAAGCTGGGCGTGGTGGCGCACACTTGTAATCCCAGCATTCGGGAGGCTGACACAGGAGGATCATGGTTCATGGACAGCCTCAGCTACTTAGTGAGGCCCTCTGCAACTCAGTGAGACCTTGTTTCAAAATAAAGAATTAAAAAAAAAATAGGGCTGGGGTTGTAGCGCAGAGGTTCCATCCCCAGTACTGGGGGGGGGGGGGCAATTCTTGATTAAAAAATATAATCTCAGCATGTTTCACATTTTGAAATCAATGAAGATTAGTTAAAATAAAATCTATTTCCTTCATCTGCTTTTCTCATCATTCTTAACAAATGAACAGGAAAGTAATGGTCTTTACTAGAATCATTAGAAAGACACAGAAAATGAGTATCAGCCAGTAAAGAATCTCTGTGCTCCCTCTCCCGTCCTTCTTGTTTAAAGCAGCACCATAATCCTGTTTGTTGGTAGTGCTAAAGTTAGCTCGGACATTCTTGAATGTCTGGACTATTTTAGGGTTGTCTTTCCTTTCCTATCTATCCTGCAGACTTGAATCCCAAATGACTGCTGATATCCAGACCATCCTACAGCTACTGCAGAAACAAACCACTGTGGTGCCCCCAGCCTACAGCATGGTCACTGCAGGAGCAGAGTATCAGAGACCTGTCCTCCGTCTGATGAGAACCAGTCACCCCATAGCATCAATCAAGACTGACCGAACTTTCAGCCCCTCCTCACAAGTGAGTATAGATATTTTACAGGTGAGCGTATCTCCCAAAGAATGTTTCCAGGACCCACTTATGAATCATCTGTGGTGCTATAGAAAAGACAGACTTCCATCCATCTCTCTACTCAATAAAGACTTCTAAAAATGGATCCTGTAATCTGCCTTATACTCCTTGAACTTTCCAGGGGAATGAATATCCAAAGATAATTTTGCACATCAGCATTTTTAAAAGAAAAGGCTCTCGTGAATTTTTAATGAAAAAGTACATTACCCTATGCAAATTTAAATGCTATAGGGATTTGAAAGCTAAGGAAGTGTTAGACTAAAAAAAGTACATCAGAGGAAAATCTGTGATTTGCTAGTGATAGGAGGCAGGGTGGAGTCTCAGAAAGGAAGAAAAGAAATAGCAGTTGGCCAGATTAGACCTGAGGTTCAAATGCAAATCAGACAATCTCATCTATGCCCCACTCACCACCAGAAACCTTTAATGTTTTCAATTTAAAGTATGACAAACATGACACGAAAAGGAATATGGAATGTCCTTTAACTTGCTTCTGAAGCCAAGATGGCCCTTTTGAATTATGTTGTATGAGAAGGGTAATTCCTTTGGTATTCTAACTTGGGAATTAGCTTTACATACTTAAACCTCATGGCCAAATTGCTTCTAGGAATGATAATTTCAGTAAAGGTTTTAGAGCAATCTTGTGAAAGTTTTCAAATGAGAATTTAGTGTAAAACATCCTAAGAAGTAAAACTGTATTGATAACAGACGGTAATGTAGCACAAGGAAAATAATTGGAATCTTTCTAAAATATGAAAGTAGATTTACTTCTAGTTTTTAATGGCTTGGAAAGATGTAAACTTGTTTTTTTCTGTGGATTTAAGTAGTAATATCTAACAAATGATGGTTTTAAAATTTTCTATTTTCTGTCCTCCTTAACCCAACTGGTCTCCAAGTGACTACATTTTCCACAGTCGCTCTGTCTTAAATTTTGAAGTCAAACATTTGGGACACCAAAAGTAAAAACATCTTACTACAAATTGAAACTTTTTAATATGGCTTCAGAGTAAAATTAAAGTTATTGGAATTGTTTAGGTTTGATAACCAGGCCGTCAGTATCTTAAACATTTTAGGACAGAAAAGTTGAATACCACTTATCATAATGGAGAAAGAAAACTTTTTTGGCTTTTATGAATGTAATCCTAGATGACTGTTTGTGGAAATTGTAAAACATACATTCTTTTTTCTTTCTACCAGTGTCCTGAATTTCTCAACCTCGAAAAATCTAAACTTAAATCCAAAGAATCCCTCTCCAGTGGGGTGCATCTGAACACAGCTTCAGAAGACAACTTGACCTCACTTTTAAAACAAGACAGCGATGCCTCTCTAGAGCTTCACCTGCGGCAAAGAAAAACTTACCTTCATCCAATTAGGCATCCCTCTCTGCCAGATTCTTCCTTAAGCACTGTAGGAATCTTGGGTCTTCATAGGCATGTTTCTGATCCTGGTCTTCCAGGGAAATAATCATTTTGTACTATTTACTCCACATACAATGTAAGTGCTTTTAATGGCTGTTTTCCTTTTTGTATTTAAATCCTCTCTACTTGACTCAGGGGCTCACAAGGTACCATTATATGCAAAAGTACTGTATATTTTCCTAAATTGAAGCTTGTAAGGTAAAATTGAGCAGTTAAGATGTAAATATACATAAGAACTTTGGGTTCCAAATGTTAAAACTGCCAGCATCTCAAGGCACCTTATTTTTTATTTTTATTTTTTAAAATCATGTGCATGCTAGGAAACTCCAATTTCTCTTGCATGGAGACTCCTATTTATTGCTTTTACTAAACCAGTACTTTATTATGAAAATGCCTTCCAAGCAAATAAGAAACCAAGGGATAAAACTGTTTTGGGATGTAGCTCGGATCATCCTCGATTTATGGAAGTTGTAGAGGGATAAAGAGAACTTAGTCTCTTTGAGAGAGATCTTTTTCTGTATTAAGATGTTTGTATTTCCTTACATTCATTTCTCCATATTAAAAAAGAATGCAAACTTTGAGACTTAAAAATTTCAGTTAGTAAAACAAAACATCTTCAGCTATATCTAAAGAGGGAAATAAAGGTTTTCCTCAACCCATACAAATTTGTATTAGGACAGGCCTCTGTAACAAAAAAACAGACTAATAAGAGAAAAACAAACATATTTAATAATGAATTCAGTGCACGTGACACAGGAGGAACCTCAGTTCAAAAGGAACTCAAGGCAGTGGCTTGGTGTCCCGGGTCATCTAAGATCTTCCACAAGGAGCAATGCATTTTAGAGAAGGGAGAGGACAAAGAAAACCATCCCAGGCTTCCAAAGGTGGGAAAATCCGTGGGAAGGAAGAATGTCTGCTCCCAGATTTCTCTGGAGCTGCCGTTTCTGAGCTGATAAGCAATCTGTTGTAAAGGAGAATTTACATCCTGACTTTAGGCAGGAAAGTGGGAGGAAAATAGAAAGACCTTTTGTTTTTGTGAATCTCTGTCTTGATTTTAGGCAAACAGATTGAGAAGGCAGAAAGCTCCCCTGCATTTTTATTGTCTTCAGCTCAACAATCCTTCATATTTTGGGGAGAAGTATTTTGGTTTCCTTCAACATGAATACTGATCAACATTAATGAGATTAAAAAGGTCTTTCTATTTAAAATTCTGTCACTAATTACATTCACAAACCATCTAAAATATTGGATAGTGGCATCTTTCTTTGAAGGAAATTTTTCTCTTTAAGGGGAGGGCATCTCCTTAAGTACTGTTAAAGTATGACTGACAAATGATAGTCACAACTTTCTTCTGATTTATATTTGAGGACAATGCTGGATTTGACCAAAATAGTAGATAGGTATCGTTTTTGTTTTTCTTTATTTCTTTTTCTGTTTTGGTACTGGGGACTGAACCCAGGATTGCTCTGTCTATAAGCTACATACTCAGCCCTTTCTATTTTTTTTTTTTTGGGGGGGGGAAGGGTTGCACTAAGTTATTGTGTATTGGCCTCAAACCTGATATCCTCCTGTCGTCTCAGCCTAAGTACTGGGATTATAGGTGTGAGCCACCAAGGTCCAGCATACCTTTCTTTTTAAAGAATATTGAATGTCTTCAAAGAACATGCAATTTCATGGCATGGCAAAACTATCTTTCATTATGTATATGTTGCTCTCTAGCTTTTCAATCCCAGCTGTGGAAAATCAGTGTGCATTTGCCTGCCTAAAAAGGAAATGCAAACATCAGCAGTAAAATTGCAAATGTTTGGCTATTCAAGCACTTTGTTAATTGAATACCAAGTATTATGTATGGATTGGGATGAAGTATATTTTAAAATTATTATGAATGGATCCATTATATCTTTTTCTTCTGAACCAAAATTTTGAAAATTGTTGAAAGTTTCCTAGTTGTTTTAATAATTCTTATTTACAGATTTAAAGAAATCTATCTATACATTATTAAATGTATTTTCTATCCCTTCAGGATAAAAATATAATCAATTGATTTTCCTTCACCTTTGACATTCATCTATTAATCAGCTTCAAATGCAAGCAATTTATTTACATTCACACACAACAAAACCCTATTGTACTGTGTAAAATGTTATTAAAATTACCTTAAATTTCTTTCTATATATTTTCAAAGGGTCACAGAAATTGAGAATCTGTGTGGGAGGCAATCTGTAGGCTTTAGCACATTTTTATATCTCCTTAACTAAAAAAAAAAATAAGTGATCAAGTACTTTTGGCAAAAGACCAGACAATTCAACAAAAGTCTAATAATTGAAACCAGCTTCTCAAATCATTTGGTGTTAGCAAATGCAAACTCTGGGACTAACACTTCCAGTCTTCATGCAACAAACATTTAATGGGTGCCTATAGGAGACAGAGAGAGAGAGAGAGTCACATACATGGCTAACTTTGATTCTGAAGTCTATTTAGGGATTTATTTCCATATTGGGGCACATTTTTGCAGCTGCAACAAATTTCATAAGGACTATCTGCCTAAGCTCCAAGAACATTTCAGCACGAATTCACCAGAAACAGTTCATTTGTAGAGAGAGAGGATTTGGCAGGTGAGGAATTGAGATCTGATTGTTTGATTAGTGAATGCTTCAGCTGCAGCATTTGGTATGACATGCATAAAATTCAGCCTTCCATGTAAAGCCTCCATTTGTACTTCTTTATATAAACTGAGCATGCAGGAATGAGAAGATGGGGGCATGGTGTACAAGCATCCAGCTTTCCAGCTTAACAGTAGGCTTTTTTTCTTTTTAATTCCTTGACATAAAAAATTGTTTGATATTAAAATTAGTTGGACAGGATTAAGAGCCTGAATGACATAAAGATGTGACCAGCTGGCCATAAATGTCAGAAGACTCAATGATTAATCTGACTTATAGATGATCAATTATCTTGATATTCAAAATTTACCCCTTTGCCCCAGTCCACGATCTAATACCTAAAAATACCACCACCCTCACCATCTGCTAGAGTAATCACAGTGTGACAGTTTCAGCTTGGGATCCTCCTGAAGGCCAGGTCAACCTGAAGCAGTCAATCAAAATAGCAGGGCAGCAACTAGTTTCCTTTGAGATAAGTAGAAGGACTAATAGAACACCTTCTGCTTCCCACCCCAAATTAATATTACCTAGTGCCCTGGCCTAAGTAAAATGCCATATAAAATCTAAAGTTGTCAGGCGTTGGTGGTGCACGCTCGTTATCTCAGCATTCGGGAGGCAGAGACTGGAGGATCGCGGTTCACAGACAGCTTCAGCTACTTAGTGAGGCCCTTTGCAACTCAGTGAGACCCTGTTTCAGAAAATAAAAAGACTAAAAAGTAGGGCTGGGAGTGTAGCTTGAAGGTAGAATGCCCCTTGGTCTCGTCCTCAGTACCACACACACACACACACAAAAAAAATAAATAAATAAAAATAAAATAAATAAATAAATAAATTAAATAAAATAAAAAGTTAAAAAGTAAAAAAGTAAAATGTAAAGTTTCTGTGGTGGCTTAGCTACTTTCCTGTTGTTATAAATGGCTGGACAAGGACCTGAAAGTTAGACTTGTCATTTTATCCCGTAGGGAAGCCCTATAGTGTAATGAGTTGAGGAAACCAGGAATAAAAACTGCTACAGCAATGTTTCACAGGGTTTTTAAGTGTGTGTGTGTGTGTGTGTGTGTGTGTGTAGTACTGGGGATTGAACCCAAAGGTGTTCTAACTGAACTACTACACCTCCAGCTTTATTTATTTATTTATTTATTTATTTATTTATTTATTTATTTATATTTTGAAACAGGATCTTCTAAGTTGCTGAGAGCCTCACTAAATTGCTGAGACTGGCCTTGAATTTGTAATCCTCCTGTATCAGCCTCTCATGTACTGAGATTACTGGCACGTGCTACCACATCTGGCTGGTTTTGAATAATCAGTAATTCAACAAATTCAGAAAAGCGGGAAACGGATTTGGGACAGTATAATGTATTTAGTCCTCTATAGTGGATTGTTCACTGGAGTGAATTTTCCTACTCTTCTAGTGGGGAAGTATGGGAACTAAGGGTATAGTGTCATCGGGAATCAAGTTTATTATATAATATCAGATATGTTTACCAGGTCTTTTGGAAGGTGATCTTTAGCAATGGTTCCTAAACATGTAGAAGAAAAATGTTCTTTTCCAAATATCACTTTAAATCTCATCATATACCAGTACTAGCTAAGAATAAAACTTATCATCTCATCATTACATCTACAATAATAATTATAATTAATAAGTAGTATCTTCCTTCTGAACATTTTCCATGGTTAAAAAAGGAATTCAGTAGATCGATCAGTTAGTAGAAGAAAATTGCTATATTAACTATTTCATAACTTATTATACTGGAGTCTTTAAATTGCTTATCCATTGCTAAAATCAAAGCAGATCAATATATGCAAGTAGATTTCTCATTTCAAATCAAGGTTTTATAAATTATCAAAACAGATAAATGATACTAACATCACCTGGAAACTTATTGGGAGCACATATTCTTATGCCCACCCACCTCCATTCTACTAAATTAGAAACTTTGGGGCTAAGACCCAGCAATCGTCTTTTAGTTAGCTCTCCTCCACACAATCTTTAGACATATTTAAGAGTCGAGGTCACCAATGTAAAAGAGCAAATATAGGCTCTGTAGTAAAACCAAATTGGTCCCAATAGGATCTCTTTCATTAATTTGCTGTGCAACTGAATAAATCAGTTCACCTCCCTGAGTCTTTTTCCTCAATTTGTTAAAAAAAAAAAATAAGATGATGCTACCTGCCTCATAGAAGCTTGAGGAGGAAATGAGATAAAGTGCCTAGAACAGAGTAGGTGCTCAAAATATGCTCCAATATAATTTCTTAACCAATATCATGACATTTAGAACAATCAGGAAAGCAATTTCCCACAATTTAACTTCTGCAGAATGTTTGGTTTCTCTTACTAAATAGTTGTTATCAAGTTTTTGTTTCCAAAAAAATTGATGTATAGCTATTATCTCTTAATCGCCTTTTGCACTATTAGCTTTATAGCTTTAAAACAGTACTATTTACAGTAATTGTAAGTGGATGAATCTCATTATTAAAAACATATCTACTCTGAATGTTAAGCACCAAGTAGCAAGGGTGATCAGTCCTATTCAGTGCTAGGAGAATGTATTCTATAAAGGCTGGCATACATGGTGGAAGTTTTCCAGGATAGATGATTGTACATGTATTCACAAAATGCAATTTTGAAGGTAAATATGCTATTCTTTTAGAAAATAGAATTTTACAGTTGTAATGATTCTTTCCAGGCACCTAGACTCACCCCCTTGTTGCCCACATGACTATGCAGATCTTAGGATGCCTAAATTCTCACGTGAAAACCTAAGCTCATATCCTACCTGCTTCACTTATCCCTGAGATAACCCTCAGTGAGTCCCAGTATTCAAAGTTATAAAAATAGGGATAACATTTGAGATAGCTTGAAGATATTCCAAAATATGTGTGTGGAAGTGCTGTGTAGCCTATCAGGTGCATTAAGACTGTGGGACCAGCCTGTGTCTTGTGTCATCCCCAAATTTGGGGTTTGATGGTGGTAGGGCAAAGGCTTCTGGCGCATTGCTCAATCCAAAACTCACCACACTCACCCCTGTAACAAAAATCCATTTCCATGCCCACCCCAAAGACCTAGTTGCTCAGAACAAGCTGTTAGGGAAGCTTTCTAAGCATTTGTCATATTTTGCCCTTGTCTAAGATTCATAAAATTACATGTAGTTGCATTGTGGTTGTTTTTCTGTGTATGCACTGGCTTCCCCCCGCTTCTCAGGTGTTCTCATTCAATGTTAGTTCTACTTATAACAGAGTCATTGGACCTTTTAAAAACTCAAAGGATCATTTTTATTGCTTTATAAACTATTAGGTATTGTGAATGGTCAGTACCCAAGCTTAAAATAATTTATTACAATCTCTTGTGGCACAAATACACTTTGTTTTAATGTCCAATACAGAAAACTCACAATAGACATGAATTTTTAGTAACTGACAGAATGAAAAGAAATTATCACAAGGCTCATTTATATAGACTAAGTAGGGGTGGACATTGGACTAAGCAAAGGTTCTTTAGAAGTAATGTGTTATTACTATGAATAGAAGAATAAAACATCTATAGAAATGAAGTGTGCACAGAATGATAATTGACCAATTTCACTGCTCTTGTAATCATAATCAACTTTAAAATAAGAATAGCAAAAATTATTACAAAAGGCTCAGTACAATATCTTATCAGAACTGGCAATGCTAAAGTGATTATTCTTGAAAAGTTAATGTCAAAAGTTAGATAAATTCCTAAATTGTAATCATGACATCTGTAATTTCCATTAGATAATTTATACTTTTAAAGATGTGAAATAATTGGTACTTGTGGGTTTAAAACACTGTATGTTTAATCTACATACTCTGGACTTCCTCTGTGTATATTTTGATGTTGTTTTAAAAATTGCAACGGTGAATCATCACACTGTGAGCATTTAAACTGTATTATTTTTCATCCTTTTATATATGTTAGCCAGTTGAGTATATAAGAAAATCCCACGTCATTTTCATCATTATCTAGGAGTAAAACTCAAGGATCAATGATCGTATAACTCTTCCATGAGGTCTCCTCAAATGCCCATATAATTACTGTAGCACTGAAATGATACAACACCTCTTTCCAATGTTAAAGAAATTAGGTAAGAACATTAAGGAATTCCTAGTTATGGCCTAGGTGCCTACTGATTTCAATTAAAGGCACATTACATCTTTTTAGCTAAAACTTTTATTTTATAATTTTGATGAGAAAATTTATTATATCAGAATGTGTGCCAGTTAAAGAATAACGTATTTTTTAAAAATGTGTGTGATCACTTAAAAGTGTCAGTCATCTGATATAAAAAGGCTCACTCACATCTGGTTAAGTAGTACTCTGGAATGCTTTAAACTAAACAAACTACCAAAAATCACATACTATTTCCTAGTTTTATGCACATAATGTAGCATGAAATCATGATGCTTTTGAAATATTCTGTGCAGAAATACTTATTTTTTAGCAAATATTTTCTTTAAAGGTTGGTATGTGGTGTTGACAGTGTAATCTACTTGCACAACTAGTTTTGCAATAACCTTCTATAAATAACTGTACATAGGATATATGTAAATTTCATGTAAAAATGGTTGCAAAATTTTGGTAGCTAAAAGATGTGTACAAGTTGTATTGAAAATATAATATATATACATAATTTAAGAATGAAGCATATAATTTCTGATCTATTTATACATAAAGTTTCAAGAATTTGTAAAAGAAATTATTTTGGGGAAAATGAAAGTAAATCTCATTAGCTAGATAGGATTCTTTGACTAGAGAAGCCGATTATTTCCAATATTTATGAAGTACAGTACTAGATATAGGCATGGAGGTGCTGATGTATTTCACAAAATCACAAAATTTTAAGAGTGAAACAGTGTGATAGCTCCATCAGGACTCACTGGATTACGGAGTGGTAAAATCATCAAAACTAAAATTAAAAAAACATAAAAGCACTTCACTTATTGCCCCTCAAGAACACAGTAGCAGTTGGCTAAAAGATTTTTTTTACTTAAAATTTCTTATAGCAAGACAGGCTTTAACTTCTGTGTAAAATAATTTTTTAATGTATGCTTGATTTTTCTTAATACTGCTCGATTTGTTCTTTAAAGCCAAGAATGAAAGTATCTAGATAATGTTATTTTCCCTGTTTCTTACTTTCTTAATTCCTCCCCTAGTTGCCTCTCTACAACTTAATAAAAGAAAGTAAACTTATCTACAAATAAATTTTTTTGTAAGTAAAATTTGTGGGTCATAATGTGGAATGTACTAAGCTAAGGACAGTTTAGTTTGTTTAGTGACTTAGATTTACCCACTTTTTTTTTTCTTCAATATTAGGAATTGAGTCCCGGGGCATTCTACCTCCAAGCTACACCCCAGCCCTATTTTTTAAATTTTTATTTTGAAACAGGGTGTTGCTAGGTTTTGATGAGAGTGTGAGTACTTGCTGAGATTGTCTTCGAATCCACAATCTTCGTGTCTCAGCCTTCCAAGTACT
This sequence comes from Muscardinus avellanarius, assembly GCF_963383645.1. NCBI lineage: Eukaryota > Metazoa > Chordata > Mammalia > Rodentia > Gliridae > Muscardinus > Muscardinus avellanarius. The sequence goes on from NC_137787.1 coordinate 73,325,052, forward strand.
GGAACTAAAGAAGTGCACCACCACTTCCAGCTTTAGCTTTTAAGACTTAAAAAAACATGAGAAAATTTTCCTATATGATAAATGAAAAAGTAAACCAAGTACTAGTAGCAGAAAATATTGCATCAATACCTATAACCGATGCTGATTAGAAGATGAGAATCCAAGCATAAAAAAGATAATTATTTTAAAATTTGCCATAAGATGAATTATCTCTTGTCACAAAATAAAGTTGAGTATTCTGTATTTAAATAACCAAGGGACACTAAACATGCATTTAAAAGTTTGGTAAATCCTATTATCATTTTTAAATGGCCAATAATTTTCAAAAGAACATAGATTTTTAATTAATATGTTTCTGGAACATCCAGACCAGTACTATTCAGGTTATCTTTGAAATTTCAGTAATGATAGCAAAATAAAATGTGATTAAATTGTACCAAATAACTAAAATACACATGACTATATGCATGTATCTATGGATATTTATATTTTTATGCTTAAGGGAAAAGGTTGGAATTCATCAGAATTGGGAACTAATCATTCCTGACATATTTGTCTCTGAACATAGAGATTAAATGATGTCCTAGGCCTATTCGTCTTAGTTACTCTAAAGTTCCCAAGTTGCCACCATGTATTGATTGATGTTATAGGAGGGGCACACCTGAAAACATGAGGAGCTCATAGGCCGAGCCCCTATCTATTCTCTAATGTATAGCACAGCTCAGTGATAGAGAAGCGCTGCCTCACTCTACTTACTATATATTCAGATGCACAGAAGCACAGTGGAGCTCTGAATGCTTGCAAAATAATACACAAAGCTGCATCATACCAAGCTATTGGATAAAAGGAATGTTATATACATAAGGCTCTTTCTTTACATGCCAGAAAAATACACTTTAAAACAAGCACAAAGAGACATGGCAGAAAACGAAGGCACAGATTTCCTAGCATTTAAGTAACAAATGGACAGCGAGTCAGATAAAATTTTCCCACATTTCCTGTGATGGGAAGTAGTTTTGGGCTCCACATTCCAAATTGCAGGAAATATTGAATTTAATATTTGGATATGTGTGATGATTTGATTTTATTCTAGAACATAGATTGAACAATATTCCTTTAAACTTTGGGTTTGGGGATGGATATAGTTCAGTGGTAGAGCGCTTGCCAAGCATGTGCAAGTCCCTGGGTTTGATCTCCTCCAACGCACACGCACATGCACACACACACACATACACACACACACACACACACAATTTAAAATGTTATCTTCATTCATCACTACAACATGAGGTTAAAATATTTTAGTTGTATCATCTGATATTATGTATATAATTTAGACACACTACAGTTGATACCTTAGCATTATAAATGTACTTGAACATGCTTAATTCACTATGTAAATGGTTAAGATAAAAATGGGATCTCTTAATACAACTTCAAAGTTATAAAACACTCATGTTTTTTAAAGTTTAAAGGAGAGAATGTGCTAACCTGAAAGAACCTTGGGTTTTATTTGACATATTTATCAGATTTTAACATATTTATTTCTACTAATTTCCCAGAAAACGGTTATAAGAGAAAATATATCATTTAAGAGATTGTCAAAACATAAAAGAACATAGAGAAAAAGCACACTTCTGAGAAATAGTATTTATTTTGTTTGTCCAGTTTAGTAATGTCATGACTCAAAGGAAACTTAGTTATATATTTTAAGTAAAAAAATCATAAATTGATTTTTATTATTTTTTTAATTGCATAGAGTTTAAACTACCTTAATAAATTCTCCTTTCTTCAAGGGTAAATGCCTTTTCTGGAAATAAATATATACCTTTACTAACTTTTTTTACTTTTACTTTTTTTCTTCTGGATGCATGCTTAAAATAAATTAGCACAGTCCTTGAAATTACAGTTAAAGTGGACCAAATGAAGATTCCCACAGTATTGATTTTTCCTTGATGCTATTAAAAATGTGTAAACTGCCACTCAAAATAGAAGTGCAATACCTGACATTTAATCATTCGGCAGTGTTTTAGATATAGGTGAATTAATGCACTGTTGTTTGAACTGAAGCATCTCATAATACTATGTATGTAACAAATTTTGTATGATGCAAAACTTTGCAGCAAGCTATTTGAATGTTTATTAAAAAATCCTCAAAATGACATGGAAACATGTTTACTGTATAAATAAAAGAACTTATACATCCAGAGTGTACATTATTCAATAATTTACATCATCATAAGCAAAGTGGAGCATGATTTAACCAGAACAAACTATAACTATATTCATAATGCAGTTATCCTCATCATAAAATTATTCCATCTTTACCTCCGTAAAGGATATGTTTACACTTTAAAAGCAACAACACAAAAGCAAACATTTCAGAACAAAAATGGTACTGAAATGATAAAACTATTCTTTATGCCTAATGTATTTATAGGATTCTTCATTTAACGAATGTGTAAAAGAATTGCCTAACAATGAAGTTGGATGGCATGGAATATAAGATTTGCTGGAAATGGGGATTCTGTTGTTGACATTTAGGAAGAAACTAGGTCAAAGCATGTCTGACTAGACAGGATGGTAAGTGCCTTACATTTTCACATGCTAATCAATGTTATTAAACTCCCTGGTAAAGATGAAAAGTTTCAAGTTTGTTTGGCCATGAAAACTTTACAGATCTCTTAGCACCAAATTATAGGAACATCTTTTTTTTTTTTTTTTTTTTTTTTTTTTTTCCGAAACAGGGTCTCTTAAGGCAGCGAGGCTGGCTTCGAACCTGTGCAATCCTGTCTCCCTCTACCTCCCAACCGCAGGGATTACAAGTGTGTGCCACCAAACCCGGCTAGGAACATCTTTTGAAAGGATGAGGTAGGAAATTATGTAAAAAGTTCCCATACAAAGGGTGATTTGGCAGAAATTTTTATTAGTATTTTATATCATAGTGTGTGTGTGTGTGTGTGTGTGTGTGTGTGTTTGTCACTGGGAATGAACTCAGAGGTATTCTATCTCTGAGCAACACAACCAGTCCTATTTTATTTTTTATTTTGAAACAGGGCCTAAGTCATTAATGCTAGCCATGAACCTGCAATCCTGTCTCAGGATCCCAAGTACTGGGATTTCAGGCATGCTTGTCTGTAGTATTTAAAGTTTGACCTCAACTGTGAGCCTCCAAAGTCAGAAAGATGCCCATAATTGGCCTCAAATAGTATAGTCACTTGACAATCTATCATCTGTAATTTAAGGTTCCACTTTGCTGTGTCATACCATCATTCATAATTAACATGAATCATTACACTATGTAGCTGCTTTTTCCTACAACACTTTTAAATAGAATTCTATATTTTTATGGCTCAATGTCCTTCCACATTACCAAACTTAAGTCCTTGAAAAAAATAACAGCCAGAGGGCAAAAGTATATATTTACTGACCAATTCATGTAAAACTGACCAACTAAAATTGACAAAAAATTACAAAAATGTCCTTTACTTACTTTGTGTGTGTGGTGTGTGTGTGTGTGTGTGTGTATGTGTGTGTGTGTGTGTGTGTTACTGTGGATTAAACCCAGGGGTAGTGTTCTGCTGAGCAACACCCTCAGTCCTTTATTATTTATTTATTTTGAAACAGGGTCTCACTATGTTACTGAGGGCCTCACTATGTTGATAAGGCTGTCCTCAAACCTATGATACTCCTTGTTACAGCCTCCCAAGTACCGGGATTACAGGCACGCACCACTGCACCTGGCTCCTTTCTATGATTTTTAAAAGTAAATGCTGATGTAAAATTCTATACATATACAAAAGTGGTTTTTTTATACAGTGGACTGCTATCTGTCCTCTATCAATTACAAAATATGCAGCTTTATAAAACATATATATTAATTTTGTCCCCAGCTAGAATAAAACTATGTCAATTTGTAGTCACCTTCAGGATAAAAAATGTTCAGTTAGAGTGTAAGAAAAATATGTGGTTTATTACATCTTTATTAAGAAAGACTTAGGGTTTTGCCAAGAAAAAAAAAGCTAAATTAATTATGACAGCTTATGTCAAAGATCTTAAATGCTATGAACCTGTTACTACACTTTGCAATATCTACTGCTAAACTACCCAGAAGTGCTGTGGCCGTGCCTTCCTTGTTTAATACCCCCATATTACACAAATATATTCAAAACACTTATTAGTTTACAAGTGCCCAAAGCACTGGCTAATGTTGTCAAATACGTCAAACTTATAGTTTCTTAACAGCTGAATGGAGTCCTAGATTACTTGATTTTTTAACTTTATAATGAATTTGCATTGCATAATATCAACTCATTTTAACAAAACAAATTTAAATGCTGATGTTTCATGAAATATATCTGTCATCATCTCCTCAATTCAGACTTAGAGAAAGATACCATTTTTGATTATCTATGTTTTCCAATGAAATACAATGCAGAGAAAAAAACTGTTTATTTAGGAAATTGTTATTACACAGAAGACAATAAAATACATTTAAAAATATGCACTACAAGAAATTAAAAACGATGGCTCCTGTAATATTATTTCATTATAGATTCAAATTACAATAAATTTTTAGGAACTACAATTTTCTTTTTCGCAGGCTTCTTCATCATAAGGTTTAATTGTGTGATAAAAGAACAAACCCTAGTACAAAGATGGCACGAAACCCAGACCTTCCCTTTTAGCTGACCCTTAAGCACCCATAAGCAGCAAGAACAAAATTCAGAAGTATAATTTGTAAGTTTCACATAAGTATAAGTAAGTTTTCCTATCTTGGCTTTCTTCATTTGGCTTCTTATGCAAACTATTGTGCTAGTGCATTCCTCTAGATTTTCATTGTTAAAAGTTAAGGCTGAGAAATTTTGACACCAATTAATCATATATAAATTATCTATGACAGTATGCAAATATTGTAAAGTGATTACTTTTCCAAAAGTTAATAATATCACACATTTAAAAAAGCATATCTTTTATTGCTTATAACTGTGCATTAAAGTAAAAATACATAGAAAGTGAAGAGACTTAATATGTAGAAACATAAAAAGCCTCAAAAGTTTTAATTTAAAACTAAGTTTCATTTTTTATAAGCAAAAGAATTCACAGTAGTTCTTCATTTTTCGAATATGAGGTATTCAAATTGCCATGGTGCCCTGCAAAAACTAATAATTAAAATTATCATCTAGTACCAATAAAATGATTTCAATTGTTTTCAATTAAATACATACTATAAAAGCTTTTTCATTACAGAGTAAACTAAGGCTTGCAATTCAAGCCAGTATATAGTAGTAAGATATTTAATCCTATGATTTCCATTAGTAACTGTAATAAAACAAAAGCCTTTAAAACATTAAAACAAGCCAAGCGTGGTGACTCACGCTTGTAATCCCTGCGCTTGGGAGGCGGAGACAGGAGGATCGCATAGGTTCGAAGCCAGCTGCTCTGGTTTAAGAGACCCTGTTTCCAAAAAAAATATACAAAAATAGGTCTGGGAGTGTAGCCCAGAGGTAGTAGGTCTTCCAGGAATCCCAGTACCACCAAAATTAAATAAATTAATAAATAAAATACAAATTAAAAAATTTTTTAAAAACATTAAAACACTAAAACATCACTTTCCCTTAGTTTTAGTTAAAAACAATAACAGATCATGTTAACAGTGATCATTTAAAATGAGAAATAAACACCTTTTTAATTTGTCATAGATTAAGATATCCTATCTCTATGACAACAAGGATAAAAATGCAAATGACTCTTTATAAAAATATTGGTTGTTTGTACCCTTACAGATGATTTGAAAGATAAACTGCAAAAACTTTCCAACATTTAAAAAAGTATATTCAGCTTTGATACAGAGAAATATTAGTATTTGTATCAATATTGAATCTCCTATTTATACTGTATTGAAAACCCGTAAGAAACAATATGATCTTTAAGAAATTATTTCCAGTATTTCTACCCTGGATCATTTAAATATTTAGTTAACTAAGAGCACACTTAGAACACAATATAAATACTGAAGCGTTAAACAGGATACTCACATCCTCATAAAGAAAATTCACAAACCCTTGTTGCAAGTGGTCTCTTCGCCTAAAAAAATCTTAAAACAAAGAAATTATTTTTAAAAATTATAATTTAAGATCTATATCTCAAATACTTAATGTCTCCAAGTCAAAGGCTTAATAATTTCAAAATATTCAGTTAAATCTTAAGTAATTTAATATATCAGGCAATTGAGATATAAAGGAATCTTTCCAAACCTGAGAGCTATAACAATTTTTTATTTATGTCAATAAATTTTAAAATCTTATCCAGGCGTGGTGATACACGCTTGTAATCCTAGTACTTGGGAGGCTGAGACAGTAGGATCAAAGATTCGCAGCCAGTCTCACCTACTTTTGTAACCTAGTGAGACCCTGTTTCAAAATAAAGAATGAAAAATAGGCCGGAGGGTGTAGCTCAGAGATAGAATGCTCCTGGGTTCAGTCCCCAGTACTGCTAAAAAAAAAAAAAAAAAAAAAAAATTATTAAATCTTAACTGTCTTATGAAATTAAATTATTAATTAAAAGGGGGAAAACATGTTGGTATATGGAAATAGCTACATAAAGTTCAACCAATTTTTAAATGGCCAATACCTGTCAATGCTCGAAGTTTCACACAGCAAGCAACATAATCATCAAAGAAAATCCTGCCGTTCTTACTATAACGTTTAACAATAGCAGCTAGTGTTTGAGGACTCAACCTATAACCTAATAAAAGAGATTGATAAATTAAAACTTCTAAGATTAAATACCATAAGAACACTGCAGCATTGCTTTTCCATGAGTAAATTATTAAAACAGATTAACTGCCACAAAATATATATTAGAAATAAAGCACACTAATATGAAAAAATAATCAAAGGCTTCATTATTAACACTCTTAAGGGGTACATGAATATCACACTTCTTCGTTAAGTCAAAGCTAAGAAAAAGAAAAAAATTATCTTCTCGTGTATTTGAGATGTATTTTGATTCTGAAATTATGTCTAGCTGTATTTCATAGATTCAACCCTAAATATTTTAATTCTGTAACATTTTATAGTTCTCAAAAAATATCAAAGCACACCAGGCATGGTGGGGCAGGCCTATAATCCCAGCTACTCAGGATGCTGAGGTAGGTGGATCACAAGTTCCAGACCAGCCTGGGGAACTTAGGGAGACTCTGTCTTAAAACAAAACAAAACAAAACAAAACAAACAAAAAAACAAACACAGAGAGAGAGAGAGAGAGAGAGAGAGAGAGAGAGAGAGAGGGAGGGAGGGAGGGAGGGAGGGGGAGAGAGAGAGAGAGAGAGAGAGAGAGAGAGAGAGAGAGAGAGAGAGAGAGAAAGAAAGGGGCTGGAGATTATGTTAGTGGTAGAGATCTCACCCAGCATGTGCAAAGCCCTTGGTAATGAAAAATATTTCACTATTTGTTTGGTTTATTTTTCTAGTTCTGCAGTGCCCAAATTTTTTGGTTATGTACTCCTAACAACAAAAATTCTGATTATTCACTTCCAACATATGTATGTTGTTAGCTTTCAATTCTCCACATATACTATTGTTTAATTACTAACATTTTCAAGTAAACATGAAAGCTGAAATTTAAAAAGAATGAGATAAAAATAAATAGTAATATAAATTGATATATTCTATTTGCTATGACCCTATAGTGGTCCTACACATTTAACGAGATATGTACCACTTCCTAGCACTATTGTCCAGATAGTAATAATGAATAAATTTGGACAAATGATATCAATAAATTCAAAGGTAAAAACAAGTGCAAGAAGATGACATTCTATCTGTTGCTGCAATAAAATGCAACACAGGAAACTCGCTAAGACTAAAGTAAAATTATAAGTGGAAAAACAAATGTAGTTATATAGAAATGAATTCTGAGCTTCCTATTAGAGAGTTATGATCTGGGTTTGGTGCTGGTAAAATACCTGAATTTTTCCTGTAATATTCTTAGCAAAATAATTCAAATTATCCAAATAACCTTTCTCTTATATTCAACCACCTATTTCAACTCTTAAGAAGTTTTCTTTTTTACAAAAGATTGTATTAATTTTCCAACGCTATGCTGAACTAGATAACAATTTTAATCCATTAGGTACTAAGGCACTTAACTGTACTATGTTGATATTAGTACTGTCTCTACTAAGTTAAAATGTCATTTATAAAACTGAAAATAAAAATAAACACTAGTTTAAAAAAAGTTGTAATTTGAGGTAACCCATGTGCATTAAGTTCAGATTTTAATTTTCAAAAAGTTAATTTTCACACAGATTTTGCTTGGAAATAAGTCTAAATAAAACTTCAAAAACAAAAGCAATTAAGAAAGCTACATAAAACTGCATTAACTGCAAGTGAATTGAGTACCTTGTGTATTATCACTCTTTGAAAACAGACCAGGGAAGAACCTTAACTTATTGCAAGTAAAATAAAACTAGCAGAGTGTCGTGGCACATGCCCGTAATCCCAATACCTGAGAAGCTGAGACAGGAGGATCACAGGCTTGAGACCAGCCTCAACAATGTAGCAAAACTCTCAGCAATTTGGAGAGACTCTATTTCAAAATTAAAAAAAAAAAATAGGGTTTCAGATGTAGTTCAGAGGTAGGATGCCCCTGAATTAAATCCCCAGTACCAAAAAGGAAAAAAAAAAAAAAAAAAGAAAAAGAAAGATAAAGAAAAATCTGAAAATTCTAAAACAACGAAAAAATTTCTAAATATGATGTATGGTGAAAATAAAGTTAGATACATATTTTTAAAATATCCTAAATTACAATTTTCCCATTATCAGGTATTTTGATACTTTTTATGTGCTCTGCATTACATAAGTAAAGAAGGGGCGAAAACAAATTTACTGATTTAAAAAACAATCTAGACTCTAATACAGAGACCAATGACTAAGATGATAAGCCTTTGCTCCCGAATTAGAGACGCCAACACAATGCACATGGTGAGTACTAACAATTAAGGAAATAAATGTAAATATACTAAAATGAAATTCAGAATAAATGTCTGAAAGATCACCTTTTGAAAAAAAATAATTTAAAATAATTTTCTTAAGGTGGTAAGTCAGAAATTATGTATAGCCCTGAACCTAAAGGAATTAACCAAGTGCTGTGTGCATTACAATGTATAATAAAAGTGTAGTAATAAATATATGTAAATATATAATATATATACAAGATGAGCTGCACAGATCCTAAAGAATCTCACATTCTTACCCATAAGTGCAATGGCTTGGCTCAGTTCATGATGCTCGACTGTGCCACTTCGGTCTCGATCCACAGTCATGAAGTTCTGTTTCCATGCAGTAAGAACTGCCCACAGCTCCTTGAATTCACTAAATCCCATTTTTCCCGTGTAATCTCTCTGATAGTTTGGTTAACAAAAGTAAATTTTGGTGTCTGAGAGCAATTAAGTGACCCAACTGCAAATCACGGACTAAAATCAACATCTGCAAAGTTAGCCTAATACAGCAAATATGCAGATTTCTATATAAAAACGGAAATGTCTGGAATTCATACAGAACCTTAAAATATATTCTTAATTCAGCCGGGCATGGTGGCGCATGCTTGTAATCCCTGCACTTGGGAGGCGGAAACACGAGGATCATGCACGTTCGAAGCCAAGAGACCCTCTTTTCAAATAAAAATATAAAATAGGTCTGGGAGTGTAGCCCGGAGGTAGAAGGGCTTCCAGTGCCACCAAAAAAAATGTATATATATATATATATATATATATATATATATATGTAATATATATATTATATATATAGTATATAGTATATTTTATTTTACACAAACTTTATTATACACAAACTAAAATAAAGTCATGGTGTATTAGAAATATATATATATATATGTATATAAATATTCTTAACTCTAGTTCACTAGCTTATGGTCATTTACAACTAACAACAGGCTTAATATTTCAAAAGCAAAATTTCTATATTCTAGTCTTTTCTATTTCATTAAAGGATACATCCAACATGGCAATCATAATTCTGCAGGTTTCCAAACTGAAGGCTGTAAAACATATTCAGGATTTGAATAGGAGCCTGTTCAATTTTATCGATGTAGAATGATGACAATCTTTACTTCCAAAACATTTTAAAGTTGCCAAAAATACATAATCACCATAATTAACAAAATTTAATGAAATGTTAAGCATTTATAAAAGAGAAAAGACAGAAAAAAATACTGCCTTCAAATTAGCCGTATCTACTGAGGGGATTAAGGTAATAGAAAAAGCACTTGTAAAACAGCTGAAAATTGCAGTGTTGTAGGTATGAGAGGTGTGTCAATCAAGTGGCTTTGCCTGAGGCCTGGAGTGGAGAGGTTTCAGTCTCCACATCACACCTGATAAATGGGGGCTTAGGTGGAGTTAGACTGGTACTCAGAGATCACAAAACTTGAAGGAGCTAGAGGACATGTGAGGGAGAGGCAGTGCAGCACTTAGGAAAGGCAAACAAAGGCAGTGTGAAGCTCGTCAACACCACCATGAAAGGTTTAGACTAATTAAGGTCAATGAGGTATTTAAGAAGAAGAAAAACTCTAAAATTTCCATTTCAGGGACTTAAGTTTACAATAAATAGACCATAAAGTGAGATGATATTAAAGGTACTTAAATCATTTGGTGACTTAATTGCAATAGACCAAGTAAGAAAAGATGAACCTTTGAACTAAACCAACTGCTTTTTCTAGGGGGAGGGGAAAAGAAAAAAAGAAAAAAGGCAACACAAACTATAATAAAGTCATGGTATATTTCATGTTTGTAGTGCTGTAATTAACCCACAGGGTCAAATTTAATTTTTCTAATCCTTATCACCATTACACTCAACTAGTATGCTAACTTATCCTGAGAAGAATTATGTTAGCACAGTTCAGTAAAGCTTATGAAATTCTTACTAGCAATTTTTTAAAACAAATGAATAAGTAGATACATGATTTATAAATTATTTTATTTTATGATGCTTGATTTACATATTTTGAAAATTTTAAAAAACTATATCAATTTAATTTTAGACTCTCTAAGAAAATATTATAAAGCATTCCACAAGTAAAAAGAGACCACCTTCCTGGAACATTAAATATGTGTCAGTGTCAGAGTTCTTGATTACAGTATTTTAGGACTGACAACAGGTACTGAATAAGAATTCACTACGAATTAGGTGTTGTGACTTATGTGATTTCACATAAACAACTGTATAACAGTCTCAACTATGCAAATGAAAAAACTATATCCCTAAAATATTGTTTTTCAAGTTCATCAACCTAATAAGTGAAACCATCAGGATTGGAGCTTAATATTCTTTCATCTAAAAGTTACTGGGGGGGGGATGGGTTTACATGAGAAATTTCTAAAATGGTATTATATATTTTTGTCAAGTACATAATATATTTTACTTTAAAATTACTTGACATACATTCATGAAGTAGAGATCTGAATAGATGATCAAAAAGGGCAAAAATTGCCGGGCGTGGTGGCACACACTTGTAATCCCAGCATTAGGGAGGCTGAGACCGGAGGATCTCGGTTCGCAGACAGCCTCAGCTACTTATACTGAGGACCTCTGCAACCCAGTGAAACCCTGTTTCAAAGTAAAGAATACAAAATAGGGCAGGGGGTGTAGTTTGGAGGTAGAATGCCCCTGGGTTTCATCCCCAGAACCGCAAAAAAAAAAAAAAAAAGGCAAAATTCAATGGACAAGTTAGCACATCTTTGATCTCTAAATATAACTATATGAAGATGAAATGTTTTTCACCAAAAGTAGAGAGAGAAGACTTTCCTAATGAAAGTCGACAGATTGTCACTTCCTCTCTGCATCCCATTAGGATAGACCGCAAATTTATATATTTATTTTGGTACTGTGTTCTACCTCTGAGCTATACTCCCAGCCCTTTTTCTTTTGTTGTTTTGAAAAAGAGTCTCCCTAGATTGCTGAAAATCTGGCTAAGTTGTGGATATTGGTCTTGATCCTGCGATACTCCTGGCTCAGCTTCGCGAGTACTGAGATTATAGACATGCACCAACACGCCCAGTAGGAAATTTATTTTTAAAGGCATAAACCTTTTGATACAAGAAAATGAGAGAAAAAGAAATGGAAAAATTTTGCAAGTCAGAAAGTCAATGGATGTGAGTTAACTATGTTTATGCATAATGAGAGAAGCTGAGAAGCAACCTAGTTATTTCGAAATAGACTCCATGTGTCAAGAATCAGCAGTACTTCTGAAAAATGTGTGTGAAGGTGGAGATAAAAACAGAAGCACTGCATGCATGTCTATTTAAGAAGCATGAAAGCTCGTATATTCTCTTTGCCTCCATTTGGTTAGATGGTGGTCACACCTACTCTCACCCCAGCAGAACTCTACAGTTTTATTTTCTGGAGATGTCTCTGGACTGTAGGATACCAGGCACAGTAGAGATGAGCCACCTACTAAAACAAGGTAATTAAATAAACATTTCAAAAGACTTGAGAACCCTGTGTCTCATTTCCAGACAGAAGATGAACTGAAGAACTGTCCCCAAAGAAAATCCATAAAGATACTGATGCTTTAAGTTACACAAAAAAACTACCCAGTCCAAAATCCATGCACTGAAGCCCACAATTTAACACTAACCACTATGCCATGACTTATAGCTACATTTTAGCTAAATACCAGCAACAAAATATTAGGCATCTGAGAAAAGCTGTGAAGGCTAACTAACCAAATAAACAAACTGGAAGCATTAAAAACAATTTGGATGGAGGAAAAGTAATGAAGAAGAAAACAATTAAGCATATCAATAGTAGTAGAATAATAATAAAAACATCCCTTTGATGAAAAAAGAAGAGAATCTTTGGGCTGTTAAAATATGATGAAGAGCCAGGTACCATGATATATGTTTATAATCCCAGTACTTAGGAGGCTGAGACAGGAGGATGCCAGGTTCAAGGCCAGTATGTGGTCATTAAGTGAGACGCTGTTTCAAAATTTAAAAAAAGTTGTAGGAGTATAGCTTAGAGTATTAGCTTAGAACATTCCCTGGAGGTTCAACCCCCAGTACCACATGCATTAAAAAGAAAAAAGACAGCAGAAATGACTCAATAGAAGGTATAAATAAGAAAGCTGAGGCCAGGTGAACATCTGTAATTCCAGTACTTGAGACAGGAGAATTGCAGGTTCAAGGCCTGCCTCGGCAATTTAGTAAACCTCTCACCAACTTAGCAGGACCCTGTTTCAAAATAAAAGGGGTTGCAGTGTAGTTCTGAGGCAGAGTGCCCCTGGTTTCAATCCCTGGTACCAAAAAAGAATAGAAAGAATAGTTGAGGACATTTCACAAAAGGTAGAGAAAAACAGACCTAGTTCAAATAACAGGCATTACGGAAAGATAAAGTAGAGCAAATATTACTGAAAGAAATCTCACAAAACTAAAGTAAACACATCTCCAGATCAATCATATCCACTGAGTTCCCCAAACAAGACAACTCGGTGCATCACTCTGAAGTTTCTGAACACTAGGGATAGAGAGATCTCCCAAGCTTCCACAGAGAAAAAACAAATCACATGTGGGTGGGAAAGGGAAACAATGCAATGAGGGAAGCTGAAAACAAAAAAGGAGTACCTGTAAAATTCATCCTGAAAATTATCTATAACCTTGAACTCCACACCTGGCCAAACAATCCCTCCATTCTGAAGGTAGAATGAAAGCATTTTCAGATACATAGGGTCTCAAAAATTTACCTCCCATGTACTTTTTCACTAAGAAGCTACTTAGTGATAAATTTCATTGATGTAAGAGGTTGGCTTTAAAAAAAAATGATGGGACAACAATAGATGAACTACAGAGAGGAGTCTCTTGACAGGCCAAAGACAGCTCTGGAATGATGGGGAAAGACGGCCAGTAGGACAGGAACGGAGAACATAGAAAACAGCAAACTAGAAAGCTCTGATGAAAAAGTTGGAACACTCGAAAGTTGGTGAAGTTGGAACAGGGAAAGCAAAATGGGGTAAGACCAATGCACCAATGAAAGTTTAAAAAATTAAAAAATGAAAAGCAATCATACATTATCATAGGACATAGCTTTTAACAGTATGCACAAACTAAAAATAAGGTAAATACTGATTACTATCCAAATAAAAAAAAATATTACGTAACTTTACTTTGGAGGATGGAAGGATGGGAAGTGTTTTTATGAGTTCAGGAGTTAGTGACTTCAAGGTTAAAAAAAATTGAATTTTCTTAATTTCAAAATAATCAGCTAAAATGAGTTGAAAGACATCTCTTCTATGAGTGGCTAATGTTGAAAAGACAGAGGCCTACAACGAACAGCTTATTTTAGTAACTGAATCATTTGGTTAAACTATTTAATTCTTAAGTATATGTGCAACTGTTATTAAGTTTTCTGGTCAGGTATGGCGGTGCACGCTTGTAATCTCAGTACTTAGAGGGCTGAGAAAGGAAGATCACAGGTTCATGACCAACCTCAGCCACTTAGTAAGGCCCTCTGCAACTTAATGAGACCTTGTTTTATAATTAAAAAAAAAAAATAAGGCTAAGGATATAGCTCAGAGGTACAATGCCTGTGTGTTCCATCCCCAGTATCAATAAATGTTTTATAAATATATTTTACTTAGGAGTCATAAAAGTTAGAAAATGAATTTTCTATTCAAATTTCAACAAGAGCAGAAAGAAAAGATCTCACGAGAATAAGTTCCACTAATCCCAGACTGTGTCAAACACCTTTGAAGTTCTTCAGCGTCTACTTCACCATCCTGTTAAAAAAGAATAATCTTATTTAATGTAGTTGTATAAAAGCATATAAAATATCAATTGACTATATCAATCAAAAATTATACATTCATCAAAACATTATTAACAACTACAAAACTTGAGACAATTACTGACAGCAAAGACATAATAGAAAATGCAATGAATTATATTCTATACTGCTGAAATATAGTACACTAACTCCATTCTATAATCAAAATAATCTCTTATGAAAGTCATGGCACCTATTTATCTATTTAAAATATTTATCTAAGTATTTTAAAATGCTATACAAAAATAAAATGTCATTGGAAAGGTCTCAAAAACTTTCTCACTAATGTTGACTTTGGGAAGAAATTTTAGGACCAACAGTCCAAAAAAATAGGCACAGGTAAAAACTTAAATAAGACCTTGAAAATTTAGGAAATTAAAACACAACGGAAATTCTACCTAACAATAAAAACGCACAAAATTATGTCATTTGCAGGAAAATGGATGGACCTGGAGAACATTATTTTAAGTAAAATTAGCCAGTCACAGAAAGTGAAGGGTCGTATGTTTTCTCTCATATGTGGAAGTGAGGGAGTAACTGAGATACCAGAGGACTTCAAATAATGCAGGAGAAACTCCAGTGGAGACAGGAGGTGGTGTAGGGGAAGGGTAGGGGAAGGGAGACCAATGAGGGAATCACTTCACTGACATTATTTACATATGTGAGAATACCAATGCCAATCTCAGTGCCCTGTATGAGGAAGGTAGATGGGGAGGGGGCCAGGAGAATGCCCACCAAATGCTGTGTGCATACATGTCACTATCACCAGGAACTACATTATGATATGAGGCTATAATGCACCAATAAAAATAAAAAATATAAATAAAAAATAAATTTTTATCTAAAGAAAGCTTTATAGTGAAGCTTTTAATGGAAGGGAAAATATTTATCTTTTCCCTACTCATCACTACCACTAGCATAATTATTCAGCATCCCTGTACTTACTGTGTTGCTATTCTGTTTACTGTCTGAACATTTGTTTGAATTAATGGGAAATGAAGGTTTTTAAACACAAACAAGAAATTACAATATAAATGAACAAGTTGCATATTCTCATTAGGTTTCAGTACATAATTCTATTTTCTATACAAATACAGTGTAAAAAAATTCACTTGGAAACATCACATACATTGGAACAAATACAAAAGAACAGCTATAAGAAAAGATCAAGGGAGCAAATTTAAAATGTATGCTTCCTAAGAACCAAGAAACAAAAACACATTGATACATGACTTCTAAGAAGTATTATAAACATTCATATTCTAATATACCTTTGGCAATGAATCCTTAAAACCAGTTCCAGTACTTGTAGCAAGAATAAAAAATTACTCAGACACATTCTTCTTAATGGACCATTGTTATAGTATTTCCAGCTTACATTAACCAAGTGCTCTTTTCTCTATGGGAATCTTTTGGAATCTTTGCTAAATTGTAAATTGTATAGCTATCCAATTAATTATACTTTAAAAAAATCTGGTCATGTCTAGAGTATAAATTTTCCCTCCAATTATAGAAACTTGAGAAATACTTAGTGGCCCATTTTATTTAACCACCAATTACTACCTGTCTATTATAAGTATTGAAGCAATTGTTTCAAATCATTGTTAGAGTTCTAGATTAAAAAACAATGTTTTGGACAGAAATCAACAGTAAAACTAACCTTATTATGCCAGACGGCTGTTGCTATCAATACCACTTCAGTAAATGATCAACACAAACACCATGCTGTTGTTAATTACTGCATTCTAAATTTTATAAGACTATCTTACAAATTATTAAAACAGGGCAATAGCAGAAAATTACATTTTTATCTTTGATTTAAAAGTTGTCTTCCTTCAAGCACACTGAAATTAACAGTTATGTTTTTTTTTTTCTTTAACTCTTATTAAGTTGGAAAATGCTATTCAATTTGATGATTACATTAACAAGAATTACTCAGCCACCGGGATCCCCCTCCAATGTATAAAAACAATGCAATGTGCATACAGTACACACATAAAACTTTTAGGAAGAAATTGAATGAACTGAAAATAGAAACTAATCCAGTTAAAAGTAAGAGAAACATGCCCTGTGTGGTCTTATGATATTTCCTGTTCAAGTACCAGCCTCTTCTCCAACATTTCACATAAAAGTCGACCTAACCCACATGGGATATTGTATACCTTCAGACATAGAAGTAACCCGAAAGGATATGGAGGTCCTTCTGTAGTGAAGGAACACCATTTATAGAAAAAGATAACTTTAAAAAACTGCTGGTTAAAAAGATGTACAGATGAAGTTATTTTGAATTTGAGCTGAAAAACTTATTTTAGGATGTTCTCCTGTTCTCTCCTACTCTCTCCTCACTTCCCCCTTTTCTCTTTCTTTTCCTCCCCCTCATCTTTTACTGGGTATTGAACCCAGGGGAATTCTACCACTCAGCTATATCCTCAGCCCTTTTATTATTCATTTTGCAATAGAGTCTGGACTAAGTTATCATGTGCTGACCAGGAACTTTAATCTTCCTGTCTCAGCTCCCCAAGTACAAGTATGAGCCGTGGCACCTGACTTCTCTATCTCTTTATGTATGGAATAAAAACTTGGAAACGTAGCTATTTCCTGTTCCACAAAATAAAACAGATCTTTAAAGGGGCTCTTTCTTTTTTGGAACCTGGGATTGAACCCAGAGCGCCACACCTGCAAAGCAGGCGTTTTGCCATTTAGCTACATCCCAGCCCCTAAAAAAGAGTTTTAAATCCTACATTTCTACCTGCTCATTAATCTGCAATGGCCCATATGCCCCTCACCCAATGCTCTACATAGATACAACGTAGATTAAAAATAGCTTTTATATCTTGTACAATTCAGAAGTGAATGACTATTCTTCCTAAGAAAAACCAATATATTATCTTACCAGAGTTGATAATTAAATGCTATAAAACTTGGGAAATTGTTCATTAAATGCCTCAAAAAGTCCCAGGCAGTTAATGTTCTGACGTGTTTATCTCATTAATATTTATTTATTTATTTAAGAGATGAGGTCTCGCCATGTTGCTCAGGATGGTCTGAATATCTGGGATCAAGTAATCCTCCCATCTTGACCTCCAGAGTAGCTGGGAGTAAAAGTGCATACCACTTTGTTCAGCTGATTTTTTTTAAAAACCCTTTGCTCTATGAAACTTTTATAGTAAATATAAGTAAAGTCACTTAAATATAAAATTCTTTTCCTAATACTAAGTATTAAGTGTTTGACTTTATCTTTTACAAAGGAACAAACATACATGATAAATAAATTGGTCTGTATTTTAATATAGAAATGTAAAGTCATCATATGTGTTGAACAAACTTTAGAGACTTAAGCAGAGTCAGCATCAAGGTGTAACAAATGTGAGTAATGCAAGCAGGGCATCAGATCTTGTGTTTATTTGAAATTGAGTAAAAATGGCTACATTGTTTATCACTGAAGATTTTAATTTTGATTTTTATAGCCATATATCCAAAATCTTGATTTTGTTAATTTTTTGCTTTTCAGTTTATTTTCATACTTTTATTTTTTTTTTGGGGGGGGTATTAGGAATGAACCCAGGGACATTGTACTTCCAAGCTGTACCCTCAACCCTACTTTTTAGTCTTTTTTATTTTTGAAACAGTGTCTCACTGAGTTGAGAAGGGACTCATTAAGTAGCTGAGATTGGCTACGAACTATGATCCTCCGGTCTCAGGCTCCAGAATGCTGGGATTACAGGCATGCACCACCATGTCCAGCTTTATTTTTATTCTTTTATTGGTGAATTATAGTCTCACATCATAATGTAGTTCATTGTGATGGTGACACACATGCACACAGCACTTGGTGGGCTTTCCCCTGGCTCCCTTCCCACCTACCTTTCCCTTCTTAAGCAGGTGGCAGTAGGCAAAAGGCACATTTTCTAGTGAAATAATAAGAATTTTAGGTAAATAACAACCAGTTGCCATGGGTTAGGCTGATACGCAGCAATATTTTGAGATGATATTCAAATTCATGTTCTATTTGTTCTCAATCCAACTCTCCACTCATTTATTTATAAAGCAAGAGTACTGGTATCATCGCGACCCCCAAAGCACTGCAGTGTAAAAAAGCAAAAGTGGGTGCATCCTTAAGTTAAAGTTGGAATAAGTTGTATGTGGAAGTGTATGTGTGTATATGAGTATAAATGAAGGCAGAAAACAGAATTTCCTCATATCTCATATAAATTAATAATAAAACCATTACTGTTCAGAAAACACCATCACATAAACAACGCACAAACCTTTAAGTGGGTATGTCCGTTAATAAAATATCATTAATTATGAGGCCCAATCCATGAGAATGCAGATACAGATGCGAGTTTAGTAGTTAGATTATATAGCCAGAATGCCCAAATCTGATGTTTCACCTCATCCCTTAAAGCTAAGCAGAAATCAATATAGGAAAGAATACGGTCTAAATATTTACACAAGAAAATCTAAAAACGTGAAACATGTAAATGATGACTAGAACATTTCTAGTACCTAGGAGATAGGTAAGGGGAAAGGATAAAGGACTGTCCCAATGAAGTTTACTTAAAAGCCAAATTTAAAGAAAGTATCAAATATTACAAATATAAAAATTATTACCAATAATTATTCTGAAATAATTCACATGAAAAAAATCTCAATTATATACATCCAGTTTATATTTAAATGCGTAATTTTATAAAATAGATTCATTTCATAGGCAAGAGACATACCCGACTTATTACCAACATTATAACACTTTGAAAGTTTCTTACAAATAACATCTGTATAATGAATTAACAGGACTGCATTCAGCTGCAAACAACAGAAAATGTTATTAAAGTGGCTTAAACAATAAAGACATCATGTTTTATAAAAAGAAGTGTTGGGCTAGGAAGAACAGGGCTTTGGGGCAACTTAATGATACCATTAATCTCTACATTTCCCACATTCTCCATTTATAATCTTTTATCTCCAGCTTTTTGCCCCAAGGTCACAAGATGGCTACTTATAAGGATCTAAATTTATTTTTAGATGAAGTGTTAATTAGTTATTTCAGGATAGTGAAGAACATAATCTTTCCCCATTGATGTAAAGTGCTCCTTCACCATTCACTGAATTGAGAAATAAGTTTCTAGATATCTTGCTCTTTTGTACTATATTTTTTTACTTTTAAACATAAATTGACTTATCACAATTATTATATAGTCACTGCCATAGAATAGGTTCCAGGTACCAACAGACCACATATATGGTGGGAGTACCATAAGATTATACTGGAACTGAAAACCCCCTATCACTTAATGCAATGGTTTGGATGAGAGTCCCTAAAGGTCAATGTGTTAAGGCTTGGTACCCAGGAGCACTCCTGAAAGGTGGTAACAGTCTTTTGTAGATGTAGCTTAGTGGGAAGACATTGGGTCACTGAGGATGTACCCTCAAAGGTGACTGTGGGGCTCTGGTCTCATCCTCTCTTTGCTTCTCGCTGGTGAGGTGAATGGTTTCCTTTTTCATGCAAGTCCCCTCATGATGTGCTGCCCTGGCCAATGGCCCAAAATGATGTGGCTACCTAATCCTAGACTGGAACCTACAGAACTATGGAACCAAATAAACATTTTATCTATAAATTAATTGCTCAGGAATTTCATTACACTAACAAAAAGCTGACTAATACATCTAGTGTTGTCCCAGATGGTATAATGTCATAGTGTAATCCCTAGCTCACATGTCCGTGATGATGCTGATAGTATTAAAAAAAAACCTACTGTGCTGTCAGTTGAATGAAAATACGGTGTATACAAAGGTCTGTATATCTGATAGTGAAAATAAATGACTAAGTTTCTAGTTTATTTATTTATTTATTTATTTATTGGTGGTACTGGGGTTACTGGAAACCCTTCTACTCTAGGCTACACTCCCAGACCTATTTTATATTTTTATTTGGAAACAGGGTCTCTTAAACCAGCACAGATGGCTTCAAACCTGCGTGATCCTTCTGTCTCTGCCTCCCAAGCGCGGGGATTACAAGCGTGCGCCACCATGCCCAGCTGTATTATATCTTTTAATCATTACTTTAGAATATGCTTCTTATATAGTAAAATATTCACTGTAAAACAGTATGCTGTATTGTACTGGCAGAAGCCTCATACATCTTATCTTTACTGTCTCTTGATTGCATCCAAAGGCCATACAAAGATTGACTTATATCATCTAAATTTCTCTAAGTACATTCTATGTACAAAGATGAACCATGCCCCAGTCATTAAGCAAGGTACAACTATGGTTGGAATTTTATGATTTATTATATCTTAACAGTATTATATACTATTTTATTATTACTTAGTATTCTCAGTGACACAATCTTCCAGTTAAACTTTATAATCACTTTGGCAAATGCCATAAACAAAAAGAAAAAAATACTTGAAAAACTGATTCAATTAATATTTGGAAGAAACTGCTATTATATTATTATTGTGTCTCAGGAGAGAAAAAGTGCCTTGGTTTTCTTCTGGGCTTACATCTCAACAAACAGAGATGATTTCTGATACTAGTATGTGGATATTTCACCCCACTAAGTAATGCATTCTACAATCCAGCAGACACTAGGTGGATTGTCTTGTTATCCAATTTAATTCTGATGCTAGTTACCTAGAAATAGCACCTTTTCCCACAGGTCGAATGTTCAATCCACAAGCCTGTCTCCATTTCAGACCCAGTCACAAGTCCAGGCCTCCAGAATTTCTGACTTACTGGCTACAAACTAGAGTTCCCATAGTGTCCTCATCATATTTGATTATTTGCTAGATTAATTCACAAAAATTAAATAAAAACTATATTTATATAATATAATCTTTTTCTGTGTGTGAAGGATAATCTTTTTCTGTGTGTGGTACTGGGGATGAAACCCAGGGGAATAATACTATGTCTGAGCTATACCCCCGGCCCTATTTTTTATTTTTGAAACAAGGTCTCACTATGTTGCAGAGTGTCTCACTAAGTTTCTGAGGCTATCCAAGAAATGGGGATCCTCCTGTCTCAGCCTCCCAAGCACTGGGATTACAAATATGTGCCACCATACCTGGCTTATAAAGGATATTCTAATAGAGTCAAATAAGCATTGAGATGAAGTGATACACAGAGCATGATCTGGGAGGGTCCTGCGCCCAGAAGCTTCTGTCCCGTGGTGTTGGTGCACCACCCTCTTGGCAAAGGGTGCACTCTAATACACCTGTGAGCCTCCACCCATCCAATTGTCCAGCAGCTCCTGAACCCTGTCCTTTTGGGTTTGGAAGTAGACTTCATGGAACAGGCATGATTGCTAAGAGATTTGTGCAGGCACCAAGCCTGTCTATCCAGATTCTTCCCAGCCTCTCTGTGCAGTTCTCCTTCCTCCAGGGTTAGGAGTAGGACTCCTTTGGGATAAGCGTCTTATGACACACTGTCAACAAGGTAACATGGTGTCAGAAAATTCTTTATGGTCATCCAAGGGCAGGGGAAGATTAAAGTTTCTATGATCTACCTTAGGGAAGAGAGAAATTCTAGTGCCTCTGTCTTGCCTTGAGAATGGAATTATGAGCCAGGAACCATGGACACAAATATTTATATATCACTGTATTCTTTTTAGTATTGAATATTTATTCAATACCACTTTTTGCCAAATCAAGCAATAATTGATATAACTGGGTATAAGACACATTACACTTATTTAATTTCAATTAGAATTTCACAAAATAATGAAGCTAAGATTACTTTAAAAAGAATAAATTCTGGAACAATAAATAGTATAGTAGAAGTAAATGAAAAAATTTTACCTGACCACAAAATAACATATTGTCACTAAAATTTCACACACAGAGTTCATGTACTTAAATTGTCAGGTTCATATTTCCTACTTGTCATAATAAAAACATTCTTTTAAATATATGTTCTAGCCGGGCGTGGTGGCGCATGCTTGTAATCCCCACGCTTGGAAGGCGGAGACAGGAGGATTGCGCAGATTCTTAAGAGACCCTGTTTCCAAACAAAAAGTATAAAATAGGTCTGGGAGTGTAGACTGGAGGTAGAAGGGTTTCCAGGAATCCCAGTACCACCAAAAACAAAATAAAAATAATAAACAAATAAATATATGTTCTAGGCTGGAATGGTAGTGCATGCCTGTAATCCCAGCACCTTGAAAGGCTGAGGCAGGAGGATTAAAAGTTCAAACCAGCCTCAGAAACTTAGTGAGATGTCCAGCAACCAGACCTTATTTTAAAACAAAACAAAACAAAAAAAAATGGCTGGGGTGTAGCTTATAAGTATAAAGTCCCGTGGTTCAGTCCCCACAATAAATAAATAAATAAATAAATAAATAAATAAATAAATAAATAAATGGGACTGATTCTCAAGTTATAAACACTATCATTGGACTATGCACTAATTGTTCTAAAAGTCTCTTACATCTCCTCAAATGCCTAATACTCATTTTTACTTGCTATAAAAGGATGCCAGTCTAAGTGTGCTTCGCATTGAATTATCAATCATCTCTCAAGGAGAGTAAGATGTTTTTCATGTCAAACATAATTTGAAGGAATTAAAAATATTAAATGATATATAACAAGATAATTTAAAATAATATAACCTATAAGTATTATAATAGTTAAGTTTTGATGAAGTGCTTAGCTACTAGTAAGAAGAGCCCTTTGTCAAAAATATCAACAATAGAAGTTTCTTAGTCTGTTTTTTGTTGCTGCAAGTAAATACCTAAGGCTAAGTAATTTATAGAGAAAAAAAGGTTTACTCTGGCTCATGTCTCTGAAAGTTAGGAAGGCACTGGCATCCTATCGGCTTCTGTTGAGGACCACGTGCTGCTCCAGGCATTGCCGAAAAACAAAAGAAGCAAATATGAGTGTGAAGAAGAGAGGCACTTGTGTGAAATAGAAAGTATAGAGATGCCGATCTCATTTTGAAACAGAAAAAAACGAATACCATAACCAACCAGTTCCTTCTGGAATCAGATTCATTCTTTTATGAGTGTGCAGCCCTCATAACCCATAACCTCTAAAAGGCTCCTTTACCTCTCAATACCATGACATTGGCAATTAAACTTCAACATGAGCATTAGTGGGGACAAACTACATCAAATCATAGTATTTAGAGAAGTCATAGGTTTCCTTAAAGTCAATGAACAATTGTGTGCAATAATTTTAGCATCTCACCTGTCCAGCAATGGCAGTAAAGTAGGTCCACATGTGGTCGTCATTTGAAGAACAGCTGTTTGGATATGCTGGGTACCCACAGAAACTACCAGGGAACATGTGTGGACCAGCTCCTGGCACTGGATGTCCCATTTGCATTCCTGGTATGGGGCCATTAAAATTTCCAGACTATCAGAGTAAAAGAGGAGAAAGTAAATGATACAAAAGTTATCTACTAAAGTTGGTATAAAAGAAAATGTGTACTGGAAGTTCACTGGAAAGTAGAAATATACTGACAAAAGCTTCTAAGAATAATGGTCCCAAAAGCTTTAACGACAAAATTCTAGGTACCCTACATTAAGAAATAGTTTATTAACATTTGTAATCTAGCATTAAAAGAATTATAAATTAAAAAGCAAATGTCTCTAGCCTCAAAGAACTTAATTCAACATAAGATCATAATTATAATTTTTAAAAGTATTTACATTAGTCATCACTGAAATTATCAAAAACATATAAAATATATATGCTTTTACCTATAGTAAAATTAGAAATTATGCCTAAAAATATATACTTAGGAGAGTATATGTTCAATATAGTGAAACTGTGACCTAATTATAGAAAATTGTTTAGAGCTGACTCTCTCCACAATAGATTGATGATGATGATGATGATGATGAAGAAGAAGAAGAAACAGGGTCTATTAAGCCAGCGAGGCTGGCTTCGAACTTGCAAGATTTTCCTGTCTCTGTCTCCCAAACACAGGAATTACAAGCATGCACCATGCACCACCACGCCTGGCAAAAGATTTATTTTTAGCCGGGCGTGGTGGTGCACGCTTGTAATCCCCGTGCTTGGGAGGCAGACACAGGAGGATCGTGCAGGTTCCAAGCCAGACCCGTGCGCTAGCTTCGGAGACCCTGTTTCCAAATAAAAATGTAAAAATAGGTCTGGGAGTGTAGCCTGGAGGTAGAAGGGCTTCCAGGAACCCCAGTACCACCAAAAAAAAAAAAAAAAAAGATTTATTTTTAAAAAAAGAAAATGGTGAGAAAAATTCAATAGTGATAATTCAGTTCTACTAAAAATAAGAGAAATATCAATCATTTAAATAATAATAGTAATAGTAATATGCATCTAAGGTTTACTGATGTCCTAAGAATTATTCTAAGTACTTCACATCTATTATGTTATTTAGTTTCCACAACTCTATGAGATATGAAAGTACTATGCTCCTTTTGTAGTTGGGGATCTGAAACTTGAAGCTTTCCTGAATCCGTCAAGGTCAAATATCTAGTAAGTAGAACATGCATCCGACTATAGACAGTCTGACCTCAGAGGCTGTACATATATTAGTTTCTTCTGGCTATGCCTATGTGTTCTCTCCTTTTTCTTTTCACTTTGAGATTCCATATATATTTATTTTAATACTTTAAAAAAGTACTTTGCTCAGCATTTTAATGAGTCTAGAAGAGGAAGAGGTAAGAAAGCTGTTCATTCTTCTGTTTTGAATGAAATTCTTAACCTGAGTCCCTGAGGGGTGAGCAGAGGTTGACAGAAGGCAGAAGGAGAAAAGAATTATATGTATGAATGAGAGAAGAAAGAAACACTTAATGTAGGAGGTTACATGCATTTTGAATAGCTGCAGCCTGGGATGTGGTGATGGCAAAGATGTGGAGAAAGTACAGGAGCTCTAGGCAGTGCCCTCAAGGTGCTGCGCAGAAACTAGATGGTGAGGCAACAACATACAGGCAAAGAAAAACTAAACACTAAAAATATGTTCAATTAAAACCAGAACTAATGTCTGAAAAGACAAAGAGAGACTGACCTGCTGAGGACATAAACATTTCAGGAACAAAAAACAGCGAGCCTAGTGTGGTGGAACACCTATAATCCCAGTATGCGAGAGGCTGAGACAGGAGGATCGCAGGTTTGAAGCCAGCGTCAGCAACTTAGTGAAATTCCCAGCAACTTAGCTAGATCCTATTTCAAAAATAAAATAGCCGGGCGTGGTGGCGCACGCTTGTAATCCCTGTGCTTGGGAGGCAGAGACAGGAGGATCGCGCAGGTTTGAAGCCAGCCGCGCGCGTTGGCTTAGGAGACCCTGTTTCCAAATAAAAATGTAAAAAATAGGTCTGGGAGTGTAGCCTGGAGGTAGAAGGGCTTCCAGGAACCCCAGTACCACCAAAATAAATAAATAAATAAATAAATAAATAAATAAATAAATAAATAAAATATAGCTGGGGTATATCACAGAGGTAGAAGGCCCCCGAGTTCCATCCACAGTACATACACACATACATACATAAACGGACAGAAGGGGTATAAGTCTGAGGACATAGAGTGTCCCTGGGATCAACTCTGTCCCCAAAGAATGAAGGTGGATATATAACCACAAATAAAACTTGAAAGAAATATATTTTAATATGTAAACAAATATCCATAGAAACAAATGCTGTGAATATCTTTATACCAATATATTTAAAAGTAGCAGATGAAATAAGACTTATGATTATATAAATTACAAAATCTGACTCAAGAAAAAACAAAAATAAACCTTATTTTTAATAGTGACATGTTAAGATCATTTGATGCACCCTAACACTGAAAATAAAAAGTTCCATAAACTATTATTTTTGAATCACCATAAGAGTGCTAGAGAATATCAAGTTAAGTGAAATCACTGGCCAGTCTCAGGAACTCAAGGGTCATAGGTTTTCTCTAATAGGTGGAAGCTAGAGAGAATGTAGGAAAAACAAGGAACTTTAGGTAAGTGTAGAAGGAGAATAGAGAAAGGTGGAAGGGGGATGGAAGAGGGAAGTGGGGAGAGGAAAATGGAGCCATGAGAAAGGAAACAGTTCAAATAATGTTTTGGCAATATGCAATGTTATTATTATCGCTTTCCCTAACACGAACCAGATAGGGAGGGAAGTGGATTGGGATGGGTCAGGGAAACATACCAAGTGTTGTGGGTTCAATATGATGCAAACATAAATGTTTACTATGGCATTCAATTTCATATAAATCACATGTAAATGTGATGCAAATATAAATGTTACTATGACAAATAATTGCAATGCAGAAATAAAAGTATATATTTAGCCAGGTGTGGTGGCGTACGCTTGTAATTCCAGTACTTGGGAGGCTGACTCAGCTACTTAGGTAGGCCCTTTGCAAATTAGTGAGACCCTGTTTCAAAATAAAAAATAAAAAATAGGGCTGGAGGGTGTAGCTCAGAGGTAGAATGCCCCTGGGTTCCATCCCCAGTACTGCAAAATAAAAATAATAATAATAATAATACTTTACTTAAAGAGTACTAACAAGGTGAAAGTTCCTGGTGCAGTATCTGGGGAAAAGTCTCAAACCAGGGATAAAAGGATTTGCAAAATTCTTAAAGTAACTCTGGCTATGAAAGCATGTGGCGGTAACAAACACCTAGTCTTTTTACGGAAACTTAAAGGGTTATTGGAAAGCTTCTTCTCCTAAAGCTTCATGAAAAGAAGAAAAACTGAAAAGTGAAGTGTTTTGTTGTCATTGCTGTTTGCATGTTTGTTTTGTGGTACTGGGGATGAAATCCAGGAGCACTCTACCTCTGAGCTGCACCCTCAGCCCTAATTTTTATTCTTTACTTTGAAATAGGGTCTCACTGAGTTGCAAAGGGCCTCACTAGGTAGCTGAGGCTGTCCAGAGTGCTGGGATTACAAGCCAGTGCCACCATGCCCAGCTATTGTTAAATTTATTTATTATTATTATTATTATTATTATTATTATTATTATTATTATTATTATTATTTTGGTGGTACTGGGGTTCCTGGAAGCCCTTCTACCTCCAGGGTACACTCCCAGATCTATTTTATATTTTTATTTGGAAACAGGGTCTCTTAAGCCAGCGTGACTTGCTTTAAACCTGTGTGATCCTCCTGTCTCCACCTCCCAAGCGCGGGAATTACAAGTGTGCACCACCACACCTGGCAATTGTTGTTAATTTTAAATGAAGAAAAAAAAAGTCTGGCCATGCTCTCACCACTGCAACATTCTTCTTTGAAGGATGAAAATGTCTTGTTTTATAAACAAAGTCAGGCATGTATATTATATCAGGAATCTGTCCTTAAGAATAACCTTCTAACCAACTTCCCTTTTCAATTTGCAGCACTAACTTTCCCAACTCTAACAATTTGAGAATCGAGTATTCAGATAGTGTGGCTGAAAATTATTTGTCATTCCTTTCATCCCAAAGTTGGAGTCTCCCCCAAATCTGCACTGGGCCTGTTTCAGCTTCATCTGGTAGAATATGGTAAAAACCACCATGTCAGCTTAGGGCTTATGTCCTCAGAGGGACTGGCAGCCTGTTTTCTCCGAGAGAAAACATGGCCACAGAGTTCTGAAGGAGCCAGAGAGCCAGGTGGGAGGTATCAAATGTAGGAGGATATTCCCCAAAAATAGTTTATATAATTTCATCTTTGCACCGGGCGTGCTGGCACAGGCTTATAATCCCCGCACTTGGGAGGCTGAGACAGGAGGATCGCACCGGTTTGAAGCCAGCCTCAGCTACCTAGTGAGGCTCTCAGCAACTTAGTGAGACCCTGTTTCCAAATAAAATAGTAAATAGGTCTAGGAGTATAGCCCAGAGATAGAAAGCCCCTGGGTTCCACTCCCAGTACCACCAAAAAAAAAAAAAAAAAAAAAAATCATCTTTCCAGGATGTCTTCTTGATCGCTTTATCTGACTCAAATCTGCCATGAGAGCATCAGTTACCATCTGGTAAAGTGATGGAAGCAAAGTGTAAACTGTGGCAGCTACTTCAGTTTCATGCAGTTTTGCATGTTTGTGGATCTTTAGCATTATCTTTGGTCCTTAGTTTTCTTCCCAGAAATTTACTTGTCCATTTTGTTAGGGTTACCTTAGTTAAAAGAGCATATAATCGATAACCTCAAAGAACTCTGCCCATACAAATTCAGCATATAAGTTACTGTGCGCTGAAAGAAAACAAGAGGTCAATGTACAGACACCACCTCATTCAACGGGTATCACTACCACATGTTAGTGTTCTTTAAACACTTTGCCTTCCTTTCCCTAAACAAATTCTGATAAAGCATATACCTTTTTCCCACGTTTTAAGTTCACGTATGAAGTTTTTATTGTGAGTTTAAATAGTAATAATGATATTGTCATTTACAAATAAACGTTTACATAACTTAACTCTTTGGAATGGATCCTTTCTTATCTATGAGCTATAATGAACAAATATATGTTCCCATTCACTTTTTCAAATCATGAATTATTCTTCTGCAACATTTATAAGCTGTACTAGTATTGGGAATGGCTTAGGAAGATTTGAAAAAGCTCTTATTATTAATAGATATATTTCAGAAATAATTGTGTCAAAATGACAGACCTGGAGAGAGAAAGGTTTGGCCTTTGGTCAGGAAGCAAACAGCTACTGGAACTTAGATTGACTTAGCTAAAAGTAATTAGCAAGTCAATAGGACAGGAGAGCTGCGGTTTACTCTTTCTAAAGACATATCTTTATGATAGTCTAGCAGGGGGTTGATTTATAATAGCAGGGGTTTGACCTTCGCCATTCATGAAAGGAGATATCTTGCCACACCTTGCTGGGGGAGGTATCTAGCAGTATGTGAACAAGATGGAGGTCATGCATATAAAAAGTCCGGTCCACGTGCTGTATCTTTGGGTGGTGAATTGGCTTGGATCCCCCCCCCCCATGCCATTCTGGCATGGGGCTGTAACTATCTTCTGTATTTCTATCTTTTTAATAAACTTCTTTAAATCTTCAGCAAGAGTCTGGCCTAAAGTGTATTGACCCTTAGCTCATGACAAAAACTGGGGTTTTTCTGTTTTTGGTTGTTTGGGGTTTTGTTGTGGTTTGAGGGAAATTGTGTCTGGGACCCTAACAGAAGTCCCCAGGAACAGTTTCTCCAAAACCATAACATTCCCAAACTGCAGCCATCTCCCACCGTAACATAAACTTTGCACTTTTCCTTTTTAAACTTGTTTATTCCATGTCTTCCATAAAGATTTCATCTGTGTAAGTTTTTCATACTTAAAATTTATTTTATGCCTGAAAATAATATAAAACTATCACAGTTACAATAAAAATATGTATGTAAATTAAAATTCAATGTTTTGTTTTAATTCTTGTGACCAAAATAAGAAAAAAAAATGAATAGTTCCTTTAGATTGAGTTATAAATGTTATTACTATACAATTAGTAAGATGAAAACAATTTTGATAAACAATTATTAAATACGTAAAAATTTATTAGAAATGCATCTGAAAAGATAAATCATGCACCTGATTAGATAAAAATATATTATCAAAATAAATCTAGCAGCTAACATTTTATAATTTTTAAATATTAAAACAATAAGGTATCGACTAACTATAATTAACATGATTTAATTATGTTATTATTAATTTATGTTACATAATATTAACATAACAACTTTAACCATCTCACTAATATGTTTCAATTAAAAATATCATGCAACCGGGTGTGGTGGCACACGCTTGTAATTCCCACGCTTGGGAAGTGGAGATAGGAGGATCACGCAGGTTTGAAGCCGGCCATGCTGGCTTCAGAGACCCTGTTTCCAAATAAAAATATAAAAATAGGTCTGAAGTATAGCCTGGAGGTAGAAGGGTTTCCAGGAACCCCAGTACCCGCCCCCCAAAAAATGCAATTTATCCCTGGATTTTTCCATTCTACTTAAAGGCTCAGTTTCTCTAATATGTATTGATTGTATTATTTAGCATACTTTCCTTTCCAGCTACTAAAAATGACTATAAGAATAGCTGAGAAGAGATGCTTATGTTTGAGTAAGTGGGAAAAGGATTCAAAATGTTCAAAATACATTCAGATGCTTCCTTCCATTAAATAAAAGCACTCTTTTACAAGAGTGGAGGGTTAAAGTGTAAATTCTTTCAGTGAAAATTTATTTTTCTTGCTGTTTGTAATGGCACATGCTTGTAATTTCAGTACTTGCGAGGCAGAGACAGGATGATCCCAGGTTCCATGTTCGTGGCCAGCCTCAGCTACTTAGTGAAGCCCGGGCCCCATGCAACTTAGTGAGACCTTGTTTTATTTCTTTTATTTTCTTATCTTTTTTGGTGGTACTGGGGATGGAACCCAGAGGCTTTCTACCTCTGAGCTATACTCCCAGACCTATTTTATATTTTATTGGAAACAGGGTCTCACTAAGTTGCGGAGACCTCACTAAGTAGCTGAGGCTGGCTTCGAACCTGTGCGATCCTCCTGTCTCCCAAGCGTGGGGATTACAAGCTTGTGCCACCACGCCCTGAGTAAGACCTTTTTAAAAATAAATAATAAAAAAATGGGGCTGAGGTTGTAGCTCGGAGGTAGAATGCCACTGGGTTCAATCCCCAGTATCACACACAGAAAAACTATTAACACTCTACCACATATATTAAATCAGAACATTCACATAGTTTTAAATAAAACCACCACATACCCAACTGGAAACTTTAATTTAATGAAAATATATAGAAGGTTTATTATGTAGAAGTATGTATGTAGGAAATATGTAGAAGGCTTATGCATATGTAGAAATATGTATGTAGAAAATACGTAGGTTCATTTTTATGCTCTCTTGACTAATCTTTGAAGGAAACTTTCCTTCACACCTTAAACTTCCTTTGTAAATTCAAGGATTAATGAGGGGTAGGCATTGGAATATGGAAGCTGCCACAGGAAATATTGGCATGTTTTCAAACAAATCAATTTTAATACAAGTTTGAGTCTAAGTTGTGGGATAGATAACCAATAGCAGAAGTAACTCATTTGAAGACACTTACTATACATAAATTTCAACTCCTTTATAAAATTAACAAGGCATAAAAGTTCCCTTTTTAGGTAAAAGCAAATTAACATAAATATAGAAAATACTTAGTCTTCTGTCCACACCCCAGCTAATCAACTCACATCTTGTAAACAAAAATTGTACTCAGGGCACTTTGAAAATCATTGATATAAATACTGAAGGTTTAGATTCTTTCCCCAAAGGCAGGAACTAGCCATAGACTACTGTAATTACAACTTCTTTCAACAGCTATGTAGGATCAACAGCTAAATAAGAAAGAGTACTCTTCCTAACTCCAAAAATATAGGCTAGAAAAACGGAATGCACTTGGAATAGAAAAGAATAGGGGGCATTTAAAGTGCATCTTAATTTACTCATAAGCAACCTAAAAAAAAAAAAAAAACAGAAGTGGTCAAAAATATTTCGAAAGAGGATTTTTAGCAAAACTGTGTGGGACTAGCGGTGAGCCCTAACCGATTACTGCAAAAGAGAAGAGTGTTTTGTTCCTTCATTCCGAGAAGGAAATTTCAGAACCCAAACACACACACACACACACCCTCCCCCCTCCCCCGCCCCGGGGCACAAGGAGGATGCTTCTCCGGCCCGGGAGCACCTGCGGCTCCAGCAGCCAGCACCCGCAGTCCCAGCCCCAGCACCGCGCAGCCGCGCTCTCCAGGTACGCGCCGCCAGACGCCGGACGCTGGACGCCGGGCGACTCACACCCGGGTACCACCTATAGGGACGCCGCGCCCGGCGGGCGAGAGCCGAGCCGCCCCAAGTGGCCAGGACTCACCCC
This sequence comes from Muscardinus avellanarius, assembly GCF_963383645.1. Taxonomy (NCBI): domain Eukaryota; kingdom Metazoa; phylum Chordata; class Mammalia; order Rodentia; family Gliridae; genus Muscardinus; species Muscardinus avellanarius. The sequence goes on from NC_137787.1 coordinate 73,357,690, forward strand.
TCCTCCGCATCCAGGGTAGGCCATGAAGAGCAATCGAGTGTCGCCCACCCGTCACTCTTCCGAGAGGACGTCGGCCCTGGGGCAGAAGGCGCAGGTGCAGGTGACCGCGGCTCTCCGAGCCCGACCTCGCGCAGCTCACGCCCCGCCCCGCCCCTCCAGATTCTGATTGGGGGAGCCGCGCTGTTTGGAGCCCACGCTGCCGAAGCCAGCTACTTCCGGGAGTCTAGCCCCACCCGCCCTCCTCGGCTCCGATTGGCTACATCCCTTCTCTGGGACTCCATCTCCTCCCTGCTCAGCTTCTATTTGCTCCCAGAAGTTCTTACCCCAGAAGCCCTTTCCTCTGTCATTTCTCACCCTCTTTGGAAAGGTTCTCTAGGCCATCTCCTACAGCTTCTCTCCTAGAAACCCAAAGCCGGCTAGTCGGTGACTTATACTCCTAGACCCTTCTGAGCTGGGCTTTTACACATCAGTGACTGTCAAGACATGCAGTTACGTTTGCTTTTCTGTAGTGCTGATGTCACTTCAGAAGTGTAGGTATGGTCATGGTGCTAAAGTCCATTTGACACCTAATTTAAGAAAACGTCACTTGTAGTCTGGTAGTTAAATCGTAGCCACAGTTTTCAAGCGTAGCAAATAATGCAGAAAGTGTAGTTGAATTAGATTTTCTAATAAGTACTTTTCAAAAAAGTAAATTGATATTTATATGCTCATAATGCAGGGCATCCTGTACATTATCTTGCAACCCTACCAGTGAATCAATATTTCGACAAAAAAGGTGTGTGTGTGTGTGTGTGTGTGTGTGTGTGTGTTATTAGTGATTAAACCCAGGGGCATTCTACCTCTGAACTCCACACCAAGCCCTATTTATTTTTTATTCTGAAACATGGTCTTATTAAATTTCTGTGGACTCTCAGAGTTACTGAAGATGGCCTTGAACTGTGGTCCTCCTGTCTCAGCCTCCCAAGTACTGGGAAGGTGTGGGCCACCATGACCAAGTTTTCAATTCTGTGAATATTTAAAATAAATTGACACAGATGCATTAAAACAGGTTGAAAATTATAATCTACAGCTTATATGCTTATATATTATTTTTGTGTGTATGCGTGTGTATATATGTGTATATAGACATAATACACATATAGATATATATTTTATATAAATAGTACTAAATGCTACAATTACCTATTTGCTCAGAAGAATAAACCTCTAAGAACAAAATATTATTTCAAAAGTAAATGTATGTGGTATATTTGTTAGTCAACTTAAGTTTTTATAGGTCTCTACATCTGTAACAATTGGACTTAGTGGATTAAGACCTGCCTCTTAATTATATATGCCAGAAGAACAGCTTGCTTTTTATCATTTTGTGAAAAGTTAAATGTGAAATTATTTTGACTTACTAAGCAATTGACAAGTCTGCTTTTCTCAGGAAGTCAAATGAATTGTATAGCTCTGAGTTTAAAAGAATAGGACAGTTGTAGATTCTGCTTAAAAACAAATGAAAATACCAACATTATATTAGTTTGAATTATAACAGAAGATTAAAAGAAGAGCCATCATGGTTTGAAAATTAACGCTGTCAGGAAACGTGTTAATTATTAGAAGATGAAATAAACTTTGCAAAGCTGAGTAGCTAGTGCTTAGCTACATTATGGAGGAAGAACCTGTTGAGCCTTTTGAAACAATTTATCAGGAAGAGTTCGAGAGAAAGAAAGAGTGCGTAAGTGCAAGCTACTCTTGAGAAAGCATCATTTCCTCTAATATGGTAAGAAATACTTTGTGAAATGAGATTAAATTAGTGGGAAAATAAGTAGAATACACGATAGCTGGGCTTGGTGCAACCTAGTGAAATCTTTTAAAACGAAAAGTAAAGCCGGACATGGTGGCATATGCTTGTAATGCCAGCTCTTGGGAGGCTGAGACAAGAGGACCGCACAGGTTCGAAGCCAGCCTCAGCTACTTAGTGAGACTCTCAGCAACTTATAATTTATAAATTATAAAGTAGGTCTGTGGGTGTACCCTGGAGGTAGAAAGCCCCTGGGTTCTACCCCCCAGTATCATACACACACAAAGAAAATAAAAAGTAAAAAGTCCTGGGGGTGTAGCTCAGAGATAAAATTCAAAGTAGAGGTAGGTTCAAGCCCCAGTATCATAAAAAAATTCTACTTGATAACAGTAAAGAATATATGATTCATTAAGGCATCAAATGAAAAAGTATTCGCATGAAGAACAAACTGTGGCCAATTTAATACAACTGATCACATATCAAATGCTTAGGAAAGCTGGAATGGTACATTAACAATGTTAGTCTAAATTTAGGATCAAGATTTTTGTGAGCTAGGCATGGTGGTGCACGCTTTGTAATCCCAGCATTTGGGAGGCTGAGACAGGAGCATCCTGGTTCGCAGCCAGCCTCAGCTACTTAGTAAGGCCCTTTGCAACTCAGACCTTATTTCAAAATAAAGAATAGAAAAATAGGGCTGGGAGTGTAGCTCAGAGGTAGAGTGCCCCTGGGTTCCATCCCCAGTACCGCCCCCCCCAAAAAATTTTGTGTATCTTCTTCTCATCAAAATAACCTTATTAAATCTTGGCACAGTGGCTCACACCTGTAATCCCAGTATTTGGAAGGTGAAACAGGAGGATTAGAGGTTAGAGGTCAGCACACAGTAACTCAGTGGGCTGGGGGGTGAGATTGCTGGGGGTATAGCTCAGAGGTAGAACATCCTTGGGTTTGATCTCCAGTACCACGAATAATAATAATAATAATAATAATAATAATAACCATACTGATTTATACATTATATAGGTTGGTAATCAAATCTTAATTGGTCTCTTGCATTCTGCATGTCTAATTTCAAAGATAGTATTTCCCTTCAGTGCAAAGTCTGAGTAAGTTTGTTAGCAGACAAAACGTTTCCTGTTTCAAAGCAAGAAATAAAATAGGGCTAGAGTATAGGTCAAATGTAGAATGCCCCTGGCTTCAATCCCTAGTAAAATACACACACACACACACACACACACACACACACACACACACACACACACAGAGTTTCCCTAACTATGGAGTTTTCCCAGTCTGATGACAAACTGCTGAATTCGATGACCCCCTGATGGCTCCACTGTGACTGTGGAACTTTCTTCGCGCTGCTGTGAGTGGCGCTTTGAGTAGTAAAAGTTCTTCATCTCTAAACCAGGGATCTCATGCCTTCTGCCAACTCTGATGACACCGCTGGGCTCATGGTTAGCTTGAAAATAGGGTAAAATGGCACATCTTTTATCACTTCTGACTGAGCATCTCTTCCTTCGAGAAAGAGCTACCCAAGAAAATTTCTGCCATGGAAATAGCTAGAGAGAAGACTGAAATCACACTCTGCGGCATCTCTCTCCCTAAACTTAGTATTTCAAATTATAAGGTTTCAAGCATAAAAAATTTAAATGAGCCCAGAATTTGTTTTTTTTAAGTACTGATAATTTTCTTCCATAATTCAGTTACTATTGTATGAATGATAGAATTTAATGAAAATATGATACATAAAAACAATTAAATCATACACTTTTCAAAAACGCTTCATTATCCAATGAAATAGATAGTGAGTACTGTGCAACAGTGTGTTGCTAGGTGCTACTCCTTAAAATAACCCTAAAAGTAATATTCTGTTATTATTAACATTTTTTTTATGCTTGGGATTGAGCCCAGGACTTTTCTACCTATGAGCCACACCCCCCAGCCCTATTTTTTTTTATTTTGAAACAACGTCTCATAAAGTTGCTGAGCCTGACCTTGCACCTGTGATTCTCCTGTCTCAACCTCCTAAGTACTGGGATTACAGGCCTGTGTCACTAAGTAATGTGAAAAAAGATGTAGAGAATTGTATTTCACTTAGCCACTGTTACATAATTAGTAGAAAAGCCAAAATTAGGACTGAGTTTGACAACATAATGTGTTCTTTTAATGCAGCCTTCCTCCCTGTCTACTACCAACTGCAGTATTTCAAAATAAAATAAAAATTATTTACAATAAAAGAAAAGTTTTAATGAGTAGAAAGAAATTAGAAATATAAACAAGAAGGTACATTGTGTTGACTATGATTAGCCAACCTAATTATTTCTTTTACATGCTTTCTGGTGAGCACAGGTTCACTCGACTACATATGTCTACCTGTGGTATTATTATTATTAGTAGTAGTATTATTATTATTATTCGGTGCTAGGGATTAAACCTAGGAGCATTCTACTTCTGAGCTACATCCCCCCAGCCCAATATTTTATTCTTTATTTTGAAACAGGGTCTCACTAAGTTTCGGAGCGCCTTACTAAGTAGCTGAGGCTGGCCGCAAAGCTGGATCCTCCTATATCAGCCCCCAAGTACTGGGATTACAAGCGTGCGCCACCATGCCAGCTGAAATTTCTTCTTAGTCTTGGTGACCTTTGATCTATTATAAGTTTGAATATACAGTTAACTCACACATTTACCAGTACATTATAAACTAAATAAATTCTGGTTCCCTTTCCCATCTGTTTTCACTTTATCTTTTCTTGTTCTGTTTGAATGCAGTGTAGGGACACAGATAAAAAAAGTTTCCTCCTCAGCAAACTCCAGTTGCAGAATCTGGGCCAACCTCCCTCCTATGAATCATCTTTATACTAAATATTGGAAAATGAAACATATTGGCTTATGATAACCAGCCTCAGCAACTTAGACTCTGTTAAAAAAAAACAATAAATACATAATATAAGGCTAGTGATATAGCTCAGAGGAAGAACACCTTGGGTTTAATTCTTAATTTTAAAAAAAGAAAAAGAAGCCTGGCATGGTGGCGCACGCTTGTAATCCCAACATTTGGGAGGCTGAGACCAGAGGATCACGGTTCGCGGACAGCCTCAGCTACTTAGTAAGGCCCTCTGCAACTCAGTGAGACCCGGTTTCAAAATAAAGAATAAGAATAAAAAATAGGGCAGGGGGTATAGCTCGGAGGTCGAATGCCCCTGGGTTCCATCCCCAGACCTGCAAAAATAAAATAAAATAAAATAAAATAAAAATAAAAAATTAATAAATAAATAAAAAAAGAAAAGGAATAAGAAAACTATAAGGTGTGAAAAGATGATAAGTGATATTGAAAAAAAAGAAAACTAATGCAAAATTAAAGGTAAGGAGATGACAGTAAAGGTTTTGGGAAAACAGACTGATTAGCATAGCATTATTATAAAGGAAATTTAAGCAAAAACTTGAAGGACATGCATAGGTTAGATATCTATTGGAAGAACGTTCCTGGCAGCTCTATGCCTAGGTTCTAGACACTAATTAGTGTCTTGGTCAGCAGCCTCACTGCTACATCCAAAGGACTGTCCACACAGCTTAGAGGAAGGAAGATTATTAGGTTTAATTGCTCACAGTTTCTTGGAGATTCTGGGTTCAGTCCAGGTGAGGCCAGGGTCTGAAGCTCAGAGCATAGTGGCGGGAATTGGAAAGAGGAAAAGCACAAGGGCTCTGCTCCTCACTTCAGGATGGTTGGAAGCAGAGAGAGCAAGCTAGCAAAGGGACTCAAAAGCACAAGCACATTACCTAAGCCACATGCCAGGGACCCACCTTCCTCAGCCACACCCCACCAACCTAGGCTTCTACTTGAATGGCTTTATAGACTAATGAGATTACAACTCTCATGCCTTGATTATATCAGCCCCGAGCTTCTCAGGGGACATTCTCTATCTAACCATAGGGAGCAGAGGCCTGCCTGACCTGTTTGAAGACCTTCCAGGAGGTCGGTGAGTCCGGAGGAGACTGAGCCAGAGGGAAAATATCAGGAGTGGTTACGGAGCAGGGGTTTGAGAACAGATCATGTGAAACCTCACAGACCACGGGGGGGACTTTCCTTCATACTCAGGTGAGACAAGGAGCTGCCGGGTGTTAGGTGGGGCATGTTATAACTTAATTTGGAGAGGATTACTCTTTTAGCTGTGTTGATAATAGACTGAAGCTATTAGCTGTTGGCACTCTGTTGGTGATCTAGAGATGATGGTGACCTGCTAGGATGTAGCAATTCAGATCAGGAGAAGTGGTGAAATTATTGTTTTATTTTTAAGATAAAACCCAAAAGGATTTATAGGTGATTTTGTATTTTCCCTTTAATGGCATGGTGAGGCCTGGAGAAGGCACTGTTTGGACATGGTCGGTACCTGATATGTTAAATCCTTCTGTGAGCTGAAGTAACTAGATCAGCTGGGTTTTGATCATAGGCCTGATGGGAGTCAACCAGTTGGATGATGAGGATGCCTACCAACTGTACCAGTATTTGGAATGGCCTAGAAAGATTTGAGAAAGCTATGATTATTAATATACTCGAAAAATTGGGTGAGGGGCAAATCTGTGAAAGAACTTGGTTTCTGCCTAGAAGCAGGCAATTATTCCAATGTAAATTAACCTAGCTAAAGGTAATTAGCAAGTCTATAGGAAAGAACTAGGACTTCATCACCCTCATTCTAAAGACAGGTTTACGTAATAATTGGATAATTTAGCTAGGATAGGATGAGGGGTCAACCTTCTTGAAAGGAGACACCTTGCCCCACACCTTGCTGGGGGAGGAACCTTACAGGGACGTTTACTATGTCAGAATTACATAAACAAGATGGAGGTCATGAGTATAAAAAGTCTGGTCCACATGTTGTATCTTTGGTGGGTCATTCATTTGAACAACCCCCCCCCCCAATGTCATTCTGGCATGGAGCTATAACTGTCTTCTGTATTTCTTTCTTTTTAATAAACTTCTTTAAATCTTCAGCAAGAATCAAGGCTAATGTGTATTTACCCTTAGCTCAGGACAAGAACCTGGGCTTTTTCTCTTTTTCTGTTTTTTGGGTTTGTTGTGGTTTGAGGGAAATTGTGTCCGGGCACCTAACAGGGGTGCCCGGGAACAGTTTCCCCAAAACTATAACATTCCCAAACCATAACACCAACCACCTGGTATCAGCATCTTTACAGATTGTTAGTCTTCATTTCATACACAATGACTGTTGAAATGTGGCAAATAGTTATATTTGGGAGGGAGAGGTTGTTCAAAAATAGCCCTAATATGAAAATTAATCATTAATGCGGTTAATGCACCTGCAGGGGGCTTGAGAAATTAATGCTCCTTTGGCATTATTTACCACAAAATAATGACTAATGGAACAAATGGCAGTGGCTTTATGATGTGGTATTTTATTTTATTTTATTTTTTATTTTTTGGTGATACTAGGGGTGGAACCCAGAGGCTTTCTACCTCCGGGTTATACTCCCAGACCCTTTTTTATATTTTATTTGGAAACAGGGTCTCACTAAATTGCTGAGAGCCTCACTAAGTAGCTGAGGCTGGCTTCGAACCTGTGGGATCCTCCTGTCTCAGCCTCCCAAGCGCGGGGATTACAAGCGTGCACCACCACGCCCGGCTTATGATGTGATATTTTAAATATATATCCCATTGCATATTCAAAATAATCCTGGCAGCTGGGCATGGTAGCACACACTTCTAATCCCAGTATTTGGGAGGCTGAGACTGGAGGATCACAGTTCGCTGACAACCTCAGCTACTTAGGCCCTTTGCAGCTCAGTGAGACCCTGTTTCAAAATAAAAAAAATAGAACCGGGGGTATAGCTTGAAGGTAGAAAGCCCCTGGGTTCCATCCCTAATACATAAAAATAATAATAATAATGGCAATTTCTAAATCTATGTAGCTCTATGTGCACATGGAGTGTCTCAGTTAGCTCAGCTACCATAACAAAACACTACAATCCAGGTGGCTTAAACAAAAGAGGTTTTTCTTGTAGTTCTGGTAGTTCTGGAAACTGGAAGTTTACGATCAACATGCCTGCAGGTTCAGCTCTTAGTGATGGCTCAGTATTTGGGTTCAGACACCTGCTTTCTCCCTGGGTCCTAACATCACCTTAGCTTGGTGAGAGGGGGTCAAGGGAGAGGAAATAAGTAAACTCGCTGGAGTCTTTACTAATTCTGTCAGGAGAGCCCCAACCTAACGACCTCATTTAAATTGAATTCCCCCTAAAGCTCCATTTCCAAATACATTATGAAATAGGGTTTAAACATATAAAGTTTTGGATGATAAAATACACACAAAATCTATTGTTAAAATTATCATCTTGGATGTGCTTTTGTATTTATTTATATCATACTAAAATATACTCACCTGATTTCTTTAATTGATATTTGTATAATAATTATCAAAAAATTTCCAGAAATTATTCATTGTATTTTTAACATGAAATAATAGAGGTTTACATTGGTGCTATTTGCATAAGCTATAACAATTTGACAGTATAGAAACCAGGCATGGTGGTAAAAACTTGTACTCCTAGTATCGGGGGCTAAGACAGAAGGGTCATAGGTTTGAGGCCACTGTGCGTGACTTAGCAATACCTTGTTTTGAAATAAAATAAAATAGGGATTGGGGTTTGGTTCAGAGGTAGAACCCCTTGGGCCAAACACACACACACACACACACACACACACACACACACAATTGATAGTATAAATGAACAATTATGGAACAATTTCATTATAAACTCACAGTGGTTTCTTTTCGCAACTACCTAAAGGTTACTGTTCACAAGTAAAGAGAGAAAGAGAAAAAAAATAAGCTTCTCAAATGAGGCAAAAATGAAGATAATTTACTATTTATTGCTTCAACCAGCCACTTGGCAAACTGACCTTTCTTCAGCTGAGCTTTCAACAACAGTTTTCTGTTTTTATTTCTAGTAATATTAAGTACTCTTTTGGCAGAAGTGCAAACTTTAAAGCAATTTAATAAGTTATTCACATATAAAAAGTGTCAACAGAGCTTTTTACAAGGTTCCTGAACATAGATATCTTCCTTTTTTTTATTAAATCCTATTGAGCAATGTGGATTCAATGCAAACTCCTTGAAAATGTTGATCACAATATGTGTTCACAGTTCATGCTTAATAGTAGCAACAACAGCATAACTGATTACTTCAGTGAGTAATCAGTTACTCGGGCAACACTGGACAATGGCTATCTTAGTCTCAGAAGGTCAAGGATCAGATGTTCTCTCCCATATGTGGAAGCTAGAGCAAAAAGGAATGAAAGGGACTTCAGTGAAATGAAGGGAGAGACCAGCAGAACAGCCAAAGGGGCCTTGGGAAGGGAGGCGAGGCAGAGAAAATCCAAGGCTTGAGGGAGAAGACAGTTCAAATAGTGTGATGTCCATAGAAGAAGGCATCACCACCAATCTCACTAACAGGTACCTGGAGGGAAGCGGGAGGAGCTGGGTGGGAGGTGAAGGAAAAGCACCAAGTACTACTAGATGCACATATCTTTTTTTTGTTTTTGGTGATATTGGGGTTGGAACCCTTCTACCTCTGGGCTACACTCCCAGACCTATTTTATATTTTATTTGGAAACAGGGTCTCTTAAGCCAGCACAGCTAGCTTCGAACCTGTATGATCCTCCTGTCTCCGCCTCCCAAGCGCAGGGATTACAAGCGTGCGCCATCACGCCCGGCTGTGCATGTATCTTTGTATCACTTTGAATAGCACTATGATGTATAATTACAATGCAGCCACAAAAATATAAAAACAAGGAAATTTGATTTATTTACGTCAAAACTGACAAAAATAGGAAAGTCTATCTTAAATTTAAATCCAGCTGCATGCTCACAAATATTATGAAGATCATATGTAGATTAAATAGGTTAACACACTCAAAAAGTGGGCTTTGTTAAAAAAAGAAAAATATGTTAATTGAGTGCTATTTTGCTATTGCTTAATCACATTTATTAGTAACTTTTATATGTATAATGTTTTATTAGAGTTTTATTACAAAAAGTTTAAAATAAACCAGGTGCTTAGGCACACTGCTTCACTCCAAATCTTTAGGAGACTGAAACAGGAGAATCCTAAATTAAAGCCCGCCTCTGCAACTTAGCAAAACTTGATTTAAAAATAAAAATAAAAAGGGCTGGAGGTGTAGCTCAAAGGTAGAACACCCTTGGATTTAATCCCTAGAGCCTTAGACACACACAAACAAAACATTTTAAATAGTTTAATCAAAAACAGAAAAATTGACCAATTAAATTAAATAGATTATGGGTTGGCTGAAAGCTGAGATCATATTTCCATACTAAACCACAAGTATTGAGTGGGGCATGGTGGTGCACACCTGTAATCCCAGCATTCGGGAGGCTGAAAACGAAGGATCAAGGTTCTCGTACAGCCTCAGCTACTTAGCGAGGCATTTCGCAATTCAGTGAGACCCTGTTTCAAAAAAATAAAATAAATAAAAAACTAAACCACAAGTGATCTGCTTGTGTGGGGTAAGATCACTCCCACCCCCATTTTTATAAAACTTTTACTGGAAATAAGACCTGGGAATAAGAAGGAAGGACTAACATTGAACAATGTTTGTTCATACAGCCTATGAAGACGTTTATAGCTATTTCATAGCTATTTACACATTGTGTGTGTTTGGCAAGGGGTACTGGGAACTGAAGCCAGGTGGGCATTGTACCTCCTAGCTATGCCCTCAGCCCTATTTCATTTTTTGTTTTGAAACAGATCTCACTAAGTTGGGGAGGGCCTTGCCAAATTGCTGAGGCTGGTTTCAGACCTGTGATCTTCCTGTCTCAGCCTCCCAAATACTGGGACTACAAGTGTGCACCACCATGCCCAATTACACTATCACATTTGATCTTAATAACAACCTTATGAAATATATAGCACCAACTGCATCCTAAAAATATTATGATAGAGGCCGGGCATGGTGGCCCACACTTGTAATCCCCGCGCTTGGGAGGCTAAGACAAGAGGATCTCACGGGTTCGAAGCCAGCCTCAGCTACTTAGTGAGGCTTTCAGCAACTTAGTGAGACCCTGTTTCCAAATAAAATATTAAAAAAAAAAAATTGGGAGTATAGCCCGGAGGTAGAAAGCCTCTGGGTTCCACCCCCAGTACCACCCAAAAAAAAAAAAAAAAAATGATACTAAAATGATAGTAATAAGTTGCATTGTTGAGGTAAACACAGATCAAAACAGTTGCAAAATATTTTTCAAACATTTTTTTAATTAATTTATTTTTAAAATTGGTGCATTGTAGTCATATATCAATCACATTGGAGTACAAGTCTTGAGAGGATATACAAGCACACATCATCCAATTAGCCCTCCTCCAGTCCCCATCCCATTCCCTCCCCCTCCCTCCATCCCACGCTTCTTTGGTGATTTACTTTGATACATTTGTTTATGTACCTCCTGCATTTTAAAGAGGCTCCGTCCTCCAGTATTGCATACCCTCTGATTGGTCACATTAGTTGCTTCACTATAGGGCCCTTTCTATAGCTCAACCTCTTCCTGTTGCCCCTTTCCTCCTAGTTATTGCTGATTAAGAGAAGCGTCTGATTTATATTTTCTGTGATATTTCTCTGTGCATTCTGCGTTGCAAGTACCTATCCCACTCTTGAAGGCCCCAGGAGTGGCCTGGCTACTCAATGGACTGATCCAGACCTCGCTGGCTCAAGCAGCGGCCTTGCCTCATGGGAGGCCCCGGTTCTGGTCTCGCTGGCCCCTACACCGGCCTAACCCCTCAGCAGGCTCTTATCCCAGCCTCGCTGGCCCTAGCACCGGCCTAACCCCTCAGCAGGCTCCGATCCCAGCTTTGGAGGCCCCAGTACCGGCCTTGCCTCACGGCAGGCTCCGATGCCGGCCTCGCTGGCCCCAGCACCGGCCTAACCCCTCGGCAGGCTCCGATCCCGGCCTTGGAGGCCCCAGCACTGGCCATGCCTCATGGCAGGCTCCGATGCCGGCCTCGCTGACCACAGCACCAGCCTAACCCCTCGGTAGGCTCTTATCCCGGCCTCAGAGGCCCCAGTACCGGCCTTGCCTCAAGGCAGGCTCCCATCCCAGCCTCGGAGGCCCCAGCACCAGCCTTGCCTCACAGCAGGCTCCGATGCCAGCCTCACTGGCCCCAGCACCGGCCTAACCCCTTGGCAGGCTCTTATCCTGGCCTCGGAGGCCCCAGAACCGGCCTTGCCTCACGGAAGGCTCTGATTCCGGCCTCACTGGTCCCAGCTCCGGCCTAACCCCTCAGCAGGCTCTTATCCCATCCTCGGAGGCCCCAGCACTGGCCTTGCCTCATGGCAGGCTTCAATGCCGGCCTTGCTGGCCCCAGCACCAGCCTAACCCTTCGGCAGGTCCGATCCCGGCCTTGGAGGCCCCAGAACCGGCCTTGCCTCACGGCAGGTTCCGATGCCAGCCTCGCTGGCCCCAGCATCGGCCTAACCCCTTGGCAGGCTCTTATACTGGCCTCGGAGGCCACAGTACCGGCCTTGCCTCATGGCAGGCTCCGACACCGGCCTCACTGGCCCCAGCACCAGCCTAACCTCTCGGCAGGCTCTTATCCTGGCCTCGGAGGTCCCAGTACTGGCCTTGCCTCATGGCAGGCTCCGATGCCGGCCTCACTGGCCCCAGCACCGGCCTAACCCCTCAGCAGGTTTCGATCACTGTCTCTGTGGTTATTATTTCAAAGGTTCCAGGTGTAATGCATCAGATCTCTGCCTCCCCTGAGTATTGGCCACTGCCATTGCCACTGCCTCCACCATTTCAAAGCCTTCCCAGGCTCTTTTTTCACTCTGAATGTAGTCCAGTGTTCCTAAGCATGCGTGATGATAGCATTCGACATTTGGTGTAATTTCTCCAAAAAAATAAGGTTGGTAGGATCCGGTTTCTGCTTCTCCTGAATACAAGTCTCCACCACAATCGCAGAGACCTCTTTCAACACCGCCTTTCTCCTTGGTCTCCGCTAAACTCTCTCCTTACAGGTGATGTCTGTGATTCTTAACAATATAGAGAAATAGCAGCCCTCCTTCACAGGGAATTTTTCCATAAGTTCCAGTGCATTTAGATAAGTTTTGTCTGCATCTCCAGTGTCCTGGCATCCATAACAGCTTTCTTACCTCCTCTCCCATATTTTTCTTTTTCTTTTTCTGTTCCTTTTTTTTTTTTAATAAGAGAAGCCAGCCTCTCTGGCTTAAGAGACCCTGTTTCCAAATAAAAAATATATATATAAAAAAATAAGAAGTCTGGGAGTGTAGCCCAGAAGTAGAAGGGTCCCATCCCCAGTACCACCAAAAGCAAAAAAAAAAAAAAAAAAAAAAAAAAAACCCAAAAAGCAAAACAAAAACAAAAACAAAAACAAAAAAATAAACCCCAAAACAACAACAACAACAACAAAAAACGCACACTTAACAACCTTGCCCAAATTTAACAACTCTTCGATTAGTCTCAACCTTTGTAATTACTCTTTAAAGAAAGAAAACTTCCAGATAAATTACATAAGGTAAATCTTTATAGAATGATTATATTAAATGGTGTGTCTGTTTTTAATTAAGTCAAAATTTGTGACTGAGCAGATATGGAGTAAAGAGAGAGAGAGAGAACCTAGGTTTTTATTTGGCCACGGTGACTATAGTAAGGACCTCAGCCACACATTCCAAAAGAAACTATGGCAACCAGCCCAGAAGACAGGTAGGAAAGAGGGGGAAAAAAAGGAAGATGTTACCTAGCAACAGAATCTTTAAGCACCCTGCTCATAATTGTCTAATAAAATCATAGTTAGTGATACAGGACAATTTAATTAAATAAAAAGTTATAAAAATACAAAGGAGAAATATTTAGCTATAAATAGATCAAATAATTGTTTATATTAAATTGACTATGTAAAATATCTTTCTGTACATTATTTGAGATAAGTCCATATATAAATATTTAGAAGACTTAACTACTGAAGAAGCATTTGCCTAAAATACATATGTCACATCATGCTAATAATAAGTTAATACCATGCCAGAGTTGGAACATTTCTCCTTTACTAATGCTGATTATTTTAAGCTTTATTAATAATTTTTCATTAATCCATATGGACACTCTGATTTCAAGGGACTATTCATCATTCTCTTGAAGAGACTGTACCATATGTATTTTAGAAAATGACACCTGATTCCAGATTCATCTGTTGGTGTGTGTGATACTGGCAAGCACAATGCAGTTTGAATCTCAAGTTCTCCTATCAAAGCGAGGGTATCATTGATGATTAATGAGTCCTTTCTATGTTCTAAAGAAAACTCTATCTATCTAAACGAGGGACAGAATCCAGGCCTGGCTTCATATTAGACTTCTGGCATACCATCAGTTTGTCCAAGGGCTACACCTGTCTAACTCTTCCTTCTGCCTCTGCCCTTAGGCTATAAGGCGTTCCCTCCCAATGCTTGATCCAGCAATATCCCACTTTCACAAATAGCTACATGAAATTTCCCTTTTCATCTCTCTGCTTCTGATGGGGTTACAATCCATCTCTCAATCACTGTAGCTAGAAGGTGGCATATGTTCATTAAACTAGTCTGGCTCCAGCCCTATAATTTTCCTCTTCTGTGGAAAATGGGTCACCAGAGGAAATCTGGGAATGGTTTTATTGAAAACAGAATGGTCAAATGCTTAGCAAGAGAAAACAACAGGTCTACCCATAATCTCGTAAAACTGTAATGATTAAAGGTGGTAACATATAGAAAGTTCTGGAAAAGACTAGAGGTAGATCTTTATTTTCTTTGGGGCCCTAGCACATGGTAGGCATTTGATAATCATTCACTCACTGATTATCCATTGAGAGCCTCCTGTGTGCCAGGCTCGGTTCTGCCACTGGGGATGTAAGGGGTTTCAGAAAGATTGAAGACATGTTGCCTGGCCTCATGGAGCTGACAGCTCACTGAAGACCACAGATAAATAAAAAATGCAAGGGCAACAAAGTGAGACCAGTGCTGTATGTGAAAGGAAGTCCAGAAGTCATGGGATCACATGAGGACGGTGCAGGGAGGGGTACGGTGGGCAGAGTCTCGCAAAACATCTCCGTAAACATCCTTGGTGCATGCTACCCAGTCCCTTAAAAATGGATGTTTATTCTCTTCTCCTCTGACCCTAGAAGAAGTACCCTGGTCCCTAAACAGCTTAACTTGAAAATGACTTTCTGTCCAAGAGTCGCCACAGCATGAGCAGGAATGTAATGAGGTAAAAGGTTACCTTCCTGGCTATTATGTAATGTAATACTTCTACTTTAAATTATAGCTATGGGACAGGTACTGTAGCATATGCCTGTAATCCTAGTACTTGAGAGGCTTAGAGGGAGGATCATGGGTTCAAGGCCAGCCTCAGTAACATAGTGAGACTCTTTCTAAAGAAGAAAAAAAAAAAAAAAGGCTGGGGTGTAGATGGGAGTTAGAATGCCCCTGGGTTTAATCCCTAGTGCCATACACACAAAAAAATATATATAGTCATGATTTTATCTTCCCAGTGTGAAATAGCAATTACTGTGATTTCTTATTAACTGTCAAAAAACTGTAATTGTGTATAGATAGAATCTTGCTTGTTAACAGCTTAATCTCTTCCAGTACAGATTTGAGAGTTAAACCTCCACAAGGTGGCAGCAGAGGAAACCTCATCTTTGGATACTTTACAGAGAGCACTCATGAGGGAAGCAAGAGTGGCTTCCTGCTTAGTACCTTTCTTTTCTTTTTATTTTCCTCCTCCTCCTCCCCTCCTCCTCCTCCCCTCCTCCTCCTCCCCTCCTCCTCCTCCTCCTCCTCTTCCTCCTCTTCCTCCTCCTCCTCCTCGTGTGTGTGTGTGTGTGTGTGTGTGTGTGTGCATGTGCACACGCACACACATTTCTAGGGCTTGAATCCAGGGGAATTCTACTTTCAAGCTACACCCAGCCCCATTTTATGGTTTATTTTGAAACAGGGTCTCACTAACTTGTTGAGGTTCTCATTAAACTGCTGAGGCTGACCTCAAACCTGTGATCCTCCTGTCTCAGCCTTCTAAGTACTGGGATCACAGGAGTGTGCCACCATGCCAAGCTTTCATCTCTTACCTTTCTGATGAGAGACTGAATGCAACACTCTCCAGGATATGACTTGGGCTACTTCCTATCTTCCTGCTCCTCAGAAAAGACACCTTTGCTGCTGAGGCCCTGCAGGATATCAGAACATCATTCTTGGTACTGCCAGAGAGCTTTGGTGAGCCTCCAGAATTCCAGATATTTTTTTTTTTTTCCAGTAATGGGCATGAATCCCAGGGACATTCTACCTTTGAGCTACACACCCAGCCCTATTTTTTATTCTTTATTTTGAAACAGGGTCTCACTGAGTTGCAAAGGGCCTCCTCACTAAGTAGCTGAGGCTGTCTGTGAAACACAATCCTCCTGTCTCAGCCTCCGGAACGCTGGGATTACAACCTTGCACCAACATGCCCGGCTTTCAGAATTCCTTTTGTGAGATAAGTTTCGAGATTTTTTCTCTATAGTTCACTGTGGGTGTTCTGCAGTATAAGTTGTTAACATTATCCTTAATTCCTAATAAAGAGCGTGTAGGGTGCTTACGTGTCAGTGACCTGTTTCTGAAACATAAAGCAGATTTCACTCACAGCCCATGCCCACAGCCTTATTTACTTTTGCCTGTTAAAATAAAATATGTTTCATCTTGAAGTATTTTTATTATGTATTTTATTTTACTTTTTTCAGGGCCACATGTTTGTTTAGCATATCCTCTACCACTCAGGTGGACTCAAACCCGTAAAATATTTTAAGCAGATCATTTGAAGCAATAAAATAGTTTGGACCACTCTAAAAAGAGAAAATTCTTTCACATAGTATACATATCTCCTCAGGGAGTTTTTTTTTTTTTTTTTTTTTTTTTTTTACTACATTTGAGGTAGAAAAAAATGGAATGAAATAAATTCATCTGTGTTGAGTTCTAAAAACTTCAGCAAGTTCTAAAGATTAGAGAGGACAAGTATTCTAAGAGCTGCTAAATGTATATACACTCAACATAAATACTAAGTAGGCAAACAAGACACATATTATTAATTAGAAATGCATAGGAGAAAAATTTAATTTGTTAAGGAGTGATCTGGAAATAATGTAATATAACTTCACACTGTATGATGTACTGTAATATATGACCTCCATAAGTAGGTATGTCACCATTTCGCTCATTTACTGACTTTATTCAACAATTCTCTCAATTATAATAATAGAATATTATTGAAGTCTCTTTTCCTTCCTCAGCAAAATGATATACAGGTTTCAGAGCCGGCTCAGCTTTCTCAGTACTGATTCTTGCCCTTTTATCTTGTTTACCACATGAGGACATAGCGTTCTAGACACCACCCTGGAGGCAGAAACCAGGATCCTCCACCAGACACAGAAGCTGCCAGCATCTTAATCTTGGGCTGCCCATCTTCCAAAACTGCGAGGCAATAATTCTGTTCTTCATAATTACCAATTTTCATTCTTTTGTTATAGTAGCACTAACAGATCAAGACAAACTGTAATATATACAACCTAAATAGGATTATTTAAAAAGTTTGATATTGTTTTATAGACATATTATTGAATTATTATTTTTCAGTTTGTCTAATGCTATGACCTAAATGGACACATATTTTTAGCAATTTATTAAGGAACATTCATCCGCTGAATCCACTGAATTCGGCAATGTCATATATTTGCCCTTGTAAAAATGCACCAATCCAGCCCATAGAGGCAAAACCCTCAAGGCCTCATCAACTACTAAGGGCTCTACCTCTTAACATCATTTCACTGGAGATTACATTTCAACACAGATGCCACCGAGGACATATTCAAACTATGGTGCAGTTGAGACCCGTTACTTATGGATTTCATAGTAGTGAATTCAGCTACCTATTAAACATAATTTATAACCCCCAAACCATATACTTTGGCAGTTTCCCAGTTGTTTGCAGATATGTGCAGAGCAACAGAACATTTGAATCACTGACCCACATATTCCCAGCAAGATCCAATAGGCCCATCCTGCCTTCTTGGTTCAGCTCTCTTACAAGGGTCCTTTCAGTAGTTTAGTGTCAAGTTTTTCAGGTGTGTGTGTGTGTGTGTGTGTGTGTGTGTTGTTTTTCTTTTTGTTGTTGTTGATTTCCCTGTTTGAGATGGCGTTCAAGTATAGTGCTAAAGTACTGTTTAGTGTTGTTTACCAACAGAAAGCTGTCATGGGCCTTACAGAGAAAATCAGTGTGTTAAGGCAAGCTTTATTCAGGCCTAAATTATAACACTGCCAACCATGAATGCTTCTATACTAATGAATCAGCAATATCTGATAATAAGGTTTCTTTAAGTAGAAATATATACCTCACTAGTATCATTCTTATTTTACTACTACAGTATTTGAGATGATTTTTCCTAATTACACGACAATCAGATATTGCTGAGTTGTGAAGCCAGACACCCTAAGTTCAGAGTCTCTGTGCTCAATAAAAACTCCACACTGCTTAGTTAAAAGCATATAATAGAGCCGGGCGTGGTGGCGCACGCTTGTAATCCCCGTGCTTTGAAGGTGGAGACAGGAGTATGGCGCAGGTTTGAAGCCATCCGCGCTGGCTTAAGAGATCCTGTTTCCAAATAAAAAACATAAAATAGATCTGGGAGTGTAGCCCGGAGGCAGAAGGGCTTCCAGGAAACCCAGTACCACCAAAAATAAAAAATAAAAAAAAATAAAAAAGCATATAACAGGGCCTGCTGTGGCAGCACATATTATAATCGTACTTGGGAGGCTGAGACAGGAGGATCATAGATTTGAGATCCGCCTCAGAAATGTAGTGAGACTTTCAGCACCTTGATGATACCCTGTTTTGAAATAAAAAATAAACACACTCAGAGAAAATAACACTCTAAATGACACACCATAGGCTCTTTCTTAATACAATTTAGTAAACAAATGAAGGAATTCTGTAACAATTCTAAATGGATTTTTCTCACTAAGCTCAATTCATTGTCACTTTTTTAGAAAAGGTGTTGCTGCTGCCTGTGATCATTAAATTTTAATGTCAACTATGATTGTTCCTGCTTCTTAAATATAAAATAATCAAGGTTTGACAATAACGCTGATGTATTATCCAGTATCTTTCTGAATTACCAATTAGAGAACAAAATGGGAAGTGGTGACTTTAAAAATTGATGGAGTCTTAAAATTTTCTTTGGGGTTTTATAAAGAATAGGCAGGTCTAAAGATAAAGAAAAAAAGAAAAGAAAAAGGAAAGAAAAAGGAAAAAGCAAAAGACATGGATCAGCAGTATTTCCTGCCTCAAAGGAGAAAAGAAACAGAAATTTACATTTAGGAAATAGTGAGAAAAATGAAAATGAAAGCTATTTATAATAAATGTGTCAGAAAAATGGCCATTCAGAGGAAACGGAGGAAGTAAACTATATACCGTACAAAAATATGGATGAAGGAAAAAGATACCCTTTGAGAGGCTGTGGCTCAACCTTTGTTTCCTTAGCCTTTCTCGAGAGGGTCCCATCAAAATGATGATAGATCCTAAAGGAGAAGTTTCCTGCAAGGCACCACACCCAGTTCTTACCCCTCAGCCCTCCCCAGGCAGAGTGACTCTTTCTTTTTTCGTATTATGTCATGCTGACATTAAGCATCAGGTAACAATATCTATATGTGGAAAACCAACCAGAAAAGCTGTAACAAGCATTCCTACATTTTAATCTAGATCTTACCATAGTCTTCATCGCACTTATTCTTTCTGGCACATTGAAAATGTTTTTAGTTGTTATTATCTGTTTTTCCACTCCCATTAAAAGTATGGACTCCTACGCCGGGCGTGGTGGCGCACGCTTGTAATCCCCGCACTTGGGAGGAGGAGACAGGAGGATCGCGCAGGTTCAAAGCCAGCCGGGCGCGCTGGCTTAGGAGACCCTGTTTCCAAAATGAAAATATAAAATAGGTCTGGGAGTGTAGCCCGGAGGTAGAAGGGCTTCCAGAAACCCCAGTACCACCAAAATAATAATAATAATAATAATAATAATAATAATAATAATAATAATAAATGAAATATGGACTCCTTTAGAGTGTTTGTTTTGTTAACTGCTTCTAGAACAGGATCAGTCATATAGTAAGTTATTAATAAGTATTTCTTAAGAAAATGAATAGATGAATGATATAATTTTAGTATGAAACACTTGAGCATC
>NC_137787.1:73382742-73495242 GCF_963383645.1 Muscardinus avellanarius
AAACAGGGTCTCCTAAGCCAGTGCGCGCAGCTGGCTTTGAAACTGCGCGGTCCTCCTGTCTCTGCCTCCCAAGTACGGGGATTACAAGCGTGCGCCACCACGCCTGGCTCACACACACCTTTTATTATTTAACCAAGGTTTCTATATCTTTGTATTCAATATTTAGAGATTATTGAAAAATGTTGTAAGTTGCAGTTTTCATATTAGGTGGCATTTTGACAGGGTCAATTCAACAGGTAAATTTGCACTTACCATAATGTTCTTTATTCCCAGTGAATGAAGATAAACCAGAAAGTATGTAAGTGCTGACCTATTTGAATCTGGCTTATTCAAACTAATAAGCCAAAAGTCTTATTTTGAAAGGCACGTAGGCAAATTAACCCATGACTACAAGTCAAAGGCTTTGTCTATTCTTTGTAATGGGTTTGACAATTTCTTCGCTTTTTTTTATTCATCCATTGTTTGTATCTTTATTACACAATTTCAGGCATCTAAGTGACTAGCAATAGCCAATGATATGACTTGGTCTTTAGTGACTGAAGTTAGGGCCCTTTCTAGACTCGACAACCACAGGGTCTATCCAAAGGCTCACACATCCATCCAATTTTGATGGCCAGTTTTCCCAACAAGTAAGTTACTTTACACTGTTGTCTGTAGCGTTTATGTCATTTTTGTGTATTGAGAACCAACTAGAACGCATTATAGTAGTCCAGCTGGATATGACAAATGTGTACATCACTGTGGCAGAATCTTAATTTGGAAGAAAGTATGCAGCCTTCAAGCCAGCTGGAGATGGAAGATGGCATTTCCAGCCACAGTAGCTGTTAGGAAGTCCAGAAGCAACAGCGTCCAGTAACACCACAAAGCTGTTTGTGTTTGGTGGGTATGATGTCCTGATTGCCGCAAAACAGCACTTCTTTTTATTTACTCCAAATACTTCTGCCTATCAGCATCACTTTTGTCTTGCCTGTATTGAATTTCGGCCAGCTACATTTTATTCAAGTTCTTGATTCTGGCAAGCTTGGAGGCAGTAGCAGTGATGTAAGGGATTTGACACAAAGAAAGGACTTTTGTATACCGGCAGCAGCGAAGTTCGGAGCAACCCCATCTTTTCCCCAGCTTCACATTTTAAAGAGACCTGGAAAGACTGAGGAGAAATATAGATAAGGCTCTCTAAGGAGCACTAGTGTCTCTGTGAGAGACTGTAATAATTTTATATGCAGAATTTTACATTCTTGTTTCTAAAAATAGGCTATGGTAGACAGTGGGAAGAAAACATTAGATTTGAGAGAATCTCTATTGATGTGGGATTCATCAAAGATCATTTATCTTACAGCAACACTGTATAGTGGAACAATCAAAGAGTTTAGAATGGAAAGGCATGGATTTGGGGGTCCATCTTTACTTCTTACTTTATGTTTAGTGTTAGGAAATTATTTAAGCAAGTTCCACGATCCAAAGTTTACCTGAAAAAGTTTACTTTTTCTCTTTTTGGTACTGGGGATTGAACCCAGAAGTGTTTACCTACAAATTACATCCCCAATCCTTTTATATTTTTTATTTTGAAACAAGATCTCACTAAGTTGTTGAGGCTGGTTTCAAACCTACAATCCACTAGTCCCAGCCTCCCAAGAACTAGAATTACAGGCATGCACCACCATGTCCAGTTAATAATTTCTTTTCTCCAGTATTTTTGTCAACATAAAGTGAAAAGGTAGTATTTATGAAAAAGCTTTATAGTTAATAAGAAACTTCTGATATGATGAATATATTAAATATTATTAACATTCATCTGCTTATATTTCTTTATAAAGTGATTTTCAAGGATTTAGGTAAATTTTCAATTTAAATTTCAATAATTTAAATCTTCTTAAAGTCCCTGGACAAAACTGATTTGAAGGAGAAATTATGCCTTTTATCATTTTTTCAAATTATTTTCCTTTATTTTTTACTTTTCTTAATATTTTTTTTGTTGTTGTTGTTGGTGGTGGTACTGGGGTTCCTGGAAGCCCTTCTACCTCCGGGCTACACTCCCAGACCTCTTTTTACATTTTATATTTGGAAACAGGGTCTCCTAAGCCAGCGCGCGCGGCTGGCTTCGAACCTGCGCGATCCTCCTGTCTCTGCCTCCCAAGCGCAGGGATTACAAGTGTGCGCCACCACGCCCGGCTACTTTTCTTAATATTTAAAAAAATTTGGTGTAATATAAGTATACATCATAGTAGTATTCAAAATGATACATTCGTATAGGCACACAACATCTCTTGGTGTGTTTTTTTTTTCTATGTCTTTCATCTTTTGAGCTTCTAGAATCTAACTAGGACTAGGTATAGAGTTAGTACTTAATAAGTACTGATTACTTGATTGAGTGTTTGAATTTATCTCCAAAAAGTTGTCTGGAATGAGTTAGGAACACATGATGTGTTAAGTTGCCTTGCAAAGCACTGGTGAATGGATGGGAGGTAGGCATTAGAATCCAAATTTGATTTTTGACAAGTTAAAAAACAATGTTAAAAGTTAAGCTTAGCTTAGCTAAAATCAGAACATCTAAAATTTTATCTTTAATTTTTATTCTTTTGTTGCATTCCAGTAGAAATTTTCTACTTGACCTGTTCTTTCAGTTTAGAAGTCCCACCCTCATTTTCCAGTCCCTTCCCCAATTCAAAGCAGGGTTTTTGAAAATGGTCTGAGACTTAGTTTTATGTCCAGTGACTACCCAAAGAACATGCTTAATTTTTTGATTTATTCATTTATTCCGTTTGAATTTTCTGAGTGGCATCTTTGTGCCAGACACCATGCTAGTAGTGAAAAGATAAGAGAGAAACACAGTGTTTGGGCTTTGCTGGAGCTTATGTTGTAGTGTTAATTCTTTATTGGTTCTTCCAACCAATAAATAATGTCTATTGCGTGTGCCACTATTTTACTTGCTGGAGACTCAGCAGTAAATACAAGATTTATTTTGTATTTCATGACAATTGAATGATTCCTCACAGTAAACGAGTGTCACTGCACTGCCCTGCTGCTTTTAGGGTGATTAGTGTCAACCTGACATACCCTTTGACTTAGACATCTGTGAACTCTGGAAGAGAAGTGATTAAATAAACATTTTCCTATTATCTTAATATCAACCTGAACAGCTAAAGAAAGATGAATGTCTCAGAGCTGGCTCAAAGCACTAAACATCCGTAGTCTTGGTGACCCCCATCCATGTCTCACTTACATGGGAGAACCAGAAATACCATGACTAGCCCAGCTAGAAACTCAGTTCAGTTCCCCCAACATGAAGTAGAGAATCAGTTAGTCTTCCTCTACTTCATTGTTTTGTCAGGCAAGTTAGAAGGATTAGAGTCTTGCTAGAAGAAAGAAGTATGGGTAAGAAGTGAGCTGTCAGACTGACAAATATCCATTTGGTTAAAACATGAAAAAATTCTTTGTTATTTTGCATATAAATTTTGCTTTCTGATTTACCGTTAACTAAGAGTTGAACTTTGTTCAGTTCAAAGACATGTTTATTAAACTGTACATTTGTGCTGGTAAACCAGTGACTTATGAAAATATCGTTGGTTTTTCTACTGATTCCTGTTGGAAAGGGAAAAAAAACCCCATATCTAAGACCTAGAATATGAAAGTATTCAGTTGTCTTACCCACAAATTTATCTATACTTTATGTTCCATAAACTGGTTAATGGTGTCACCACAGACACTTTTTAATTCATAGATAAAATATCCAGTGGAGAAGGAAGCATCCTGTGCCAGTCTCAAGTTTATAGTCATGTCCTAGTGACTTCAGTTCTTGTGTTTATATACAGCCTAATAACGTGTGTGTGTGTGTGTGTGTGTGTGTGTGTGTGTGTGTGTGTGTGTTACTGGGGATTGAACCCAGGGATATTCTACCTCTGAGCTACATCCCCAGTCATATTTTCTTCTTTTCTTTCGTTCTTTCGTTCTTTCGTGATACTGGGGATTGAACTCAGAGGCATTCTACCTCTGAGCTATACCCCTGGCCAAATTTAATTTTTTTTTTATCTGGAAACATGCTCTCACTAAGTTGCAGAGGGCTCCACTAAATTACCAAGGCTGGCTTTGAACCTGCGATCCTCCTGTCTCAGTCTCCTAAGTACTAGAATTACAAGTGTGTACCACTACACCTGGCCAGACTCTAATATATTTACAATATTATATAATAAATTAAATTAAGCACGTGCACGTGCGCGTGTGTGTGATTACCTCAAAGGGATTTGATGTACTTCCCTGCACTCAAAGTGGGAACATTTCTTAAAAATTCAGAATCTCCATGGGGCTACTAAAATTATATGTATTTCCACACTCAAATAATAAAAATGCCTGTAGGAAATAATGCCATTATAATCCTCAAATGTGTGTGCTTAATAAGGGCAAAGAAAACTTGACAAATGAGATTTCATAATAAGAATCAATTTAACAGATTAACAGTTAAAGACAATCGAGTGAATAGAATATGCTTAGACTTTTAATAAGATTATTCTTCACAGTGCCTCATTCATTCTCTTTAGAAACACGTCTGATTACTTCTGTCAGATATATTTAAAGCTGATTAAAGGATCAGATAATAAAAATGGGAAAGGTTGGCTTAAAGTGGGAAGATAGTCTTATTTGCATCTATAGCAATTACTTCTCTAATGAGCAGGTAAGAATAATGATCTTACAAACACGGGAGGAGACAGAGAATTTCCATTAGATTAGTGAAATTGGAGGGAAGGTAGAAAATGAGTAAGAAACTGATTAGCAATTTTATGGGGAAGATGGAATGAAATCCCTTAAACTTTCTTCAGTTCAATTACTAGGGTTCAAATCTTTTTTTTTTTTTTTTTAGCCAGAAAATAAAATTGAAAAAAAAAAATAGTAGCTGTAATTGTAGTTCGAGAAGGCAATATTCAGTCTTTAAAGCCAATTACCTGGGATCAAATTCTAATTCTGCCTCACACTAGCTTTGTGACCTTTGATAGAGACATCCCTGTGCCTTGGATTTTTTATCTGTAAAAGCCCCCCCCCCCCCACACACACACACACTGGTACCTGCTTTGGTGCTACTGGGTTAACATACACAAAACCTTTAGAAAATATTTATTTATTTATTTATTTATTGCGGTACTAGGGGTGGAATCTAAGGGAATTCTACCTCCAAGCTTCACCCTCAGCCTTATTTTTTATTCTTTATTTTCAAACAGGGTCTCACTGAGTTGCAAAGGGCCTCTCTAAGTAGTAACTGAGTCTGTACTTGAGCTGCAGTCTTCCTGTTTCAGTCTCCTATATGCTGGGATTACAAGCATGTGCCACCAAGTCCAGCTTGGGAAGAACTAATTTAAAAAATCTAAATTATAGATTCAGAAGATTGGCAGGAGTTGAGAAAAAAAACTTGGCAATATCTTAATATCCAGGTTGTTCATAAGAATCAAATGAGATGCTTAAAATATTTTTTAAAAAGTCTAGGTTCTCAATATGGACAAAATAAAGCAGAATCACATGGGATAGTTTCTGAACACTAGTACTTTTGAAGTTTCCACAAGTGATTCTAATATGAACTAGGATAGAGAAGGCCTGAAATAAATTTATTTATTTATTTACTTATTTTCCTTTTTATCTCTTGCTGTGTGTGTGTGTGTGTGTGTGTGTGTGTGTGTGTGTGTGTTGCGTTGAATTACTGGGAATGGAACTGAGGGGCATTTTACCCCTAAGCTATACCCCCAGCCTTATTTTTTTATTCTTTACAGGGTCTCACCAAGTTGTGGAGGGCTTCACTAAGTAGCTGAGGCTGGCCTTGAGCCTGGATCCTCCTGTTTCAGCCTCCCAAGTACTAGGCTTACAGGTAGATGATACCATGGCTGCCTGTACCACTATGCCCAGCAAAAAGCCCTGAAATTTCATTCGTAACCTTTGAGTTGCCTTGTTTCCACATATGACAGAGGCCCAGGGAGACGAATGGCTTGCCTGATGCTACAGAAAGCTAATGATATCCTTATTTTCTTACTGGCCTAATGTGGCTTGCCTGAGTCTCTCAGGACCTGGGAAGATGTGATGATCACACAAATGATCCACATTAACAAAGATTTAGTAGATTAATATAAAAGAGAAAGCAAATGAAAGCCAAAGACTACAAGGAGTGGATATTGAAATGACTCTAACTCATACTTCACAAAAGGAATGGATATAGAAAAAATCCATAATATTAAATCAACAAAACTCTTGAAAAGCATTATTGTAGCAATAATAAATAAATAAAAATATTAAGCAAGAATATAAATTGGTGGTAGTAATTGCTTTCCTAGGGGTAATTGTGAAGAAAGAGGATTAAGATAAGAAATGTTGGATTTCCTATTCATAAACTTCATGAGCTGAAAGGAAACAGCCAGCCAAAAATCCACAGAAAGAACATGGTTAAGCTGGGTGTGGTGGCGCACACTTGTAATCCCAGCATTTGGGAAGCTGAAACAGGAGGATTGAGGTTCGAGGACAGCCTCAGCTACTTAGTGAGGCCCTTTGCAATTCAGTGAGACCTTATTTCAAAATAAAGAATAAAAAACTAAATAGGGCTGAGGGTGTAGCTCGGAGGTAGAATGCCCCTGGGTTCCATCCCCAGTACCGCCAAAAAAAAAAAAAAAAAAAAACAACCCCAAAACAAACAAAAAAAACCCCAAAATATATGGTTAAAAAGAGATATAACATGGAGACAGATTAAAGATGTTTTCTCGTACTCTTTATTCAGAATGATTAAGGTAAACATTTCTTAAGCACCAGGCTTGAATATCTCAATGGCCTAAGAAGCAGTGCATGTTTAAGAGGGTGCTTGGCTCAGAGAGAGCTTTTCCTGGTAGACTCTAGGATGCTACAAGGAGCATTGCCGTTTTCTTCAGTGTTTGAATATAAGCCTTTTTTAAACGTATGCTTAATTGCTCAATTTTCCTAAAGGATCTTGCCTGTTTAAAGTTACTCGTAAGGTGTTGCATCTTCTTTATTTCTTCTTATCTTTTAAAACAGATTGCTGCTGCAGAAAAAAATGGAAACGAATCAGGTGTAAGAGAGCTGCTGAGAAGGATTGTGCAAAAAGAAAACTGGTTTTCTACATTCCTGAATGTTCTGCGCCACACAGGAAATGAGGCACTTTCCCGAAAGTTAACAGGAGCTGATTGCTCAGAAAATAATACAGGTATTTCTACTTTGACTAAAGAATACTTTCTGCACTTTGCTTAGTGATCGAGACTTAATAAAACCTATAGACATAATGCCAAATATCAAGAATTTTACAATCACAATTTTAAAATGGGAAGGGATTTTATGCATCATTTATGTCATACCTTTTACGGATTAGGAAGCTGATGCTTAGAAAAGATAAAGTTCTCAGATACCGCAGAATTCAGCAAGCTGGGCTAGAATATTGGTGGTTGACTCCTAGTCCAACTAACACTCCATCATCAATCTTGTTTTCAAAACAAGATAATTGTGTGAAATATTTATCAAAGTGTGTGTGTGTGTGTGTGTGTGTGTGTTTATGAGAGAGAGAGAGAGAGAGAGAGAGAGAGAGAGAGAGAGAGAGAGAGAGAGAGCGCGAGCACGCACCTGAGGTACTGAGGTTTGAACCCAGGGGCATTCTATCTTTGAGCTTCATACACAGCCCTAGTTTAATTTTTATTTTGAAACAGAGTCTTAAGTTTTTGTAGGCTGCTGGCTTCCAGCGTTTCTATAATTATTGCTTCATAGTCATGTCTGTATCTGATTTTTTCTCTCTCTTTACACACACATACACAGAGAGAGATAGAGAGAAGTAGACAGACACAATGGAAATAAAACAATAATAGTGACAGTTTTTTTTATTATGAGATATTTAAAAAGCTCTAAATAACCATGAAATGGCCTCACTAAACCTGTGTGCAGAGGAGTCATGAGGATTGCAGTGTGATCAAGAGGGCTGAGGAAGTTCACTTTTATCCACTCCAAAACAAATACCATACAGCGCTGTATGCCTGAGACCAGCATATAATAGAAAGTTTCAAAGACCTCATATCTGTCCTTTCTCTCTGAAACTATTCAAGAACATGGAGGGCTTAGTTAAGGGTGATTGATGCAGCTTTCAAAACTCAGGTAAGTAATTTCGTGATGTGCACACAGAAAGTTTTAGGGTTTCTAACTCTCATTGCTTCTGCTTGAGCAATGAAATGGCGCTATATAAAAAGTCTATAGCAGCAAGAAGCATCTTTGCTTTGCTGTGTTCTCAGGAGGGGACTCAGTGGCGCTGTAACACCAAGATACATTTTTTTATTGCCTGTATAAATTATTTCCCAGGCATTTTTGCTCACAGCATAGTTCTAATGTGTTTGTTAAGTCTGAAGGGACCTCTAAGTCAATAGGGCATTGTGTTATGAGGCCTAATTCTTCCTACACTCCAAGAAGCCTGTGCCTCCATCTTGACCACCCCTCTCATGAGGAGTTCCCATTCTAGAGGTCCTGGAGCCAGTGGCATCCATGACAATCATTCTAGAACTCAAGTTTTAAAGGAAAATGGCTACAGTCTAGATTTTTGTTTGTTTCTTTGTTTCCTGGAAATTTTTGGCTACATTGTTAGGGATGTTAGAAAGGTTAGATTTTTAGCAAGGAGAAAATGACTTATTAGCAATAACTTTCTGTTTCCTGTGTAGACTTAGGTCTTGTTAATAATATGTCAACTATGTACTGTTAAAAAGTCTTAATCAGCCAGGCATGGTGGCACATGCTTGTAATCCCAGCATTTGGGAGGCTGACACAGGAGGCTTATGATTCACAGACAGCCTCAGCTACTTAGTGAGGCCCTTTGTAACTCAGTGAGACCCTGTTTCAAAATAAGAATAAAAAACAGGACTAGGGGTGTAGCTCAGAGATAGAATGCTCCTAGGTTGCATCCCAAGTACCGCAAAAAAAAAAAAAAAGTCTTAAATCACTTTCTTAAATATGTGATATATGGTAATGTTTGTTGTTGTGTTGGTTTGAATATGCATTTGACATTTGTTCTCCAAAAACTATTTGAACAAATTTTAGTACCTATATATATATATATGCATCAAAATTATATATATTTATTGAAATTATATAAACTATATAAATTTTTATACAGCTCTATTTTATTTTATTGCATATAAAACACACATACACACACACAACACACACACACACACACACATATATATATATATATATATATATATATATATATATATATATATATATATAACTTTTTTGTCTGTTTTCACCCCAGTATTTTTAGCCCATCAGCTCTGGAGCATACTCCTTGTCTGATGGTTTGTTCTCCCATACTTGTCTCCTTAGCTAAAACATAGCAACACAGGTAAATTATTTTGAGAATTATCAGTAACAGAGGTAGGGCATAAGAGAAAAAAAAGTATGACTTCTTAATGTATCTGAGTCAGAATTTCTATTAATGTACCCCAAGTTGTCATGGTTATATTCAGTGCCCTAAACTTTTCAAATAGTATTTTTGTTGCCATCTTTTGCTGAATGAAAGACAGTTGAGAGCCACCATTCATTATATTTAGTAATATAAGTTATTGTATTAAAAGTAAATGTCTTAAGTTTCTCTCTCCAAGAAAAAGAAAGGGCATATTTTCCATTCACAAAGTCCTTGGTACACCCATGCCCGGTGAGATAGCACATACCCATTTTATGTTTGGGCCTAGTGCCATAATTATTCAGAAAAGAATCTATAAAGTTGGCTTCAGTGTATCTTTTGGAACCTCCTGACATAGATGCTTGTCTGGCAATGGTTCTTGCTACAAAAATTGCTAAGTTCCAATTTACTGGATGCCTAGCTAAAATTTCAGTGTAATGTTTCAAATGACAACTTTTTGAAAACCAGCAATCTAGTGGGGTATATTTAGTCAATCTTATGTAATGCCAGTATTCTAACACATCTTTTTTCATATGCATTGTGCTCACATGCCTTCCTTTTACTATCTTTATTGCATGCCATAACTCTGTATTGTGATTAGTTTTTTGCAAGTCTAGGAATGTCTTAGGGACTAGTTTTCCTGAACCTCCCAGCCAGACTGTATATACTGGTTGGCCTTGGCCAAGAACATTATAAAAGTGGGAAAGAAAAACGTGGCAACAAGTATCCATCACCTCCCCCCACCCACCCACTCTGGCCCCAGAGCAGGGTTCTCTCACAACAGGGGCCATTCCTGTTGGAAAATGTCAACCCCCTCCAGGGCTCAGTGTTCCTGTACTCCCCAACACTCTTACAGGTATTCAGACTCACTGCTGACCAACTCACTCCAAACAAGTTTGGGTTTACTTTTCATTTACTCAGAAAACCCAATCAGGAGAGTCTGGGATTTAAATATTGTCCACTATTGTCTATACATTTATGGCAATCTGGTACTTTCCAGGCAAGCTTTAGTGACAAGAACGGAGTTAGCTGTGATTGTTCTTGTGGTTAGGAGGTACCATGATTTGAATAGTGCCCCTCAAATCTTATAGAGTGTGGTGCCAGGTGCCTCCCAAGGCCTCCCAGTACTTGGGAGGCTGAGACAGGTAGATTGCAGCTTCAAGGCCAGCCTCAGAAACTTAGTAATGACTCGTTTTAAAATAAAAAGTAAAAGAGGCTGAGGGTGTAGATTGGAGGTAGAATGCTTCTGGGTTTAGTTCCTACTACCATTAGCAATGATATGATAATAATAATAAACTCTTCTAATTCCAGTACTTGGGAGGCTGAGACAGGAAGATCACAGGTTCAAGTCAAGCCTCAGCTACTTAGGCTCTTCTCAACTTAGTAACACCCTGTTTCAAAATAAAGAATGAAAAACAGGGCTGGGGGTGTAGCTAGGAGGTAGAATGCCCCTAGGTTCAATCATCAGTACTGCAAAAAAAATAAATGAAATGATAATAATAATAATCTAAAAAACATATAGACTGAAACATTAACCCTCCTTGTGATTATATTTGGAAATAGGGTGTTAAGAAGTGATTAGGGTAGAATGAGTTAAAAAGGTTGAGACCCTTATGTAGAAGGGCTTTGACCTTAGAAGAAAAGGAAGAGGAGCCAGGTGTTGTGGCACACGCCTATGATCCCAGTACTTGAGAGGCTGAAACAGGAGTATAGCAGATTCAAGGACAACCTCAGCAATTAGTGAGACTCTGTTACAAACAAAAAAACAAACAAACAAACAAAATACCACACAAATATGACAAAAAAAGAGAAGGAGGAAAATATCACTTTCTCTCCATCATCTGATAACTCCGTGAGAGCAGGGCCTTCTGTGGCTCAAGAAGAAAGAACTTTCTAGACACTGCCCCTTTAGTCTCTAAATTGTGAGAAAATTTCTGTTGTGTAAGCTATCTGTGTGGTATTTTGTTCTATTGACCTGAGCTAACTAATACAAATTTTAGTACCACAAAATGGGATGCCACTAAAACAAATACTTAACCAAACAGAAGGAACTTTGGAATCCAGTAATATGCAGAAAGTGGAATCCTAGAGGGGAATTTGAGAAATATGACTTTTTAAGTCTGATTCTGGCGAGCTCTTAGGAAGAAGGAGGAACACATATGCTATGATTTGGATCTATAATATCTGTCCAAAAGCTCATTTGTTGAACGTTTGGTTTCCAGTGCAAGGTCAAGAGTTGGGGCAGGCTGCAGGAAGGAGGGCACTGGGGCATTGCCCTGGGATCTCCCTGTATCCCTCGCCCCTTCCTGCTCTCCAGCGGCCATGAGTTGAGCAACGCTGTCTGCCTTTCCATGCACCTGAGGTGTTTCTGCCTTGTTGCTCACTGTCCGTGGACTGAATCCCTGAACCCATGAGCCAAAACACACTTTCCTCTTCTAAATTGTTCTTATAGCTTTGCAGTCACGAGGCAGAGCTGACTAAGGCAATGTCATTGGAAACTGGCAGAAAGGTAAGGCGTGTAAGAAAGAGCAGAGAACTTGGTGGAACAGTGTTCTAGTAGTTTGTGGAAGGTGGTCCTAATGGATAATAAAATTGCATATTTAGCCAATAATATTCCTAAAAGAATGTGGAAGGGGTGGTTTTTTTTTTTTTCAAACTGCTAATGGTAAAATGAAAAGAAAGAGAAAGTGAGTGAAAGAAGGAATTGCTAACTAAAGGTATGAACAAAACGTGAAGATTTGGGAAATTCTAAGGGGTACACAAACACTTGATAAAGAGGTTATGGATATGACTCATGGATTTAGCCCTTTCAGCAGAATCAAGGTGCAAAGGTAGGATTATACTTGTAGAGACACTCTTAGTTTGGACTAAAGGGGTCAGAAAAAGCAGGATGGAATGAAGAAATGCTGTCAGACTGCTTGGGTTTTACAGAGTCAGGCCATATTCAATGTGGCAATGAATGGGAACTAATTTTTAAGATAAGGAAGGCATACTCCCAAAGCAGTATAGACATGATCAAGGCCGTGCTCCCCACCACAGGCTCAGGGAGCAATGCTGTTTCCTCGGTTTTAGTGAGTAAGGCCGCCTCTCTGGAGTGGACAAGGTGCCTCTAAGTTGGAGCTACCCACACAGAGAGGTGCCAGGTCAGGGCCCACACAGCACAAAAGAGGAAGGCTGCCTGCCACCCCAGTGGGCCTGGAGGGGAGAGTATCAAACCAGAGAAAATTGCTCTTAAGCTGTAAGATCTGGTAGATGATAGGTGTGGTGATACACGCCAATAATCCCAGTACTTGGGAGGTTCAAACAGGAAGATCGCAGGTTTGATGCCAGTCTCAGCAACTAGGTGAGATCATGTTTCAAAATAAAGAATGAATTAGGGCTGGAGGTGTATCTTGGAGGTAGAATGCTCCTGGATTCCATCCCCAGTAACACACACACACACACACACACACACACACACACACACACACATACACACACACACACACACATGGAATTTTCCATGATACGTTTTTGGACTTAGAGTAAATCAGCTTTTACTTCTTTCCTGTGTATCCCTTTTAGAATGAGATGTTGATGCTCTGTCTGCTCCACCATTATATCTCAGTATGCTCATCTCATCTGGTTTCATAGGTCCACAGCTAGAGGAGAATGTGCATCAACAGATGAGTAACACCCAGTTTCTTACCTATATCAGACTTAGATATTTGAACTTTAGACTGCATAGTTGATACTGAAATGAGTCAAGACATTTTGAGCTTTGGAAATGGAGTGAATGTAATTTCCATAGAGTAATACTATGAACGAAGGAGGAAAGGTCAATGGTAAAATGCTGTGGAATACATTCCAAATTCATAGGCTGCTGCCCCAGCGCTCAATATAACTGTATCTGAAGATAGTGTCTTTAGGAGGTAATTCAGGTTAAAAGAGGTCTTCGGGTGGGACCCTTATTAGAAGTAACCTGATAAGAGGAAGAAAGAGAAGCCTCACTCTTTCTTTCTCTTCTTCATCTGAGGATACTCTGAGAAAGTGGCTGATTATATTCCAAGAAGAGAGCTCTCAAGAGACATCAGTCTTGCTGGCCCGGCCCCAGGATTAGGGGTTTCTAATGTTCAGAACTGCGAGCAATGAGTCTCTGCAGTCTAAAGCACTCCGTCAGTGACACGTTGCTATGGGAGCCCAGGCTGTGCCTATCCATTCCTTCTGCTTCTTAGCTCCTGGCTCCTTCCTCGGATGTGCCACCTCTGGCCAGGTACTTGGCCTTCCTGCCCCTCACTGTTACTCATCTGTAGTAACATGGTGATTATCATATCACTTAACACCTAGGTGTATTTCAAGGGCTAAATTATTTAATGGATGTAAAGTGCTTAGTGGTAAGAATGGCAGAAATTGGCTATTGTCACTGTAATCCCTAAACATGTTTAATAGCTAGCCCTAAAGAGTGCCAAGTTGGCTTCTTGTCTAAAGGCACAAAAACCATTTTCTTTTATTTTCTCCATATCAAGTTGAATGCGTTTCCCCTTATTCTTTAAAGTTGGTTACTGTGAATTCATACTTGGTGAAATCTTTGTGGCCGTGGATTTCTCCGATGGGTTGCTGTCATTAGTTATATGTATCTCGTATAGGCCTTTAATAAAACCTCCAGGACACATTGGTAGAATCCTGAAAAGCAGGAAGGGAGGAACTGAAGACAGGAGAAAGGAGGAATACCGACGATTTCGTTGAATTAAAAAAAAATCCCCAAGGATTCAAAATACATGAATTTGACATTAAAGCAGATGTACATCTCATGTAGAACATACAGGCAGGGAACAAAATGGCAAGAGCACAAGCTGAAGGAAAACCACCGCATTTGCATTTTCATTAATTCAGCCTTAAATGTAGCTTTGAGTCACTGAGTCAGCGGCTTCCTTCCAAAAGATAATGGTCAGACAGGAAGTCATCTCACTTTCTCGTGAACAGCATAATGCACATCACGTCATCATTTAACTAAACTTTAATCGTTACAGAAAATCACTCACTTGTGTTCATATTAAAGGTAACAATATTATGTCATGACAAAAAAAAAAAAAAAACCATGCTCTACGTCTTTGAAAATGCCAAGGTTTTAAGGTAGATTTTTTTCTAAGTATCTACTAGGTACTCTCATTTTAATTTTAATATTACAACAACGGCTCTTTTTATTGTATGGAAATTTGCATCGCAATTCAGTTTGCAACCTGTTCAGAATTCTAAATTATTTAAGTGTGTTTAGGCAACCTCTCTTTGGAACCTCCATTTTGTTTTCAGAGTAACATCAACAGGTGTGTAGATTGTGTGGAGACTTGTGCTGCACTATCACTTGCATGCTACTACTTTATCCACAGAGATTGAGAATTCATGGAGTGAAGATGGTCCCAAGATCAACGAGTCACTTCCTTTAGTCACAGATCAGCCACGTCTAGAGAAAGAGGACTGGAACACGGAGAATAATTCAGTGGAGTCATCTTTGGCAGATTCTTCAGCAGTTTCAGGTACTTGAAACACTTGGATATTTTATACATACATATTATTACTTTTAGAAAAATCAGTTGGTATACCAATGACATATCAAGATCTATTAAACACAGGAGAAATTTGAGGCAGGAAAATTTTGGCAGTCAGCATCCTTTCTAAAATAATATTTTTACCAAAAATTAAACTAAATGAATTCCTCTTTAAAATGTTTTTAAATAAATGCAATACTTATGTGTTACAAATATGGACAAACCTGGAGCCACGCATGATGGTGCATGCTTGTAATCCCAACATTCGGGAGGCTGAAACTAGAGGATCTCAGTTCCCAGACAGCCTCAGATCCTTACTGAGGCCCTCCGCAACTTAGTGAGACCCTGTTTCAAAAATGAAAATAGAAGCCGGGCGTGGTGGTGCAGGCCTGTAATCCCTGCGCTTGGGAGGCTGAGACAGGAGGATCGTGCAGGTTCGAAGCCAGCCGTGCTGGCTTAGGAGACCCTGTTTCCAAATTTTAAAAAGTATAAAAATAGGTCTGGGAGTGTAGACAAGAGGCAGAAGGGTTTCCAGGAACCCCAGTACCACATACACACACACAAACCACCAAAAATAAACAAATCATTAAATAAAATTTTAAAAGACTAAAAAATAGGACTGTGGGTGTAGTTCAGAGGTGCAGTGCCTCTGGGTTCCATCCGCAGTACCCCTTCCAAAAAAGTCTAAAATATAGACTTTCTGGGGGGTGTAGCTCGGAGGTAGAATGCTCTGTGTTCCATCCCCAGTACCGCAAAAAACAAACAAACAAAATAATAAATAAGTAAATAAATATGGACAAACCTGCTTCTAATTTTATTTTATGAGAAACCCATGGTCATTCTCCTATACTAACTACTGTAACCATGTGCTCTATTTCATGGTTTCCAAAATACTTTCAAATACTCTGATCAGTTTAATTCATCCCCAAACCCCCAAGTTAAAACGGATCATTTCTCTTTCCCTTATTTTAAAGACTGAGATATACAAGAGTGGTTCAGCTGTGTTACACAGACAAAAAACAAGGTTTTTTAAAAAAAAATATAAAAAAGGATAAACTAGAGTGGAGTTGGATTGCATTGCAGTAATAAGTTGTTGTAAGTACAAATTAGCACCAGATTTACCTTCTTAATACTGAAACAGCTCTGGAAGAACTAAACTAAATTATTTCTACCTTGATAATGTGTTCATGGCAAGAGAATCCTCTTTCCTTTCAAAGGTCCACATCCTGTTTCCCAAAAAACAAAACAAAGCAAAACAAAATAAAACAAAAACAGTTGCTTCAAATCTATGAAGTTCTGGTAAATATAAAATGTAACTACCAGTGTTGGGAGGGGGAGAGAACCATTTGTAGCGTTTGCTAATCCCCCTCTTGTAAGGATTTTCACTAAGGTTGAAGAGGCACAGCTGGGAAGAGCTGGGCATTGCACAGAGCATCTCCTCCCGCAGTGACAATGGCTACACCACCTAACACCGAGGACACAGATGGTGGTGAGAGGTAGTAAAATGATTAGCAAGGGATGCATTTATGTATTCACTACAGTTTAAAGATATAACCATCTAAATGTAAATTTACATCATTTAGGGTTTTTTTTTTCTTTTCTTATGGCTATGTTCAACAACCGACTCACGATTCCTCAGATCTGAATAGTAGGTTCTTGCGAACTAGTATAAACTGATTCCAGCACACCACTGCAAAGTTCATTGTTTCTATTCATGAAAGTAATACAGAAGCGTTGCAGACAGTTTGGAATGCAGGAAAACATACAGCGAAGTCACCTATATTCTCATGGCATAGATGGTCTATATTTCATTTGTGTATGTATTTTACATACCTCAAGATAGATATATATGGCATTTCTCCTCTGTTCATTAGATAGTCTTCTGTATCATAGGTTTGAATGACTGAATAATTGGATGCAGTATAATTAAAAATATTTGAATACTTTGTATGTTTCCAAAATACTCCATTATGAATACTGCCTTGGTAAACTCTCTGTATTTATGTCACAGATAATTATTAAAATGATACAATGTAATTAGGATTGGGCCAAATTATTTATACAATTTTTAACACATTTGATCCTTAATATCAAGTTTCACAGTAGGAACTTGTACCAATTTACATGTTTTCCTACATTATATGAGAGTGCTTTATTTTACTTAAATTCCTTCTTCAAGATTAGCCGATATCACTTTGCCAATTTGATTGCTATTAAAATGATTTTTTTTTTTTTTGGTGGTACTGGGGTTCCTGGAAGCCCTTCCACCTACAGGCTACACTCCCAGACCTATTTTTATATTTTTGAAACAGGGTCTCTTAAACCAGCGCGGCTGGTTTCGAACCTGCGCGATCCTCCTGTCTCTGCTTCCCAAGCGTGGGGATTACAAGCGTGCGCCCCCACGCCCGACTAAAATGATTTTTGTTATTAGAATTTTCATATTTCTACTAAAACATTTTTGTAGGCTTATTCTCTGTGTTATTGATTGATATTAATTTTTCTATTAGGATATTTATATCTTCTTTCTGGGATATATAAACAATTGAAACACATATAGTAGCAATGTTTTGTTAGCAATAATAACAGGTGTTTTTTTTGCCTTGCCTGCTTTTTACCCTGATTATAGTATTTTTTCTTGTTTATTGGTGGTACTGGGGGTGGAACCCAGCCCTTTTTTAAAAAAATATTTTATTTGGAAACAGGGTCTCACAAAGTTGCTGAGAGCCTCACTAAGTAGCTGAGGCTGGCTTTGAACCTGCGCGATCCTCCTGTCTCAGCCTCCCAAGCGCGGGGATTACAGGCGTGCGCCACCACGTCCAGCTTTTTCTTGTTTTTAATGAAATGACTTTGCCAGTCTAATGTTTAAATGAACTACCTAGAGGAAGGAGCCTCGTTGACATACAGATTCTGACTGGATAATAGGTATTTACTCATTGATTGTAATCTAAGAACTAAAAATTACTGAAATAGATAAGTTGTAAAGTACCATTAGCCAAGAAGTTATTGGAATTCTTTTGACTGAAGTTTGGTTGCAAAATTTAATATAAAAGGTTTTTTTTTTTTTTTGGTGGAACTGGGCATGGAACTCAGGGGCATTCTACCTGTGAGCTATACCCCCAGACCTATTTTATTCTTTTTTGTTTTCCCTTTGGAAACAGGGTCTCACTAAGTTGCCGAGGTTGGCTTTGAACCTTCGATTCTCCTGTCTCAGCTTCCCAAGTTATGAGATCACATGTGTGTGCCACTTCGCCCAGCGAATTCTTAGAATTAACAACCAAAATAAATGCTAATGCATTCCTTGTTTTCTTATATGCATCTGCATTATTTTTCTGTATATCTTCTTGATATCAATAATAATAGACCTTTATTTTGAATTCTAATATATTGAGTTAATATTTCAAATAGTTGCCAAAGTAGCACTGAAAGAAACATGTTACTTAAGTTGCATACATTCTGTAAATACAATTTCTATGTGCAGAAAGAAATAATGTGACAAATTACTTCTAATTTTAAATTGACTCTTCTAATTATTATTTATGAACCAGCTTGTATGATATTTTCTTCAGTGCAATAGTAGTCTTGGTGCATCCAAATATTGTCAATTATTTATAGCTCTAGTGCAAAGATTCTTCATATGTTGTTTTTTAGCACCTTTTACTTCACATACCTAACCACTGCCATTACTAACTGTGACTGACCCTCAGAACAACTTAAATCAAATCTCTCCCATCACCTGAAGGGTAATAGGTCAGAATTCACTACTGGATGATTTTGGAGAGTGGTTTTCACCTTGTCTCCACACTTGGGACCTGGTAATTTTTCCCCATTCCTTCTCACTCACTACTGACAACAACTGTTTCCCATTAAAATTAGTAATTAAAACACTCCAATATTTTTTCAATTAACTTTTCCAAATTAACACAATAATTTCTTTTTTTATTTTTTATTGGTACATTGTATTCATACATCATAATGGGGTAAAAAAACTTATATAGACATACATGTACACATCACCCATTTAGCCCCTACCCAATCCCCACCCCATTCCCTCCCCATCCCTCCTTCCCTTGCTTGGCTTAGTGGTTGACTTCAATATGTTTAAGTACATTGTGTGTTTTAGAGAGTTTCCTTCTTCTGCCTCTCATCCCCTCAGTTAGGTTGCTTTATTTGCTCCTCTGTAGGATTTCCTTTTTCATCTAGAGTTCCTCCTATGACCCATTTCTCCTTAGCTTTCACATATTGGGAAAAGCATCTGATTTCTTATTTTTTGTAACTGACTAATCTCACTTAGCATAATGTCCTCCAGTTCCATCCATTTCACTGAAAATGATGTAATTGTGTTTTTTATGGCTGAGTA
Organism: Muscardinus avellanarius; assembly: GCF_963383645.1. NCBI lineage: Eukaryota > Metazoa > Chordata > Mammalia > Rodentia > Gliridae > Muscardinus > Muscardinus avellanarius. The sequence goes on from NC_137787.1 coordinate 73,402,037, forward strand.
AAATTCCATTGTAACAATAATTTCTAAACAACATTTGAACATATTTCAGATTATTCATACAGTGTGTGGTGAGAGAGAGAAAGAGAGAGGGAGGGAGGGAGGGAGAGAGAGAGAGAGGGAAAGAGAGAGAGGGAGAGAGAGAGAGGGGGAGAGAGAGAGAGAGAGAGAGAGAGAGAGAGAGAGAGAGAGAGAGAGAGAGAGAGAGAGATAGATATTGGGAATTGAACCCAGGATCATTCTTCCTCTGAGTTATATCCCCAGTTCTTTTTTAAAAAAAATTTGTTTTGAAATAGGGTCTCTCTAGGTTAGGTTGCTGGGAGTCTCCCTAAATTGTTGAGTCTGGTCCTGAATCTGCAATCCTCCTGTCTCAGCATCTTATGAACTGGGATTACATGCGTGTACCACCACCCACCATGCCCAGCTATTAATAACTATCTTAATGCTAGAAATGATATATCTGCTTTCTGAAGCCACTGGTCACCTCATCACAAGGAGATATTGCAAAGCCATGATAATTCTTTGGACCACACTTCCCTGGAAAACACCAGAGGAACACAAAACCCACATTTCTTTACTTCTATTAAAATATTTTAATTATTATTTAAGTGGCTGATACAGGAGGATTGCAGGTTCAAGACCAACTTGGGCAACTTAGCAAGATCCTGCCAGAAAATAAATAGTAAAATCGGCTTAGGTTACAGCTCAGAGACAGAATGCCCTGGTTTGATCGCCAGTACCACAAAATAATTATAGAAAATAGACAATTATATGTAATATTTTGATTTGATAATTTTACAGCAAAATTGTTGTATGATGGTTTTTATTTTCTGCTGCTGTTGGTTTGTCAAAAACAAGTGAGTAGTTATATTACATGTGAACATTTTCATTATTTTATATTAGGAATTAATGTCCAAAGTTAAAAAAATATTAATGATATTTGAAGCTAAGAAATTTTATTTTATTTATAAGAAATTTACTTTTATGCAGAGTTAAACAGAAAACTCCCTAAACTTCCTTTATAGTTCTATAGTCCTGCTGAGATTCCGCACATACTTCAGATTTACCAGCAGAGGGCGCTTTGACATTTATAAAGAGAAAGGAATTTTAGGGTTCGGTGTGGAAGATTACAATGTAATTGCGGAGCGTGCTGTATGTGGATACACAGTGCGCATGACTGTGAATACATGTGTATATTTTGATTTATATATTCGTTCACGTGAAGATTTTAAAATTCCACCCCAGCTAATGAGCTTACCAACCTGCTTGTTTTCAGACTTTAATACCTTCTTTTTCATATTCCTCCATATGTTCAACTCCTTAGGTTTATCCGGTGACATTATGCTTTGGAATATATTGTGGATATATTTTGCATAGATCATGTTCTGTAGGAGGGGTTTAAAAATTGACCTTTATAAAACAGCCTCCGTCTCCCTGGCCCAATCTGCTGTAGCACTTTTTTTTTTTGTTGTTGTTGTTTTGTTTTGCCTTTTTATAGACCGAAGTCCAATCTTAGATTTGTCCTATACTAATTTCTGTAAAAGTGCCACAAAATTTATCCTTACCAGAATAATGCTCTATATCACTAACCTGTAGAAATCGAGAGGGTTTTTTTTTTTTTTTTGGATCCCTAGAAATAAATACCACAGCATTTGAAACCTAAATGGAAATAGAATTGCTATAGTTATATATAATAATAGTGTCATGGAATCACTCATATTGTTTCAGGATGGCTTCAGATTTATATAGCTTCTCCTATATTTTGATAAATTTGGTTACCATTAATTACTAAGCAAACACTACAAATGAGGCAATTCAAAGAAAAATAGTAATTTGAGTTGAAAAATAGAGATGCTGCTGCTGGTGATGATATTGATGGTTGTTAAAAACATATGTTTACATTTTATTTGAAGCCTACTATGAGATGCATGGGTCAATAATATGGCTTACAGTTGTAGAATATTTCTAAAAGGGTTAGCATTCATATCTCAGAAATGCGGATAGAAATATTTTATCAGAAAGAGATCTCCTTAATACATAGTTAATATAGGCTGGATTTATTTTTAAGACATGTTTATTGCTACAAACTTAAAGGTTTTTGCTTTTGTTTTTGGTACTGGGGATGGAACCCAGGTGCATTCTACCTCTGAACTACACCCCCAGCCCTATTTTTTATTCTTTATTTTGAAACAGGGTCTCAATGAGTTGCAAAGGGAACTAAGTAGCTGAGGCTGTCTGGGAACCTAAAATTTTTTTTTATTTTGAACAAATAATGATTTTTAACTTTGATTATTAGACCTTGCCCTCTCTATTTAGGGAATGTAAGTAAGGACTAGAAGGCAGAGTAACTGGGAGAAAGAAATGAGTTGGTCAAGTCATATTATTGGGGAACTAAACACGGAGCTTTTGTCTTCTCCCTCAGCCCTAGCTCAAGAAAATAAATCACATGCCCCAAAGAGAGGTCGGCCTGCAGAAAAGAGACACAAGAGTTATGTATTAAAGAGTGAGGAGGGATGACTTGTGAAAGAAAGGAGGCTAATCCAGAGAATGTAAAACATTGAGTCTGAGCCTTGAAGGTCCTATGCTGGATCTGTGAACAGACCTATCGGATCACGTTTGAGGCTGCACAGACATCTTGAGCGGAAGTGCAGGTATAAAAGCAAGCTCAAACTGTGCTCAGGAAAGCAGTTCCACGACCGGAAGCACTTGTGCAGGAGGATGGCAGAGGATACGACCTTTAAGATCAATGAATATTAATGGGTTTCTCTATAGTTTTTACAATTGCTTTTCCTAAGGCAAACAAAAAAACTTTAAACATTAGTGATCCATTTTCAGGTAGTTATTAATACCAGCATAATATATGTGTGAACATTATAGACGATAACTGTAAGAAAGTCTTTATTAGAAGAATATACCACTCAGGGCCTCACATTGCTGTCTAGAAATTGGCCAGTGTAGGAATATTTACACCATGGAAATTGGCAAGCACTATCAACTCTTGATTTTTTTCCCCCTGCAAAGAGCTAATTGTTGAACATTACCTGGGTCCTCTTAAACATATCTTTCCTCATACAGTCTTCTTATCTGCGAAACTCCTATATCCTTTCTGGACAACTGCCTACAATTTCAAGGTTTCCAATTCATCTTCTTTTATCTTCCATCCCGTAACCCTGCTATTGCCCAAACTTAGCACAGTGGTCATCTATGTTATCAGTGGTGACTGACTCTGCTCTAGGATTTTCTGCTTGCATTACTGATTGACAGGGAATTAATGAGTCTTTCTGGTAGGTATAGTTATTCCTCACAACTTTGTGTTTTGATATATATTTTTCTCTATTAAAACCCACGTCTAAAATCTAATAGGCATACCTGATACAATTTAAGCCAACACCATCACACGCAATTTGAGTTTAATTATGATTGAAAGATTTCAGCAGTAGGAAACCTATAAACAGGAGCACAGGCACTCTCTGGATAGCCATGTGGGACTGTGGCTCGAGGAGAGATTTTTCTCTTCAGGGAACTCATTTCCTAGAAGCTTGGATCCAGGGGAGAATATGCAAGGTGGGTGTAGGTGGCTTTTCTCCATTCTGCGGGAACACATGTTCCTTGGCACAGATAGCAAAATCCAACAGACCCAAGTGTGTGTGTGTGTGTGTGTGTGTGTGTGTGTGTGTGTGTGTAGATCCATATACAGAGCTGAGGATAAAAGTGATCTATTTCCTCCCAGACGAGATTAAGTTCTTTCAAAAGAGAAAGGAAATATATATATTAGGAGTTTGAAAGTGAACTCATTGAAGAGCCCGTGCAGTCCATGTACAAGTGCCCATATGTGGACGTGTGTTTCCAGCTCTGGGGGCAGAGTGAGGCATTCCAGGCCGAGAGGATTAAGGAACTGCAGGGAAGTTCAGGACAGCTCGATAGGACCCTAGGTGATGCACCAAGTCAGTAGGATGGACACCATGACATTAGACAGCTTGAGCACCTTGGAAGTCCCAGCTCTCTGGAGAACAGAGCAATTGCTCTTCTCTCTCAGCACAAGCGGTGCACTGAGGTCCTTTCTCCACATTGCTTCCTGCTGGGAGGCAAAACCGCTTTTCAGGAAGGAGAATGCATGGCCAACTGAGGTCAGGGGTGCGAAAGGAAAGAGACTGTAGAGGATGAGAAATGTATCTCGGCTGAAAAGAGGAGGGGTGCTCCCTGGAAGGAACTGAAGGACGAACTGATACGTATTTTACCTGATGCAGCTGAGTTCTTTAAATAAAAACAGTATTGTTCCTTTACGACTTGCTATAATAGTGTTTTCCAGCAGAGGGCAGACTTGACATTGAAATAGATCTACAAAGGCCTCCAAGAGTTATTTTTTTCTTTGAATCTTTAATAACGTATATATATATATATATTTGGTTTCTAAATTATTTAAAAATACTTTAAAGCATTTAAGGCCCAGGGTATGTTAAATATAAAATTTATTGAATTTCATTTAATATTTCTTCCATATTAACAAATTATTCAAGAATGTGATTCCAAAATGAGCCATTTTTTCCCCCATGACTTATGGACTGGACTTAGACATCTACTGTGATTGTAAGCAAAGCTGTTCTTTTTCTGTCTTGTTTACAAAATTATTACAGGAATTTCTATCTTCTACTAAGTGAGTATAATTTTTTTCACTCCAGTAATTTTTATATGAATAGTTACTTTTTTTAACAGAAATTACCACCATTTTCTTATTCATTTCATAGCTAGTTTTGATAGTTTTCACTAGAGAAAATGGCACATATACAAAAGATAATTAAACCTATTATACAATATAAGTTCAATATCCAATGCTTCTTTAAGTAGTAACTCTAGGAGAGTTTAAAATTTATTTATCTCCGATATTATTTTTGTTGATTTAACAAAATCTTACTTATAGAAATAAGAAACTAAAACTTATTTCTTAACAGGTTAAGTTGCCTGCTAGCAGTGGCTAAGTTCTGATCTGAAACCAGTCCATTGGGCTCCAAAGCACATGATCTATTTATAGCAATATGGGTGTTGCCTCCAAAAGATTTTATTTCATAAGATCTTTAAAACCATGCAAACCTGACTTTATTTACTAGAATCTAAATCCAGAGAGACACTTTGAAAAGTACAAAGAACAAAACAAGATATTCCTAAATAAACCAATTGTGTGTATTTTTGGTGCATAAACTCAATAGGTTGGTTAATTTTGGGTTTGGGTTTTACGTAAGTACTTTCTTGATCTCACTATTTGATGCCTCTGTGTGTGTGTGTGTGTGTGTGTGTGTGAGAGAGAGAGAGAGAGAGAGAGAGAGAGAGAGAGAGAGAGAGAGAGAGAGAGAGAGACTTTTTTAAGTGAATGCAGAAGGAAAACCTGTGGGGAAGATATTTTCATTGTTATAGGATATATAATATGTTTCTTATATTATTAAATTTCTTTCTTTTAGTTCTTCTATTTCTAAGAAAGCAAAAAAATCAAAATGCATAAGAATTTGCTGCCTAGGAAACTAAATTATTTTTGTGTGAAGAAGCTGGAGATTTATAATATAGTCTTAAAATGACAAAGAAATTGAGAATTTTCTTTTCCTTCCTTTCTTCCTTCTTTTTTTCTCCTTTCCTCCTTTTCTCTCTTTCTTCTTTCCTTCCTTTCTCTTTCTTCTCCTTTTTTTTCTTGTTGACGCTGTGGATTGAACCCAGGAGCATTCTACATCTTAGCTACATCCTCAGATTTATTTTAATTTTTAATCCTTAAACAGAGTCTCACAAAGTTGCTGAGGGCCTGGATAAATTGATGAGGTTGGCATCCAACCTGCAATCCTCCTGTCTCTGCCTCCCAAGTACTGGGATTACAGGTGTGTACAACCACAACCAGTAAACTCTTTAATTCTCAGGATAATCCCTAGCAGAATTGTTGCAATAAATTTTACTGCAAGGATAGAAGTGCTCCTTTTTCATTTGTATGCAAAATTAGTGTAGATTTTGTGTGCATGTGTGTGTGGGGGGCGTACTAGGTGTGGAATCCAGAGGCTTTCTACATCTGGGCTATACTCCCAGACCTATTTTTATTTTGTTTGGAAACAGGGTCTCACTAAGTTACTGAGAGCCTCACTAAGTAGCTGAGGCTGGCTTCAAACCTGCACCATCCTCCTGTCTCAGCCTCCCCATGCATGGGGATTACAAGCGTATGCTACCACGCCTGGCTAGTGTGAATTCTTAAATGCAAAGTTAATGAGAGTCTATTAATAAATCAGAGATGTTAGAAAGCACCATCATCTTTCTAAATTCTTTTTTTCTTGGAAAGATAAATTCCAATTTGTCTTTTAATTTTAATATGAAACCTGGCTTTACAAGGAAAATTTCTGTTGCTGGTTTTTTTTAAGCAACTTTCATTTCACTAGTTCACTTAACACTATAGATATGAGATTGCTTGCTTGTTTACAGAACTTCACACAAATTGTTGGTCATGTTTGTTATTGGATTAAGAGTACTAGGATAGAGGACTTGAATTCAGAAGTGGGGAGTCTGTCCCATAGCTGAGTGATCTGGATAAATTAACCTCTTATTCCTGTCCTCTCCCTATAAAATTAAGCTGATAATGGACATGGACCACAGAAAATGTTGATGCTTAAACCATAATTTACATCTGTGAAAGTTTTGAACTCAGAGTCTTCCTGACACATTGCAGATTCAATTGTGATTTTGTAATAATCTAGAAAATGAACTTAATTGATAATACCTTATTTTTGGTAGCAACTTTATTAGTAATAAATTATTTGTGCACACTGTAAAAAATGCTCCCCCAGTACTTACACATATGTGAACAAACCTTCAGGGAACTCTTGACTTTACCTCCAAATGGTAGATCATAGTTCAACTATTAGTGATTAGAAAATGAAGTGAAAATCAAACATAATTTTCGTTTCTATTACACTTAGTGATAAACTTAAAGATACCAATGTTAGATTTTAGATTATATTTATTGACATTTTTCAGTAATTTTGGTATTCTCTTCAGTTCTCGATCCTACATTTAAAGCAACAAATGTAAAGCATGTTGAAATTTACTTTTTCTTGCCTCAAAAATCTTGGCCTATATTTCTAGATCTAGAATTATCCTTGCAATGACATTTTCCCTATCTCATTTTACACCTTGCCTTTTCCTTACAAATCATATTCTCTTTTCATCAGTGCATCTGCCCAAAACGCTCTTCGACTTGACAGTTCTATCCCACACTCGCCTCTGAGCTTCTAACAAGACATACCTCTGGGAATTGCAAAGTGCCATATTTAAAACCTCTCAGCGAGATATACAGGTTTTCCCGTGTGATCATAAGGGATTCCTCAAATCTGAGTTTTAGAGCTAATCTACGACAACTGATAAGCACAGATTTTCACATTAGTATATTTATGTTGTGCTAATATACTTAAACAGTACGCATGTCCATTGAGAATTTGTCTACAACTTTCTTATCGGCTTTCTTTCAACCTTTAGGAAAGATGGCTTACATATTTGATTAGGATTGGCTGAAATCCCATTATATCTCCCAATATAAATAGGCTTAACCAAATTGGACAGAAGATGTCACAGACAAAACAAAGAGATACTCAATGGAACGCTACCCTGCAATAAAATGAAGCAAGTACTGACACACAGAACAGCATAAATAAATCTCACATTTATGCTAAGTTAAATTAAGCCAGACATAAAGATTACATATTGCATGAATTCATTTATGTGACATTTGGGAAGGACAAAATGATAGGGGCAGAAACCAGATCATTGGCTGAGAGGTGCGGGCAGGAGAGCACTGGCTACAAAGAGGCTTGAGGGACTTCATGGTGAGCGAGTGTTTTAATTGTGATAGTGATTACAGAAATGTATACATTTATCAAACTTGTCAAACTACACCCTTAAAAAGATTTGAAAAGCCGGGCATGGTGGCGCACGCTTGTAATCCCCGCGCTTGGGAGGCGGAGACAGGAGGATTGCACAGGTTCGAAGCCAGCCATGCTGGCTTAAAAGACCCTGTTTCCAAAAATAAAAAAATAGGTCTGGGAGTGTAGCCCAGAGGTAAAAGGGCTTCTAGGAACCCCAGTACCACACACACACACACACACACAAAAAAAAAAAAAAAAAAAAAAAAAAAAGACTTGAAAAAGTTAACTGGTTGAACAAAAAACAGCATACTTATAGTTTTGAGTTGTATATAATTTCTTTCTGGATACATTTTGTTTGTAACATGCTATGTGTCTGGTTTTCATCATTTTTATTTTCAGCCCTAAATATATGACACTCGAGTAATTCTAAATAGCTAAAGGCTATCTTAATATACTCTATTAGTGCATGGGGGGGAATTAGGTTGAGATGATTATGTAATCAGTGTAAATATTATGAAATGTCATGAAGCATAAGAACATTTTAAATGGAATGCCTGTCCTTAGTAATATACCAACTACTTGATTCTTTTTATTTTCTAATCACCAGCAAATACCAAATAAGCAATGTGCAAGAGCTTATTGTACCTTTTATTACTTAATGACTATCAAATCCTATAAGGTGAATTGTATTAGACTCATTTTAAATAAACTAGGGGCAGACCAATGCCAATAGCAAATTTCACAAGTCCTGATTCCAAATCAGTGTCAGTAACTACCATGGACTGATTTTATTTGCTATTTTATTGGTGCATCGTAATCATGCATTATAATTAGATTCTAAATGATACCAACACACATGCATACGACACCTGGTGAATTTCACTGTGTACCAGTTTTTACCAAGTTAACTAGTGTAGGCCCTTGAGCACGAGATTACATAAGTCTTTGGAAATAAAGTATATTGAAGAAATTCTTCTTTTGAGGGAAAGAAGACTTTCAAAGAAAAATGATACTGAATCCTGAAAAGGGAAAACCAAGGATAAGTGAAGGGTGTGCACTTAGATTTCATCTGAACTGCAAATCTTTGAGGGAGGCTAAATTTAATTATAGAAAAAAAACACATTTATTTCTAACCTTGCATAAGCTTCCAGGACAACTGAAATGCCAGGCTTTGATAATAGTCTTTTTGAGCAAATTCCACGTAGATTTTAAATCGTGAGATTTTAAATTCATGTGTATCATCTAGTTGTTTTTTATAACTAATCAGTAGATCCGTGCATTTTATTAACTTTTACATCTTATTGATTCTCTACTATTCCACATTAAAATAGTTCAGTGGTTTCTACATACCATGTTTTGCTTAGAAGCCATTATCAAACTCAGATATTTTTTTGGGGGGGGCAAAATGTACATGTAGAGGGTAGGAGAAGGTCATCAGCGTTTAAGAATCTGCATTAGTCCTCATATTGGATTATAGCACTTTAGGTAATATGTGTTTGAGTCACTATCCAGCAGCTGCTCATCCATAGTGGATTTTTTTTAATGTTGCCTGCCAGAAACTCTTACCTTTTATTTGTAATTGTCTGGGTGTGCCTTCTCCACTTATATTGAACTGTATGTACTGTGTGCTGTAGAGGTGTGCAGTTAAAATACGTTTATTCTCAGAAATATTTTAAAAATATTTTAAAATGTTTTCCTTTGCAGAATCAGACACAAGTTTGGCAGAAGGAAGTGTCAGCTGCTTAGATGAGAGTCTTGGACATAACAGCAACATGGGCAGTGATTCAGGCACCATGGGAAGTGATTCAGGTACTGCCTAACTGTTGTGTAAACCTTAAAAAGTGTGAAATAAGACGCCATATAGTGGAATGCATGGGGGCTGTTCATACCCTCCCTGATGTATTTATGCAATTAAGGCAATTCTTTTCTACAGTGAGTCATTTTGGAACTTTGCCATTGACTTTATTTAATTGAATAACTTAGAAAAGTCTTAGAACCTGACTCTAATTTTGATCTTGTTCGTGTCTCTTGGGTCTGGGATATGCCACATGTCAGAACATCATTTCATCTATTTTATTTAGGAGATCTGTTCCAGGTAATTTGACTGCACTTCAATTCTCTATGCTATTTGGTATCTATCTATTCCCAAGTATTATTATTATTATTATTATTATTATTATTATTATTATTTTGGTGGTACTGGGGTTCCTGGAAGCCCTTCTATCTCCGGGCTACACTCCCAGACCTATTTTTACATTTTTATTTGGAAACAGGGTCTCCTAAGCCAGCATGCGCGGCTGGCTTCGAACCTGCGCGATCCTCCTGTCTCCGCCTCCCAAGTGCGGGGATTACAAGTGTGCGCCACCACGCCCGGCTCCAAGTATTATTTTTATTAAAGTACATTTTAAATAAAAATGTCAATAAGAGAAATGTGACTCTAGATACCTGCAGGTATCTCTCTTAAAATAAATATCTAGAAATCACATACAGAGTTGAGCTCAGTTAGCGCACATAGCTCTTGACCAGGAGGTGAGCTTATAATACATCTTGGTCACTCCATGAAAGCTTTACTAGGCCTTTTCCAAATTGCTTTCCATGTTGATTGTATACCACACCATCAATAAATGAGAGTGGCTTTTCTCAACCCCTACACCTTCATCAGTGCTTCTTCTTGTTAGAATCCCTCACCTGTCAATTTGATAGATTCACATTATTTCAAATTAGAGGTAATGCCATGTATTCTATGATTACTCTGAACTAAAATAGAAATATCTTTTAAGTATGAGCAGTGGGCTATTTGATGTCTATTATATACTTTTCTACATTTGTCTGTACCAAGGAATTCATAATTAGAATTAGCAAATGACAAACAAAAATGCTTTGCAATGTGGCCAGCTAAGAAACAGTGGAAAACTGACAAACTAAGAAACAAATTCTTTATTTGTGAGTAGTACAATTTAAGATTGTACTACTTCTGTTTCTATATGCTATTTATATGCCCCTTTCTCCTAATAACACTCCCGAATCACTCAGAACAAGTTAGCTTGAGGAAAGCCAACTCACAAAATGTCCGTAATAACTTTAATTGTAATTTAAAAGGGTTGATTTATTTTCTGCTCAACTTGTTTAGTATTTATTAAGTTCTCATCATGTGCTTATTCCTGTGGATTTTATTTGTTTTTCTATCTTTGTCATAAAACTGTTAAATTTAATAATTAACATTTACATTGCAAGCTATTGATGCTACTAGATCTCAAAATATACTCTAGCTAATATTTAACATCTTTATCAGTTGTTTTAAGCTTCTGGACCTCATCTTAATTTTTATTTGTCTAAGTAAGGATTTTTCAACAATATTCATTCATTCAATAAATATTTAAAGCATACCCTCCCTGTGCAGGGCATATTGCCTATTTAAAGCTGTTAGCAAATGTATTTGCTGATTTTTAGTCTTCAATGTGGCATGAAAGACGTGATAAATCCAAACGCAACCTACTTTTGAAGAGCAAATACACTTTCAAAGGCAAATATTTTTTTAAGGCAAACACATTTTTAAGGGGTACCCTGGAAGTTCTAGATGGGTCAGTGTTTAAAACAAATAATTACTTTGAATTGTGTATGGTAAAATTCTGAAGTGATAAATTATGAAATTCCTTACCCTCAGGTGTAGGCTATAGCTGAAGTAAAAATCAATTTAATAAAAGATTTAGGTAAACTGATGAACCATTAGACACATATTGGATCTCTGAAAAGTATTACATTGGTCAAGATTATAGTTTAACCTTTGAAATTGACATAAAAAAGGAAGCTATTCTACGTATCCATCCTCCTTCAAAGGTCACTTACTGGACCATCAATACCATGGGTGTAAACCATCACAATTATATCATGTTCCTTGTGGAAGTATTAACACCAAAGCAAAGCATAACTACTGGTACTTTTAAAATTTAAATATTCTTATTAGGAAAGTGTTTTCCCCCATTTTCCATTTTCAAAGAGTAAATGGCTTCACAAAAAGTGATAATATTTTGTCACTATACATTGGCCTGGTATGTGGAAAGTAATTCCTTTAATTAATAAGTAATTGGAGGTAATGTCTATTAATATTTGTCTAACTGGAATGGTGTATTTTTCCGTGGTTGCATACTATAGGTAAAGGAAGACTGTCGATTTCAAACACATGCAGTGACAGACCTTTTCTCTCCAAGAATAACTCAGCTGTCAAAATCAATGTGAGAATGAAATTTGCCACATGGTGTAGTTCCAATAGAATATTATTATATAAAACCTATTTAATTTTATTTTTGACCATTTATATCATATACTATAATGACAGGGTCTTCAATGACTATTTTTTAGAGGGAGGGCACAATGTAATTCAAAGCCTGTGCATATTTTAAATACTATTTTTATTACTGCATTTAACTGACTCTGCTTTTCAGGGAGAGCCAAAAATAAACAAACAAACAAAAACCCAAACATTTATTTTATAAAAGAAATTGGCTCCTGACTCATTGGTACCAGCCCAGTTTTCTCCTTCTGGTGACAGAGAAAACTCTTTTCATGGCTTGTGTGGATAAATTCTTCCATCCCTATGTCAGAGGATGTGATAAGGCAAGAATCAGGCTGAATATTTAGCACTCGCCCAGCTCTTTTTCTTTGGATGCTGTTCTTACATTGAATCCAACTCTAATTTTTTTCTGCATCCACTATGTGCTTCTCTTTTAAATTTGGGTCTGCCCATCAGATCGCCTAGTCTTGACACAAAAAATATAGAAGGTTAATGAGCTATCTGTCTAGCCAGATATTTCAGTGGCAGCAGTGTAGCTCCCTAGACTGTAGTTCTTGAGGAAATGGCTGTGTTTTGACAGTACGTAGCATATGCTAAGCACCCAGTAAATATTTACTGCAGAATGGAATAGTGGAACATGACCAGTTAAGAATCAGTAAAACATCATGACTTTGATTCTGGAGTTACATTTTGAACATGGTCGCCACTTTAACATTCTACCTCTTCTTAAATTTATTTGTAAAGTGAATATCTAATATGCATGACCGATGTTGGTCTTTTATTCATTTGACTTGGTTTTGGGTTTTGGGGAAAAGACTTAGAAAATTGCTATGTGTTTTTCTTTTGAAGTTTTTTGTTACTCAAGGATATAGTAGTAAGTATGAAAAACAAAAGGACAGAATGACTATTAAAAACATATGACAGAGAGGAGGGGAGGAGCATTTTATTTCTTTAAATCTATGCAAAAATATACCTAGAGTGAAATTCAAAACAGTGAATTTATGTATAACGTTTACAAACTTTCCAGATCAAATAGCAATATAGCAAGGGTAAATTCTTCAATTTTGATATAAACCCTGCTTAAATGCATCTTCTTTTGCAAATATCCTGGTTCTTTTGAAAAGTTTAGATGATAAATGCTCTTAACTGAGATGAAATATTAGGATTTTCATTGCTCCTAAAGGCCATCGAGTAGAGAAAATGTTCATAAATAAATCCAAACCTTCCATAAACATTATAGAAGATGAATTTTACAAATACTGTGTTCAAAACAAGCATAGAAGGAAAACTTGGGATAATGTGTTTTAAATGTAGAAAATTTTCTATGAGTTTTTTATGAAAATCATATTAAATGAATCAGCAGATGATTCAATGATTGCTTAAATGCATTGCATCTGTCTTTACTCATGCGTACAGAAGGTAAATTTCCTGCCAGGTTTGTAGATGACTCTTCCTAAGTGGTATTTGGTGTGAAATTTCCTACCTGTTCAGATAGTACTATTACAACAAGCTAAAACCCACAAAAATAGAACCAACCACTTGCTGAAATGGAGCCATCAGCAAGTTTTTAGAAGTTAATGGGATGATGTTAGTTTAGTTTTAGTGCAATCATTGATAAGAGAAAGAACACATTTCATGTGCGATGAAATACTGATAAGTACTGTCGTATTTTTCTCATGGTTATATGAAGCATAAGATGGATTTTTAAATCAGTATGATGTTTATATAACTGCATTCCACATTGTAAAATGTACATTTTCAGATATGTTCCCCTTGGCTAATATAGAAAAGTATTGTCACTTCTAAAAATACATATTACATCTAAAGAAATATAGGTTAGGATAAACTTATTCTTTCATAAGATTAATGTACATTAGTACATATTTTACCAGCACGTTAGACCGAAGGAATTGATGTTAATTTGTAATATATGGTGTGGGATTTCAGGAAAAGCATAAATACATGGTGTAATTTGTAATATATGGTGTGGGGTTTCAGAAAAAGCATAAATACATGGTGATATACATATAAAGAATAAGGGTCACAATTCAAAACTAAATGTAAAAATTAATCACAACATAGTTTAAACCAACAGAGTTATTTTTTACATTTTAATTGAAAACATACCAATTAAGTTGGAATTTTTTTCTCTTAATACCTGGATATTGCTTCTGCACAACTTAATTTATTCATGTAAGAAAGAAGATCACATGATCTCACACACACACACACACACACACACACACACACACACACACACACACAACGTCTGTGTCCACAGGTTCCACATCTATAGATTCAGCCAACAGCAGATCAAAAATATTTTTAAAAACAATTTTGCTTGCACTAAGAAAGCGTATACAGAATTTTTGTCATTGTGCCCAGAAGAAACAAAATAACAATGGCTTTCCCAATATTTACATTGTATTAGGAATTGTAAGTAATCTGATTTAAAATATAAAGGGAATGTGTATAGGCTCTATGCAAATGCTATGCCATGGACATAAGACTTGAGCACCTGAAGATTTTGGGGGGAGGTGCTGGACATAGAACCCAGGAGCATTCAAACTCCAAACTATACCCCTGGCCTGATTTTATTTTTATTTTGAAACAGGATTTCACAAGGTTGATGAGCATCTCACTACTTGCTGAGGTTGTCCTTCAACCTGTGATTCTCCTACGTCAGCCTCCCAAGCACTGGGATTATAGGCATACACCACTGTGCCTGGCTCAGAAGCTGCAGATGTTGTTATCCACAGGATCTCTTGAAACAAACCCCGTAAAGATACCAATGGATGACGGCTTATATATGCTTCTTGGCATTTAGTTGTCAGATATTTTTTCAGTGTGGTACTGGGGATTGAACCCAGAGGTATTCTACCTCTAAACTACCACCCAGCTTTATTTTATTATTTTTATTTTGAAACATGGTCTCACTAAGTTTCTGAGGTCCTCGCTAAGTTACTGAGACTGGTCTTAAACCTGCGATCCTCCTGTCTCAGCCTCCCAAGTGCACCACCATACCAGGCTTGCCAGATAACTTTTTGACAAATGAAGGAAAGCAGAACCTGTTGTAATTCCTTCCTTATAATAAAAATAAAGAGAGACAGGACAAAGACTAATGAATCCTACTTTTATAGTTCCTCTTGATTTTTTTTCTAAATGGAAGAGCTCAGAGAAACAAGTAGAAATAATAACTAAGCAAGGAAATGTGAAATTGGGCACATTAGCAACCATAACTGCCAATCCTACACCATGGCTCTTTCTGAAAATTCCCCTGGGCTATGCCCACTCTTAGGAAACACTTCTGCATGTTGATCCTTCCTCAGGCTCTTGTGCTATTAATTCACTCCATGAGTGCAATCATGCCCCAGGCCACCAACATGATAGGGTGCTTGGGTTATATTCTGCAAAGACAGAGGACTGATACTCACTGGTATAGAAAATAGAAAATGCATTGGTTTGGACTACAGAGGAAATGGACTTGAAACCCCAGAGGCCTGTGTGCATTTTTCAGGCTCCCTAGTCTTATTCTATTATCCCTTCTCTTATTTTTCTTCCTTTTGACTTCCTTCAGATGAAGAGCATGTGGCAGAAAGAACATCCCCTGAGCCAGAACTGCGGCTCAGGCCTTACCAGATGGAAGTTGCCCAGCTGGCCTTGGAGGGGAAGAACCTCATCATATGCCTTCCTACCGGAAGTGGGAAAACCAGAGTGGCTGTGTACATTGCCAAGGACCACTTGGACAAGAAGAAACAAGCCAAAGAGCCTGGAAAAGTGATGGTTCTTGTCAATAAGGTATGTGAACAACCCATGCGATGTCATCGTTGGCTCATTTTCATTGTGCTATCCTGAAATTTTATATAATAGCATTTGTAGCAATGCATCACACAGATTTAAGTGGGCATAATGAGAAACAAGCCATTTATTTTATTTAAAATCTTTGTTTTTATAGGAGTATCTACTAAGTGATAAACCTTAAGATGAGATTTTTCCTTAAAACTATAACTTAAATGAGCTAGCTGGAACTTTTATATAAAGGTTATTATTACCAGGATAGATACTTTAAGGTCCATCAGTGCTGATTAAATTACTATATGTGATCGTGAATCACTTGAAAATATCCCTGGATTCGAGAATCGAGAATCTAGAATCATTTGGAGTCTCTTTAAAAGCACTTGACCCCTAATGGAAGATGACAAGTCCTCTTTATCCAGAATATATGTAATGTGATTTGAAGATAAAGAGAAAGTTAAATGAATATTTGGTTTATCTATATCAATCTAATTAGGCAAAAATATTCAAATAGTATATATAAAATGAAAATAGAATATACATTATATATGGGTATATATTACATAGAGGTATATATTTACATTGAATGAGACTGATGTTTTTCTTTGATACTTAATATCTTGAGGTATTTGAAGAACATCTTCATAAGTGAAGATCTTTCTTCTCTAAAGAAAAATTTAGTTGTTTGAACTTAATTAAAATAAATGACTATTAATATGTAAAATAGGAGTATTCATTTTTATCATTTTGTGGAATAAGATTGAGTATATTTTTATAACCACAAATAGTGTTTTGTCTATACTCATGTATTATTTTACAGAATATAAAACAATAGCCCAAATAACTTCCTATATTTTTAGATTTCTCTTATGCCCAAACTAAATTGCAACCTGCTTTTCAGTACTAAAGAATACACTCAGAATCCATGATTTGAATGATTGTCTGTAGTTCCAAATGCATTTCATGTGTATGTGCTTGTCTAAAAAATTCTCCTTCATAATTTTATAACAATTAAAACACTATTTATTTGCTGGTAATGGTTATCAGAATTTATTTGTCTATAGCCTTTTATATATTCCCTTTATAAAGGACATTATCTTTTAGAATAAGCTTTAATTCTATTTCTATCCATTAGTAGGTTGACTTCAGACAAATTAGTAACTTCATCTTCAGTTACCTAGCCTATAAAATCAACAAAATAATAATTATTGTGTTCTGAAGTTTACATTATATTGTGGTAAAAGTCTAGTAATAGGTAGGCATGGTGGTTCATGCCTGAATCTCAGTACTTGAGAGGCTGAAACAGGAGGATTGTAGATTTTCAGCCAGCCTCAGCACTTAGTTAGGTTCTCAGCTACTTAGTGAGGCCCTGTTTCAAAATAAAAAATAAAATAGGGATGGGGAGCATTTCAGAAGTAGAATGTCCCTGATTCAATCCCTAGTAACACACACACACACACACACACACACACACACACACACACACACACACCAGTTTAATAATAGCGGAACATGATGGTGCATGCCTCTAGTCCCAGTACTTAAGAGGCTGAGACAAGAGGATCACAGGTTTACAGTCACATTAAGCAATTTAGTAAACTCTTGTTTCAACACAAAATAATATAGGACTGGGGATGTAGCTCAAAGGTAGAATTTTAATCCCCAGTACCACCACCACCACAACGAAGAGTCTAGTTATTAAATATTAACTCTTTCTCTCATTCTTTCTCCTCTCCTTTATAACGAAAGAAAATACTTTAACCAAAAAATAGGTTAGGCAATCAGGTCCAGAGAAAACACCAAATTTTACATTTGAAGTTACTTAAATCAAGTTTTTATCTCTGTCTCTGGCTCTGTCTCTCTCTTTTTACAGTACTGGGGATTGAACTCAGGGACATTCTACCTCTGAGCTACATTCTCAGCCCGATTTTTGTATTCTTTATTTTTTTGTAACAGTGTCTCTCTAAGTTGCAGAAGGCTTTACTAAGTAACTGAGGCTGTCCTTAAACCTGGAATCCTCCTGCTTCAGCCTCCCAAGTACTGGGATTACAAGCATTTGCCACCATGCCCAGCAAGGTTTTTCCATTTACTAATTTGTTTTGATTTGTTTTATCTCAACTTATATTTACACCATTTAACTATTCTGCCACTTTCTCAAATTCAGTTTTATAAAGGATCCTCTCCATGGTATTTCCTTCCTTCTCTACCTCTACCTACCTATCAGTCATCTATCTCTTTGATAGTTATCCCACCTCTCCCAGAGCAGGCAGCCTCAGTTATTTTTCATAACTGCTACTTTCCCTACTTCCACTATTTGGTCACAGGATCGTAGGCTAATAAAGTCCAAAGGAGCCTTTGAAATCTGGATTTCTTCCTTTGTAGACTAGTTATCTCACTGTTGAGTGATTTAGCATCAAGAAGCTCTCCCTTCTAGCCGGACAGCCCCATCCAGCCTCTGAACAATTGACACTTTAGGAAGCCATCTGTGGGAGCTCCTGGCATTTGTTTCTCTGCAATCCACTCAGTGGTTATTCAGAGTTAATTTAACTTTCCCGCGTACACCCTCCTTTCACAAAGAGAAACCAGCATTCTGCTTGTCCTGGGATATTTTTCCTTTTGTCCCTGGGATAAATATATACACATTTTTTTTTTTGTGGGTCTGAGATGGAACCCAGGGGCATTTGACATCCGAGCTACACCCCCTGCCCTACTTTTTATTCTTTATTTTGAAACCGGGTCTCACTGAGTTGCAGAGGGCCTCACTAAGTAGCTGAGGCTGTCTGCGAACTGCCATCCTCAGGTCTCAGCCTCCCAAATGCTGGGATTACAAGTGTGCACCACCACATGCGGCTAAAATATCTACATTTCTTTTAGGTGTTATTCATATAATATGATTTCCAGACCCTTCATTATTCTGAGTTCTCATACTCTTAACAGATATTTATGTAGGATCATAGGTGTCAGAGTGAGGGACGCACACAGTATCCAAAGCAAGACAGAATTCTAGAGCTGTGGTCTCAGATTTACAGTGGAGAGATGAGCTGACACTTACAGCCTGTGCCCTCCGTCCACACTCACCAGCACCTTGCTGTCAACTCAAAATCCTCAGTTCCTTTTCATTTGAGTTAGAGTTCTCTTAACTTATTTTTGTGCGATTAATTTTGAAGCCTACATTTCAAAGCTATGCTTACTTCTTCATATCCTTGTTGCTTGGTCATGTCAGGTCTCAGTTTTTTGTGTATCTCTAAGGCACCTCCTTGTCTATAAGACTTCACTCTCTCAATATTTCTGGAAGTTGCAGCCAGTATGTCCATATTTCATGCTAGTCAGTAATCTTTTCATCCATTTAGATCCAGACACATTTATAGCCATGTTAAAATGTGGATTCAAACCAGGCGTGGTGGCGCACACTTGTAATCCCAGCGCTTGGGAGGCTGAGACAAGAGGATCACATAGGTTCGAAGCCAGCCTCAGCTACTTAGTGAGGCTCTCAGCAGCTTAGTGAGACCCTGTTTCCAAATAAAGTATAAAATAGTTCTCGAAGTATAGCCTGGAGGTAGAAAGCCTCTGGGTTCCACATTTAGTACCACACACAAAAATGTGAATCTACCCTCATTATTCATATCTATCGCATGTGTGAACATCTGAGGATAGCTGGAGTCTCTGATCTGTGTACTTATTGCTTTTTTCCTGGGAATTAATAGAAAACCCCTACACTCCTGCCTTTGTTTACCCCCAAACATCATAATTGTTTACTCTCCCATTTCTTTGGATCCTAAAATAATTTTAGTTTTACTCATTTTCTGTTGAGCCAGGAAATCTCTGGCCCCGTAAGTAAACATAACCTATGCTCTGCTTTTAAGCCCAATAGCTAGGCACTGTAATCTTTGATCTAGAAATCCTGTTCCCTAATGCCTTTTATTTCCCTTCCTCCATTTTTTCCCCAAAGATATAGCCTATAAATACAGGGACAAATGAAAATGCCATCCAGGCTCCCAGACTTTTCATTTTTTATTTAGGGCTTCAACATCATGAGAGATAAATCCCAGGTTTCTTCAGATGCTGCAATGCAGCCCCATATGATTCAGCAGAAGTGGGTAGCAGTTGGGTTTGATTAGTTTTGGCAGGCACTCTGTCACATCTCAAGAAAAGGCTCCAAGAGGACCATGCACCTCCCAATTAGCCATGTCAGACTTGCATCTGGCTTCCTCTGTGTCCTTCGGTAGGAAATCAGTGCCCACCCAGAGTGAGTACCAGGATCCCCAACACCTGCTGTCTTCTGTGGCAACTTCCTTTTGTTCTTCAGATGAGAGGATGCTGATTCTCTGGAAGGTTTTGGGTTACCTTTTATGGGCAGAACTTCATTGTTGCTGTGTCAGTCTAGGGTGAAGATATTCTTAATTATGTGTTTCAGTAGGAGTGTATTTAAAAACAAAATGCAAATCCTGTTCTCAATGAATGTAGTTTAGGAAAAAGCTGAGAGATGTGTGTTGATAATATAATCATTAATTAATATTGGACTGTACTTTATAAAGCACCCTCCTGTGCATTATCTCATTAAAACCACACAGCTACTCAGTGAGATCATCACTGTGATCTCATTTTTTCCATTAGAAAACTGAGGCTTTCTGACTATTATTGCACTGTCAAGGGTCCTCTAGCCAAGGAGCAGCTGAGATGAGCTTGAGCCCTTATGTTCTGAAATCAACTGTTCTTTTCTTTCCCCATCCCCAATAGATTGAACGAGAGCATAGATGGTCTATCAAGAAAGTTTTCTGGGTACTGGCTCCTTCATTTATTTTCATAACCTTATGATAGGTCAATATTATCTCCATTTTATTAAGGAGGAAATAGAGATGACCTAGAGGATTCTGACGCTGGCAAGTCACACTGAGGCAGGGGATTAAGAATGGCTCTTTTCAAGGCTGGTTTTCTTTCTCCAGGATATGCTGTTTCTTTCCACTAAAGGAATTTTTTCTTCTTTTTTCTCGGAATTTTCCTGTGACCTCCTTCTCTGTCTTGCACAATGAAAACAATACTTCCAGAAGAATGAATCAGTCATGGCTTTGTAGAAGAAAGAGAGAGTGATATGTCACTCACATTTTAAAGCCTTAAATGTCACACGGGATCTTTATGAAAGTGACAATTTCCAGACTCAATCCTCAAAGATGGTCCTGAGATTCAGTAGTTCTTGAATGGGGCTCAGGAGTCTGTGTTTTCCAAATATCTTAGGTGATTTTGTGACAGATAAGCCAGAGTGGCCTTATTTTGAACCGAACACTGAATGACAGCTTCTCATTACTTTTTCTACCCTCTGGCGATGTTCTCTTGCTTACCAAACTTGATTATTGATTTTTAGTCCATTTTTCTTCCTTGGAATTCAAGGATTCCACTTTAGCTCTCCCCGGCAAAATCATCTATTCTTAGGCGCTTCCATCTTTTCTACTAAATAATAATGAAAAGCGGTGTTCTTCATGTGCTGCCATTCTCAGCCAAGGATATCAATCAGCTTTTATTTAACACATAAGTGGGGCTCACCTCAAGCAAAAGAATGAGTAACAGATACTTCGTAGCCAGCAGAAAGGTATCCCCTGATTGCATCCTTAGGTAATCACATTGTGAGAAAAATAATGTTCATTTGTTGATGCTTGCTCCTGAAACTCTTCCCACTAATTCTTTATTTAACATCTGATATAAACCTTGGCTTCCATCGTATACATGGTCCTAGGATGACCCTCAGGCTGGCCATGCTCCTCTCTCCCCCGTGCCAAGAATTGAGTGACTAATAATGTATAGCATTGAGTTGTCAACCCAACCACCTTCAGCACACACTGCACCATACAGAGTCAGCTGGAAAAAAGGAAATGTCCCCTCTTTTCACCAAGTGACTTTGCTGTCTTGTTTTTGCTCAACCATGAAATCTCTTCTGGTAGTTCACTCCCTGGATTCTCATTCATGCTGCTAAGCAGGGTCTTTACTCTTCTCTCTTGGTTCCTGGCTCTTTCCAATCCTTTCCGTACATTGCCTTTAGTCTGTTCCAGAAACAAATAACAAGAACAAATCACCTCTACAAAGCAACTCCTAATGGTCCTGTGAAGTGTAACACCAAATGGAAAATACTCTGCTTGCTGTTCACAGCTGGGCCCTGCTATAAAAGTTAAAAATAGATTCAGTGATCCAACCTTAGTTCCAACTTAGGTTGTCACTGGCCTATGGTTCACTGGCTTCCTATTCCTTCTAAACCCTTCCATTGGATGGCCAGTTTTTTTCTTTTCTTTTCTTTTCTTTTTTTTGTGGTACTAGGGATAGAACCAAGGGGCTTCTACCTCTGAGCTACGCCCCCAGCTCTATAGTTTAGTCTTCTTCTTCTTCTTCTTCTTCTTCTTCTTCTTCTTCTTCTTCTTATTCTTATTCTTATTCTTATTCTTATTATATTGTCATTGTTATTATTTTGCGGTATTGGGGATGGAACCCAGGGGCATTGTACCTCCGAACTACACCCTCAGCCCTATTTTTTATTCTTATTTTTAAACAGTGTCTCACTGAGTTGCAAAGGGCTCACTAAGTAGCTGAGGCTGTCTGCGAACAGCAATTCTCTTGTCTCAGCCTCCCAGATGCCGGGATTACAAGTGTGCACCACCACACCCAGCTGAGTGGCCAGTTTCTTTCTCTTTGTTATTGCTTGGTATTTCTTTCTTTCTTTTTGTTTCTCTGGGAGAATTATTGCATTGTGTTTTATTTGGGTTTGTCTTGATATATGTGCTTAAGACTTGAGTTCTTTGTCATCAACCATATTTTAAACACCGTTGTGTTCCAGATAGTGTCTACCCTTAACAACATGCAATACAGGTTTATTGTCCAAGGAAAAGAAGGAATGGTGGATAGGCCCTAATGCCTAATTAACCAATACTGTAAATACTTAATGATTCACATGTAGTAAGCCTTTAATTAGTACTCCTTCGGTTCAGACCTGGCTTTCTTTTTACTTTTTTATTCATCTTTTTAAGGTAATGTTAGTTGAACAGCTCTTCTGCAAAGAGTTCAAGCCATTTTTGAAGAAATGGTACAGTGTTATTGGATTAAGTGGTGACACCCAGCTGAAAATATCATTTCCAGAAGTTGTCAAGTCCAATGATGTTATTATCAGTACAGCTCAAATCCTTGAAAATTCCCTCTTAAGTTTGGAAAATGGAGAAGATGATGGTGTCCACTTGTCAGGTTGGTCAAAATGTTTATTTTTTTAAGAATTAGGAATAATATTAATGATAGCAGCAGAGGCTGTATTCATTAAATAATTTTTAAAATGTCAATAAAAATTAGTCTTAGTTTAAATTGCCCTTCATTTTTGAAATATTGAATTAAAGCTCTCTACTTTATGGAGAATTAAAGATGATAAGATTTTTACTGAGTTACTTTATTCTGCATAGGAGTACCATTGCTAAGTCAAACTCACTGTATTCTCCACTTCTGATAAAATATTTTTATTTGCTGGTGGTTCCTGAGAGAACTGCCTTCTCCACAGAGCAAAAATACAATTCTTTTTCTTTTGTGAGATGGGTTGAGAAGGTGGAAGACAGGCAAAGAAAGAGTAAAAAAGAAATAGTACTACCACTACTAATAATAATTATAATAATTAAATGCCATGTTAAAACAAGACAAAATAATCTTTAAATAGTGTGCTTTTTAAGTAATGAAATAAAAAATTACCCACCCCAAGTTAAATATTTTATTAAAGAACAAGTGTGTAATCCTGAGAACTTAAGGAGAGAAAAAAAAAAGGGTATGAGTTTTACTCCCTAACACTTTACCACCTTATGAATTCTGAATCTCATCTAGTAAAAAGGGATAATATCTGACAGGGATAATTTTATGATTAGTAGCCCCAGACTTTGTTCCGTGCCTCATATAGTTAGATTTTCTCCTTCAAATCCAAATAGGGCTGTGCTAATCCCCTGCCCATGAAAAGGCAGGAGGTTCTCAGGCTTGAGGCCAACCTCAGCTGACCCTATATTGAGTTCCCTCACAACTTAGGGAGACCCTGTTTCAAAATAAAAACTAAAACAGGGCTGAGGGTATAGCTCAGCGGTAGCATGCCCAATGGGTTCAATCTCCAGCGACACACACACACACACACACACACACACACACACGATGTCCCCATGGCCGATCAATTACTTGTCTCATTGTAGCTTGCTGAGGTGGGAAAACAAACGATTTACTTTTTTTTTTAAGACTTTTCCCTCATTATCATTGATGAATGTCATCACACCAACAAAGAAGAAGTCTATAACAACATCATGAGGCGTTATTTGAAACAGAAGTTGAAAAACAATAGCCTCAAGAAAGAAAACAAACCAGTGGTTCCCCTGCCTCAGATACTAGGACTGACGGCTTCGCCTGGTGTTGGAGGGGCCACCAAGCAAGCCAAAGCTGAAGAACACGTTTTAAAAGTAAGTCGTTCACTGTTTGTATATGCAGAATAGCTAAAACAAATAGCCACGCTTCTTAGGCTTTTTAAATAAGATTGAGTTCAAGTGCATGATCATTATAATGTTCAGTGGAATCAAATTGCTTTAACTACAGTAAATATACTCAATCCATAAGTCAGCAATATACCTTAATAAGTACCTATGACATAGAACAGTATCATCAAAATTTATGAAGAATCAGGTGTGGTGGCACATACCTGTAATCACAGAACTTAGTCTGAGGTGGATGATCACAGGTTTGAGCCTAGCCTCAGCAACTTAGTGAGACCCTGTTTCAAATTAAAAAATAAAATAGGACTGGGACCATAGTTCAGAGGTAGAATGCCTCTGGATTTCATCCCCAGTAGCACAACAAACAAACAAACAACCATGAAGAGTGGATATAATTAATATAAAATTGGGACAAATAAAATACTTTCTTAAATATTCTACTTCTATAGTTAAACTTATAGATCTATTTGATATAAAAATACAATTAGTTTCTCTAGTTTTTAAACATTATAGTGTTTCACTCCATGAGTTTCAAAACTACATGCTTTCTGTATCTTTTCTGTTGTATGTTATTCTAGGAATCTGGGTAACTAAAATTAAATGGAAAATAGAGATGTGAGGATCTTTTATTGAAGGTGGCCCACTATGGGTGATACCATGTGAAGTACCACTGTTGATCTCAAGTGTGAAGTGAATCAGAGTAGAACAAGAAGTGTGTTGCCACCAAAGCCACTGCATTTGAGCTTTAAGCCCTTTAATTTTAGTTGAATTAAGTAAAAAGAGAATGCAATATTCAGGGGTGCAATTATAGGCTCCAAAGTATAAATTATTGCTAGGATTAAGGACTAATTCCAATTTGTGATCAAGGCACAAGAGCTAAGACTGTTTCCAACTTTGCACTGTCTTCATTATGAATAGAAGAGATTGGTAATATGACCCATGGATGTCAAGATGACCTTTATGTCTGCACAATATGATTATCTCATAGCCATCTCCTGCCAATCACTGTAAGCTGTTATACTCTTCATATCCATTTCCAGCTGCAAAATGAAATCTCATGGACAAAATATCTGTTTTTTCCTAGAATTATCCTTCAATTTGATCTAAAAGCTTCTTTTTTAATATATCAGCACAGATATTATTGGTTATTAATTAATCAGAGGTACACAGTAAAGCAATACTAAAATACTTTATTTAGCAAGTCATGCTACGTATTACTTATATGATATTTATGTGACATTTTTATGCCAAAAATTGCAAACTACATGTTTCTTACACAAAGAAACCTACACTAAGTCAATTATAAGAAAAAAACTATTTGAATATTAAAAATGTTTTTTTCCAGATATGTGCCAATCTTGATGCCTTTACCATTAAAACTGTGAAAGAAAATCTTGATCAACTCAAAGATACAATAAAGGAGCCATGTAAGAAGTTTGTAATTGCAGATGACACCAGAGAAGTATGTGCCTAACATTTTATATCTATTTTATTGGCAATACCATACTCAATGGAAAGATGACAAATGCTTGTTTATTACTGAGAGATAAACTAGAAGGATTCTGGCAACTCATTTTATCCTCTATTTTTGTGATTTCCAGTATTGGTTTTCTGACATTCCACAGCATTGGTTTTCTGACATTCCACAGTAATTTTATTGCTACTAGATTACACTTGGCAATGATAATAGAAATCCTACCTGATTTGTATGTTTGCTGTCATAGGAAAAACACTACCAGAGTAAAAATGTGAAGAACTTACTTTAGTACTTTTTTTTCTGTTGAATATTTTTATTGATTATTAAAATCAACTGAGTGTATCCAAACAGCAGCTCACATCTGTTATCCCAGTAATTGAGAGGGTGAAACTAGTGGAGCCCACATTTGAGGCTAGCACGTAGTTACTTAGCAAGACATTGTTTCAAATAAAAAATCTGGGAGTGTAGCTCAAAGGTAGAACATTCCTGGTTTCAATCACCAGTACCCCCCCCCCACATAAACAATCAACAGATTGTTAATTTGGACATTATTAACTATCAGGTTATGTCAATACTTTTTTTGTAGAGTAGAGAAAAAGCATGCTAAGTTTTGGCTATATGTATTAATAATACATTTAATTCCATAGAAAATCTACCTTACAAGAATATTGGAATTAATTGATAGAACAAGCATGAAGTTGATGATAATACTCTGCATGACATGTATAGGTACTAATCCAATGTTAATGACCAACCTCCATAATATCCATTTTTTAAATTCTGCAAAGCAGCATTATATATTGGAGCTTCCCTAGTACATTTGGATGTACTTTATTCACTTTTTTGTTATTTATTTAGTCATACATTATAAATACATGTTTTTACTCTTAATCATATAAAATAATTTCTTAGGATATTTTATTTTAATTTATTTATTTTTTGCGGATCTGGGGATGGAACCCAGGGGCATTTGACCTCTGAGCTACGCCCCCTACCCTATTTTTTATTCTTTATTTTGAAACCGGGTCTCACTGAGTTGCAGAGGGCCTCACTAAGTAGCTAGGCTGTCTGCAAACCGTGATCCTCCAGGTCTCAGCCTCCCGAATGCTGGGATTACAAGCGTGTTACACCATGCCCGGCTTTCTTAGGATATTTTAAAAAAGAATTTGCCATCTTTTAAACTTAACCTTTTAACATTCTTTTCACTGAGGTATAACACATATATTGAGAAGTATAAATTCATAAGTTTACTGTCTGCAAAATTTTCATAAACTAAATATACCTGTACAAACAAAACTCAGTAAAGGGACAAAACATCAAGAATACTCCAAAATATCTTTGTTCTCTTGTCCAGCCCCAGTGCCCCAGGGAGAACTATTATCCTGATATTTAAAACCAAAGCTGACTTTTGACTAATTTTGAGCTTTTTATAAGTTCATATAGTATACAATCTTTTGTATCTGTGTTTTTTTTTTTTTTTACTTTTTCCAAACTGCTAAACACTTTTTATTTTGGTAGAAATGATTCTGAAACCAGTTCTTCAAAGAGGAATTTTTTTCCCAAGTAGATTGTAGGCTTTCTAAATAATAATGACATTCATTCAATATGTGTTTTGCAATTACCTTTAACATTCGAGGTTTCTAACAGTTATTAACTTCACTCTTGTAAGGCTTCAAATTGGAAACTCCAGCAGAGGTATATTGGTGTTTGTGTGGATGTGGTTTGGTGGTGGAGGTAAAAAAGCAGCTGACAAAAATAAATGCAATGTTGCAAAGAAGTGATCAGAGATTATCCTATTACTTTGTCTAGGCAAAGGTTTGGAATCAAATTTATTATAACATGTAAATTGTTTTGACAAAGAAAATGTTATTCTACAACAACAAAAATTGATAAAATAAGTGTATAATTTATTTTTAGGATCCATTTAAAAAGAGACTTATAAAAATAATGACAAACATTCAAGCTTACTGCCAAATGAATCCACAGTCAGATTTTGGAACTCAGCATTATGAGCAATGGGCCATTCAAATGGAAAAAACAGGTAATTTTTTTTTTTTTGTGTGTGTGTGTGTGTGTGTGTATGTGTGGTACTGGGGATTGAACTCAGGAAATTTCTACCTCTGAGCTGGACCCTCAGCCCTTTTTATTTTTAATTTTAAAAATAGGATCTCACTGACTTTTGGAGGGCCTCATTAAGTTGCTGTGGCTCGCCACACAAATCTACGATCATCATGTCTCAGCTCCCCAAGTACTGGCAATAAAGGTGTGTTCTACCACACACACCTGTAATTTTTTTTAATTTTTTATTGGTGCATTGTAATCATACATCTTAATAGAGTACAAGATGGTAGAGGCATATGTGTACACAGCACTTATTTATCCCTTTTCCAATTCCCTCCCCATTTCCTCTCTCCTCTCTCCTCCTCATGTTTGGCTTAGTGATTGACTTTGATATGTTTGTGAATGTATGTACAGCTTGTACATTAGGGGATTTCCTTTTTTCCCCCTCCCATCACCTGCTGTTAGGCCTCTTTATTTGCTCATCTATGGTTTCTCTTCCTATGTCTAGAGTTCTTCCTAGGACTCTTTCTCTCCCTAGCTTCTGCATATTAGGGAGAGCATTCTATTTCTTATTTTTTTGTGACTGACTAATCTCACTTAGCAAAATGTTCTCCAGTTTCATCCATTTTGTTCTTCATGGCTGAGTAAAATTCCATTGTGTACATATTGCATAATTTTGTAACCCATTCATCTGTCAAGGAACATCTTGGCTAGTTTCATAGTTTGGCAATTATGAATTGTGTGGCTATGAACATAGATACACATGCATTAGTTTGGTATTTTGGTTTCCATTCTTTTGGGTAAATACCCAGAAGTGGTATTGCTGAGTTGTATGGGAAGTTCCTTTTCATTCTTCTGAGGATAATGTCATACTATTTTCCAAAATGGTTGCACTAATTTGCAATCCTACCAACAATGTATTAGAGTTCCCACTTCTCCACACCCTCACAAGTATTTTTTTTTTTTTGAGATACTGGGGATGAAACCCAGGGGCATTCTACCTCCAAGCTATACCCCCAGCCCTATTTTTAAATTCTTTATTTTGAAACAGTGTCTTACTGAGTTGCAAAGGGCCTCACTACTTAGCCAGGGCTGGCTGCAAACCGTGATCCTCCTGTTTCAGCCTCCCAAATTTTGGGCTTACAAGTGTGCACCACCATGCCCATCTCTGTTGTGTTTTTAATGATTGCCATTCTAGTTGGAGTTAGGTGAAATCTCAGAGTAATTTTGATTTGCATCTCTCTGCTTGCTAATGATGTTGAACATTTTTTCATACATTTATTGGCCATTTGAATTTTTTTCTTTTGTGAAGTGTCTATTTAGTTCACTTGCCTTTTTTTTTTTTTTTTTTGGTTGTATTGGGGATGGAATCCTTCTACCTCCGGGCTACACTCCCAGACCTATTTTATATTTTATTTGGAAATAGGGTCTCTTAAGCCAGTAACGCTGGCTTCAAACCTGCGCGATCCTCCTGTCTCTGCCTCCCAAGAGCGAGGATTACAAGCATGTGCCACCATGCCTGGCTCACTTGTCCATTTTTTTTTTTTTTTTGGTGGTACTGGGGGTGGAACCCAGAGGCTGTCTACCTCTGGGCTATACTCCCAGACCTTTTTTTAATATTTTATTTGGAAACAGGGTCTCGGTAAGTTGCCGAAAGCCTCACTAAGTAGCTGAGGCTGGTTTCGAACCCATGCAATCCTCCTGTCTCAGCCTCCCAAGCGTGGGGATTACAAGCGTCCGCCACCACACCCGGTTCACTTGTCCATTTTTTGATTGGATTATTTGTTTTCTTAGTTCTGAGTTTCTTGAGTTCTCAGTATATTCTAGATAATGGTTCTCTATTGAAGGAATAGTTGGCAAAAAAATTCTTCCATTCTGTTGGCTATCTGTGCATGTTCTTGATAGTTTCCTTTGCTGTACAGAATCTCTTCAGTTTAATGCAATCCCATGTATTGATTCACCTTTTAGTTTCTTGTGCCTCTGGGACCTTATTGAGAAAGTTTTTACCTGTGTCTATGGGTTGAAGTGTTGGGCCTATGCCCTTGTCAAGAAGGTGAAAAGATTTTCCATGTTTTTAGATAGGTAGAATAAATATCAATAAAATGACCATTCTTCCAAAAGTGATCTACAGACTCAAAGCAATACCCATTAAATTACCAAGGTTATTCCTCACAGACATAGAAAAATCAGTCTTTACATTCATTTGGAACAACCAAAAACCCAGAATAGCCAAAGTAGTATTCAGCAACAAAAACCATGCATGAGGCATGACAATACCTAACTTCAAACTATACTACAAAGCCATAGTAATAAAAATAGTATGGTACTGGTGCATAAACAGACTCGTAGACCAATGGAGCAGAATCAAACAAATCCACACACTTACAGCCAATTGATTCTTGACAATGGGATCAAAAATATACACTGAAAAAAAGCCTGTTCAACAAATGGTGTTGGCAGAACTGGTTATCCATAAAAATGGAAATAAACTCAAATTTCTCACCCTGCACAAGACTCAATTCAAGATGGATCAAAGACTTGGAAATCAGATCAGAGACCCTGGAATTTGGATTTTGATTTAGCAGTTTATCCCATGTTTAAACCAAGGTTTCAAATGATTATATCACATACTCACACGCAAATCGAAAGCAAATGGAATATCAAATAGAATTTCTGTGTTCCGTTTAGGACAGGCGTAAATATGTTCTAATTAGGTATGTAAGGGAAAAAGGACCAATACTAACAGCTGTGCCTTCAAAGACAAGCCCAACTGATATATTTCCCTTGCTGCTCCTCCATGGATCAGGTACAAGTGTCTCAAGCAGCAAGTCTAGAAGTTGGAAAAGATTCCCCCCTTTTGTAACTCACCACACATTTTTGAGCTTTAATCGCATCATTTCAGAACTAAGGTGAAGCTGATTTTGGAGTCATTATTTGTTGCGGTTAACAACATAATTGCAGGAAACTTGCATGCTCACCATTACTTGTGTAATGTCTTCTTTTTTAGCTGCTAGAGAAGGAAATCGCAAGGACCGTGTTTGTGCAGAACATTTGAGGAAGTACAATGAAGCCCTACAAATTAATGACACCATCCGGATGATCGATGCCTACAATCACCTTGAGACTTTCTATAAAGATAAGGAAAAGAAATTTGCAGTTCTCGAAGATGACAGCAGTGAGAGTGGTGATGATGACCACTGTGATGGGAATAAAGGCGAGGCTGGTTTAAAGAAGGCTTGGAAACAGGACAGCACAGATAGATTCCTCATGACTCTATTTTCTGGTAAGATTCAAAGTAATGTGTATTGAATGGTCTCGTGCATTTTTCTCTTTAACTTGAACCTACTGCTTCTTGTTAGTGTTCCAGAAGGTCGGCCCTCTTGTCTCTTGTTTCTTATTTGTTTAATTGGTCCTGGGAATTGGACCCAGGGCCATTTTACCTCCACTCTACCCCTCAGCCCTATTTAATTTTTAAATTTTCAAACAGGGTCTTGATGAGTTGGCGAGATACTAAAAAATTGCAGAGGATGACCTTTAACCTGCAATCCTCCTGCTTTAGCCTCTTAAGTACTGGGATTATAGGCATGTGCCACCACACCTGAATCCAAAAGGCCTTCTTAAAAATACATTTTGAGAGCCGGGTGTGGTGGTGCACACTTGTAATCCCTGAGCTTGTGAGGTGGAGACAGGAGTATCGTGCAGGTTCAAAGCCAGCCTTGCTGGCTTAAAAGACCCTGTTTCCAAATTTAAAAAAAAAAAAAAATATATATATATGTATGTATATGTATATATATATGTATATGTATATGTATATGTATATGTATATGTATATGTGTACATATACTGGGAGTATAGCCCGGAGGTAGAAGGGTTTCCAGGAACCCCAGTACCAGCAAAAAAAATAAAAATAAAAAAAAATAATAATAATTCATTTTGAGAGATGAAATCTCACTCTGATTTAGGTGTTCATAATTGATGTGACCAGATTAACTGTTACTTGTATGATCATAATTAATCATTCAGTTTTATTATCAAGAGTTTTGTAATAACTTTTGTAGTTCGAAAAACCTGATTATTAGATAGAATACAAGATTACTGTAGGTGAGTTATTTCTCAGTCTGCTATTTACCTTCAATTACATTCTCCTTCAAGGTTATTTTTACATTTATTAATTCGTGTAAATTTTAAATAGGTTTTAAATTTTATTTATTTATTGTGGTACTAGAGATTGAACCTAGCGGTGTTCTACCATTTTACTATGCACCCAGCCATTATTTTTTATTTCAAAACAGCATATCTCAGTTACTTTGCACTGGCCTCAAACCTACCATCCTCCTGTCTCAGCCTCCAAAGTACTAAAATTACAGGTGTGTACAACTCCACCCAAATATTCATTTATATTTAATTAAATAAAATTGTAATTATTTATGATACACAGTGTGACAGATTGATAAATGCATATCGTGGAATGACTAAATGAAGTTAATAGCTATAATTATGTCTTAAAGAAAATAAGAAAATATTGAAGAAGCTGGCTGAAAACCCAGAGCATGAAAATGAAAAGTTGGCCAAATTAAGAAACACCATACTGGAACAATATACTAGGGCTGAAAAATCAGCACGAGGAATTATTTTTACGAAAACACGACAGAGCACATATGCCCTTGCCCAGTGGATTAGTGAAAATGAAAAATTTGCAGAAGTAGGAATCCAAGCACACCATCTGATTGGAGCCGGCAACAGCAGTGAGTTCAAGCCTATGACACAGGTACCAACATGCTTTCGGACTTCTTATCTGCTATTACATTTCTCATATCTGTAATGTTTTTCATCATTTTTCCCACCACCCTTCAAATACAATTGCAAAGTAAAACACTTGGCGTAAAGCTTGAGTTTAACGGCAGGCTAACCTATGGTAATTAATAAGCTAAACATCGTTACAGAATTCATTTTTTTTACAGACTTGGAATAACTTCTCTCTTTTTTTTTTTTGTGGTGTTGAGGATTGAGTTCAATCAACTCAATGCCCCCCTGAGCTACCTCCAAAATCCTATTTATATTTTTATTTTGAAACAGGTCCTTGCTAAATTGCTGACAGCCTCACTAAGTTGCTGAGGCTGGCTTAAAACCTGCAATCCTCCTGTCTCTGCCACCCAAGTACTGGGATTATAGGCATGAACCACCATGCCAGGCTTGGGGGAACTTTTTCAATTGAATTTCTTTTGCAAAAATGAGTGATATTTGAACTCAATGATGTAGACAAATGTTAAAATAAAAACTGAAAAAAAATTAAGCCCTCATAAAAATGGGCGTATTATCATTAGAACTATGCAAAATACATTTATGTAGTATGAAACCTGCAAGAGAATTTAGAAAAATTAAAATATTTGATGTATTAGAGACTTGGAGTTTTGAGAATTAATATGCTTCTTTTTAAGGTTTTTTTTTTTTTTTTTTGAGGCCGGACATGGTGCCTCATGCTTGTAATCCCCTTGGGAGGTAGAGACAGGAGGATCGTACAGGTGCAGGTTCGAAGCCAGTCTCGCTGGCTTAAGAGACCCTGTTTCCAAATAAAAATATATGTGTCTGGTAGTGTAACCCGGAGGTGGAAGGGTTTCCAGGAACCCCAGTACACAAAAAAATTTTTTGTTTTGTTATTATTTTATTATACTTATTGTGTGTGCACATTAAAAAATACATTTGAGAGAGAAAAAGGACACTTGTAGACATTACAAGCATAGGTGAAATCCCGGTGATGTTTTGTGAGAGTCAAATGTTCTTCTGAAGGCTAAAGTCATATTGACCCTGAATCTCTCCAGACAAGGAAATGCTTCAATTCTAATCATCATTCAGGCCAGCAGAGCAAACTCAATCTGTTTTGTTCTTTGATTAGAAAACAAAACTCTTGAAATTGTCCACTCTAGGTCTCAAAGTGCCTTGTATAGGCACTTAACGTTGGAGCTGCTTCTAAGATTTAATGCCAGAGAAAGCATTGATTTAATGCCAGAGAAAGCATTGTGTTCTTTGGGTAACAAGTTTCTTTACTCTAATTGGTGAAAACTGGTTCACTTAATATTTCCAAGTTTGGCCCTTACTTCTAAAAAGCTGAAAGGCAAAACTGAACCTTAGTCTTCAGCCTCAGTTCTGATCCTCAATAAGTATTAATATATTTATGCTTTTTCACTTGGGGTCTTATTTTTCAGTTTCTCTTTTATTTACTCCTAGTGTTACGATCTTTATCATAAGGAGCCTCATCTCCTATATGAAAAGATGTGAGAGGAAAATAAAAAGCCTGTTTTTAAATTACTTACTGCTTTCTATCCACTGTGAACCTGGGGGTTACATGCCCAAATAAAACATACTTCCACCCCCACTCCCTGCAGCCTCACGTGGTAAACTAGAGTGAACTGACCAGTAGGAAAGGAGTTCAGGTTTACCTGATATGATTTGAAGATCTGACACCATGTCCGAAATTTCTTTATTACAGTGACCCCTTTAACTATGGCACAGAAATCTTCTGCTAAAATTCAAGAACCTATTAGTTTCATCAGTAGATGAGAGAGCACAATAGAGAAATTATCAC
This sequence comes from Muscardinus avellanarius, assembly GCF_963383645.1. NCBI lineage: Eukaryota > Metazoa > Chordata > Mammalia > Rodentia > Gliridae > Muscardinus > Muscardinus avellanarius. The sequence goes on from NC_137787.1 coordinate 73,436,604, forward strand.
TCAAGAGGGGCCTTTCTCCAGGGTTCTCCAAGCATTAAGAATCAAATAAAAACTCATGATGCCTCTAAGAAGAAAGAGAAGGGGGTGAGAGAACATGGCTGCTCTGGCAAGTTGATTGTGTTTCACATATAGGGACAAAAGATAGCATGAAAGTGTACCAAATATATGATAGCTTTGGTAGTCATTAAAATAAAACATCACTGGCTATATGAGGCTAGGCTTATATATATATTTATACACTTAAGATATACACATATATACATGTGTGTGTATATATATATATATGTATATATATGTATATATATATGTATTATATATATTTGTGTGTGTAGTGCTGGAGGTTGAACCCAGGAGCATTCTACCTTCAAGCTACACCTTCATTCCTATTTTATTTTTTATTTCTAAACAGGGTCTCACTAGGTTGCCGCCTAGGACCTTGCTAAATGGCTGAGGCTAGATTTGATCCTGACGTCTTCCTGTCTTAGCCTCTCAAGTCCTGGGATTACAGGCATGTGCTACCACCATCCCTGGCTCAGAGGGCAAATGTTGATATATTAATGTTAAATTTCAAAATTCAGATTTTTATTAGAAATCTTACGTTTAATAATCTATTTTATTTATATATTATTTGCTTAATTTATATTTTCTTCTTTATTTAGTAGGCCCCATATTTCCCTTGCTCATGGTTAATAAGGCATACCACCCTGGTCCTGTCTTCCACCTCCCCTCCCTAGAGGTGACCAATATTTTTAGTTTCTTACGTATCCTTTCAGGAATAATTCATATGTTCCTTGCCCGAATGCTTCTTGAAGTGAGCAAATGAAGTATACAGTGTGCATTTTTTTTCCCTAAGACTCAAAACTCAGCAATCTATAAAAGTGTCACAGCCTTTTATTCTTGGAGTAGGAAATATCCTGAAATGAGTGCATGAGAACAAAGGCCCTTGGCAGCCTCCCTCTGCTGTATCCTCCTCTCGGCCAACAGCGTCTTCTCCTTCCTTCCTCCCCAAACACCCATCAGTTTATTTCCTTGGCATAAGTGATGGTCCTCCCACCTCCAGACTGGAGGATGGAAATATTTTTGTTATTGTGTGGTAATCCCAGATTGGAAATCAAATGCTGTCTCCCCATTATGTCTTTGTTCAATGCCAAAAACAGATGGCAGCGAATCCGTGTATGATCTAATCCTTTGATTTACACTGACCAGTTGCAATTTATTATTTCTTGTCCTAATTAGAAGATTTTAATGTGTTTAGCATCACAAAATTTAATTTATTAAAATGTTTCCACAGAATGAACAAAAAGAAGTCATTAGTAAATTTCGCACTGGAAAAATAAATCTGCTTATCGCCACCACAGTGGCAGAAGAAGGTCTGGATATCAAAGAATGTAATATCATTATCCGTTATGGGCTTATCACTAATGAAATAGCCATGGTCCAGGTACATTCAGACACCTCTATCTAATATGCTAAATTTTAAATTCTGCATTCTTTAATAGCACAAAACATCTCTTTAACTTTAAAAAATATATCTTTTTTCTGATAAAAGAGCAATTGTGTGTGGTGGTGGGGGGATAGGATACTGGGGATTGAATCTGGGGCATTCAACCGCTGAGTTACACCCTCAGCCTATTTTACTTTTTTACTTCAACAGGGTCTCATTGAGATGCTGAGGGCCTATCAATGAGGATGGCTTTGAGACTGCATTCCTCCTATCTCAGCCTCCCAAGTACTAAGATTATTGACCTGTACCATTACACCTGACCTAAAAGAACAATATTGAAGAACCATGAAGTTTTTTCATTTATATGAATGACTGTGGTTTAACTCATATTTTAAAACGCCCTTCTTTGGTTGTTACTCATGTGTCCTAAGATTTCTAAGCACTATGACCATAGCTTCATCTTTAAGAAACCAAAGAAGCTTCCCCATTTCTAGGTTGACTGAACTCTTGTGAGGCCAGGAATCTGAACTGCACTATCTCACAAATGTCTGACAAAGTGTAATACCCAAACCTTAAATAACCCCGCTTCTTCTAATATTTCTCCCTTATTCATTCAACTTTTCTATGTTTAACATTTTTCATGATGAAATGTTGAGTGAGAAAAAACATATTAATGCAATAAATAAATGAGCAAGGTGTTCCAATATCCTTTGAAATTTTACTTACTTGTGCTAGCAGTATATAGTTACTTTTTGTCGAGTATATTAGGAGTTAGGCTGATTAATAGATACAATATTCTTCCCATAACATTAACCAAAGGCCTCCCATTCCTAATATAAATTGCATCCTTGGATGGAAGGCAAACTATAGATGACTATGATAACCAGGTAGCCACCTACTCAGGAAGTAATTTCAATTCAGGAATTTATAAGTCAGAGGTTTGTTACTCAGAATCCATTTTTTTTCTTGAAGATAACAGTATAATTGGTAGGCTCTGGAGCCATATTTCCAGGTCTCAAAATGCACCCGAGCTTCACTTTATGAAGTATAGAGATTTGTCTCTTTATTGGTCATGTTTCCATGGGAAGAAGCATTCCAGGTCCGATGTAGGATGCCAGGAGCACATCTGCAGTCTCACCAGCCCTGATGCCAAGGCCACAGAGGTCCTTTATCATTCTCCCCGCTGCCAGGCAGAAGCGCTCCCAGCCCAAGTCACTGTTCATGGTCCCCATGGGTGAAAGAAAGGCTGGGCAAGATGGTATTATGTTACTGAGAACTTTCAAGGCTGGTGTGGAGACCTGACCATCATTCCTTGGGAATGCTGTTTCTCTCTGAGAGCACATTTTAAGTTTAAAGAGCTGACTTAGTCAGAATGAATAATAATTAACTTTACCAAATGAAGAGATTATGTGAAGTCTGGGAAGCTAAGCAATGAGTATCTTTCCAGACCCAAACCAGGAAAGTCTGAAGCCAAGCATACCCTTTCATTTACTTGATATTTTTCACATTCTCAGTCCCGTGGTCGAGCTAGAGCCGATGAGAGCAAATACATCGTGCTTGCACCCAGTGGCTCTGGAGTCATTGAACGTGAGATGGTTAATGATTATCGAGAGAAGATGATGTATAAAGCCATACACCATGTTCAAAATATGAAGCCAGACGAGTATGCCCACAAGGTATTATTTTTGACCACCTCGGAATATTGTTTTCATTTAAAAATGGCCACACGTGGTAGCCATTCATATATCTGTTGTTACTTCCCTAGATAGAAATTGTGCTAAATTTTAAGTTTCAGTTAAATGAGTTGTGTTTAGTCCAGACTTACACACACAAAAAAAATCAAGATCTGTGGTGGGCAGAAAAGTTTTAGGAACATTTGTTCATTCTAGTAAAATCAACCATAAACTTTGATAATGTAAATTTAGATTGCTTTTGATCTGGAAGGATTAGCAAAATTCACTCATTCAATATAATTTGGTAATTTTGGTTTGATCCAGTCTGTTTGTACAAGCACAAATATTTTTATTCCATAAATGTTTGTAAAATGCCTACTGTGTGCCCAGTAATGTTCTAGGCATAAAAAAATATGATAACAAACAGCATGGATAACCACCCAGGCTATATGAAGTTTATATTCTAGTGTGTATTTAGTTAAGTTTGGAGAAGATAAACCAAAGTAAAAATGCAGTATATGTGTGATGAAGGATAAGTGCTAGAGAATTAGAATAGGATGATATAAAATAAGTCACTAGATGGCTACTTTGGATTGGGTGTTTGAGGAAGGCCTCTTAGAGGAGTGGCATTAAAGCTAGATCTGAATGATTAGGAACTATAGGATGTGTCATCTAGCTGAATCGCAATTCACTAACAGTTATTTGAATTGTGTGAGGAATACAGTGAGAGAAGAATGTATTTCTACAATATTTCAGGAAATCCCTTATACCACTGAATTAAAGACTGTAACTACTATAATAGCAAACAATCCATTTAGAAGAGAATTCACACCCTTGCATATGGGTGTGAATGTTAGTTTCTTAACATTGGAATTGGCTCTACCCTAAATAGAGTTTAGGAAAGGGATGCTTTCAAATTGGTGTGCAAAGCTATAACCAACTCCAAGGTTTCCTGGCCAGGTTTCTATACAAATTTATATTTAAAAACCCCATTATATATAAAGCTAACCAAACATTTTAGAGTGTCAAAGTTTTTACAAAATAATGCCACTAGAAAGTCACTGCCTCACATTTCATGTCCTAAGAGAACGAATCAAGTAAATGTTTATAAAGGTTAGTTCTTTATTATAAACTAATTATGATAAAACTTATTCTTTAAGATAAACTTTAGCACAATCTCTGGAATTTATGGATGGACCAAATATTCCCAGACAATCCTTAGAATAAAACAGTGTATTAGTCAGATGTCCATTACTATAGTGAAGTTCCTGAGGTAGGCTACTTAGTTATAGGAGAGGTTTATCTTGGCTCATGGTTCTAGAGATGCAAAGTCCACATCATGGCAGGAGTGTATATGTATCTCTATCTATGTGGTCTCTCTCCCTATCATTATAAAGCTACTAGGACTCAATTGTGGGGGTCTTCATTCTAATAACCTAATCTTATCTAATCACTTTCCATAGGCCCCAACTAAATGCCATAGCCAGATTAAATTTCTATCCTCTTGCTGATTTTAACATAAAACTTTGGGGACCAAGCTCCTACTTTAATTTGGGGGGATAAGCCAGATAAGCCATATTCAAGCCACAGTAGATATTTTCCTTTTGAGGTCTCAGAATGAACTGCCTTTCTGGATCTCCTTTAGCACAGGGACTTTCCCATCTAAGACTACTCCAGGTAGATGAACTCAGAAAAAATGACAAGGAAGTGAAGTTCACACCACCATTAATCTGTTCAAAGCCCCTAGCAAGTATTAATAATCACAGCTACCAGGATTCTCTGACTTGAGGCTTTCTTAATGCAGTGTTTAGATGAACACTAGTAAGTGGAGAGAATTCACACAAACATGGAATCTATTTTCCATGTCATATGCAGATATTACATAACTGAAATCTTCAAATAAGATCAGACTTCTAGGAGCAAGTTATGCATCTTAAGCATTTTCTCCGGCACTAACCCGACAACTTTTGACTCTTTGCTTCATTTTGTTTGAACATAGGCTGATTGCAGGAGCAGATTATATACTAAATTCTTCTGGGGTCACTGCCTCATTATTTTTATCTTCCAGACCACAAGCTGAGTGTATGTTTTTTCTACTATCTAAAATCTATGGCTTCTAGGATACTTACTTCAATAAAACTATGGGAAATATTTTTACAACCACTGTTTCTTTCTCTATGTAGATTTTGGAGTTACAGATGCAAAGTTTAATGGAGAAGAAAATGAAAATCAAGAGAAGTATTGCAAAACAGTTCAAGGACAATCCATCATTAATAACTTTCCACTGCAAAAACTGTGCTCTGCTAGCCTGCTCAGGGGAAGATATCCATGTAATTGAGAAGATGCATCATGTCAACATGACACCAGAATTCAAGTGAGTTAGGAAGACTCCTTACTAAATTTCTCTACTTAGTGGTGAAGCACATTGTATTATAAATATTTTTCCAAAGTAGTGAAAATGAGATTTCTTTCAGAACTTCCTCTTCTTTAGTCCCCAAGTTATACTCCAACTTTAATCCTCTATTTTTAAAATAATCTACACTAGAGCAGGAAGGGAGAAATGTAAGTCCCAAAGCCAATACACAAAATCTGTGGATGTTCATATTCTCAAATTTTTTAACAAAGTTAGGTTAAAATAACCACACATCTTGGAAGGAGTCATAAAAGCCAATATGACCCTTGAGGTGGTATGTGTAGAAAGGGGATATCCACCTTATTTACCACAAGTTATCCTGAGAAGGAGAAGGAGAGGAAGAAAGAGGTATGGAACAATATAGGCATGTGCATGGCCTGTTACAACGTGGACTGTGGGCTGTTGTTGGTAGTTTTCCAAGTCTCAGTGATGATTTGTTCTCCTTCCAATTTCAGGAAACTCTATCTTGTGACAGAAAACAAAGCATTACAAAAGAAATCTGCAGACTACCAAACAAATGGAGAGATTATCTGCAAATGTGGCCAAGTAAGTAAATTGTTGTAGACTAGTTTTTCCCTTGGCCAGAGGGAAGACTTAATTGAATGCACATTTAACTTTTTTTCTTATTCTCTCTTGTTTTCCAGGTTTGGGGAACAATGATGGTTCACAAGGGCTTAGATTTTCCTTGTCTCAAAATAAGGAATTTTGTAGTCAGTTTCAAAAACAACTCATCAAAGAAACAATATAAAAAGTGGGTTGAATTACCTATCAAATTTCCTGATCTTGACTACTTAGAATATTATTTATGTAGTGATGAGGATTAACAGTTGATTCAAGATTCTTTTAAAACTATCATCAATTTAACATACATAATTTGATTAGTGTTTTTATTATACTGCACGTTTAATGTGACAGTTAATTGAATCATGGCTTCAATCTGCATTGAGCTCTTTTAAAAAGCAACATATTATGTTTTCAATTATCCATTTTATCAGTTGACAATAAAGAAAATATACCAATCATACTCGTCAGTGTGGTAAATTATTGTGGAAATATGTCAGCATAAATGAGAACCCAAGGTTCTGACCTCAGTTCTGCCCCTAATTTTCAGAATAAAATTAGGCAAATTGGTTTATCTTTCTGAATCAGCCTCCTTACCAGTGAGTGTGTTTGGGGGATGGTACATAAGCATGCACATGTAAGGGTGGGTATTGGAGATTAAACCCCAGGGCATTCTATCTCTGAGCTATACCTCAGCCAGCCATATATATATATATATATATATATATATATATATATATATATATATATATATATATATATGTGTGTGTGTGTGTGTGTATAAAATATATAAAATATAAATATATTTAAATATAAAATATATAAAATATTTAAATATAAAATATAAAATATATAAAATATAAATATATATATATATATAAATATATAAAATATATATATTTTTTTACTTAAAACAGGGCTTCAATAAATTGCTGAGCTTTTCTCTAAATTACCAAGACTAGCTGGAACCTGAGATCTTCCTATCTCTGCCTCCCAAGTACTGATATAGGCATTTACCACCACATCCAGCTCAGTGGAATGTTTATAATATTATCTATGTTTGCTTTTATTAATTTTCTGTTGCTTCATGACAAATTGCCACAAATTCAGTGGCTTAAAACAACAGTTGTTTAGTATAGCTCATGGAGGGAAGTCTAGGCAAGTCCCTACCGGGACTCTCACCAGGCTAAAGTCAACGTGTCAGCAGACTGCATAGTTATCTACGGACAATGAGGAAAGGATCCACTTCCAGCCCCATTCCTCCGCAACCTTCTCCTCCTCCATGAACAAAATATGCTAGACAGCTACCTAGTAACAGAATGGTGGTAAATTCAGACTGGGTCTTAATGCCAGCGAGATCACCTGTATCCATGGAGAGAGTAGCTCACCCTTCTGACCAGGGCTTGCCTGGAGTTGAGCAGGAAGCAGATCTTCGATGTTTCTGAAGAATAAAGAGAAAGGACTTGCTCTGCCTCCACCCAGTTCCTGGCAGAAGAGTAACCTCCCTGAGCAATGACACTTGTAGTGTTTCTGAAAAATGTACTATCATATTGAAGATGGATGCTGGTTCAGGGTTCTGCACTGCGGGACATCATTCCAGTGAAAGAGCAACCTCTTGTTGTAGAAGAGCCACAGGAATAAGACATACACCACAACCGACCATCTTAACTGGCACCAAGTCTCATAGATGGCTTGCTCCAAAGATAGTTAGTGACAACCTGTGACCAAGAAGAAAGACAAAGTTAGAGGGAGTAAAAAGAAAATTTTTCTGTAGCTTTGATGGATTGATTAAATTCAATATTATAGTAGTTTCAAATTTTTTATTGTTAAGTGTTAAGCAAAGATTATTATCAGCCAATCAGAGCCCTTGGTAATGAGAGAAGACAAAAGACATTTGTGGTTTTCTCAAAATACTTTCCAAAACTCCAGCTGACTTCACTTAAAGCATTGCTGTCTTTTAGAATGTTTTGGAAAGTATGCAAGAAGCCAAATGCACAAAGTAGCTAATGTACTAGTGTAACATATGCAGACTGTTTTTGAGGTATCAACAAATATCAGGTTTTTCCATCTATGTTTTCTATTAACTTTTTTCAATGAAAAAGTGCTACTTCTACTTTAAAGCTTTAAAATACAGATTTCAAATAGCATAAAACTTAATACATGAGGGTACCTTAAAATGTGAACTAAGATGCATATATTTTATTTAGAAACAAGTATTTATTGCAGCATTTTGATTGATTGTTATTTAAGAGTTTAATACCCATAGTATTTTTTAAATTTTTTTATTGGTGCATTGTATTCTTACATCATATTGGGATAAAAAATTTGTGTAGACATACATGCACACATCGCCCAGTTAGCCCCTACCCAACCCCACCCCACTCCCTCCCCATCCCTCCTTCCCATGCTTGGTTTAGTGGTTGACATCGTATTTTGATATCATTTAGAATGTGCTCATGACATGGAAACATCAGCCTGGGAGTGAGAAGGCCTGAATTTGAATTTCCAGTTTGAATGAGTGACTTTGAGCAACCTCATTACATAGCGCTTATGTGTTCTGTCCTGGAAAATAAAGGGTTGGATTAAGTGATATCCCAATTTCCTTATGAATGTGATAGTCTCATAGTCCATTTCTCGGCTTCCTGCTAGCTTTTTTTTTTTTTTTTAGATTTTGTCTAATGATGTGTGATAATGCCAGCTATGGACTAAATATCTGCTGAGACCCTACACTCCGGAATGTAGCTCATGTCTGTGAAAGGATATTCCAGGGAATCCCACAGAATGGGTACACTGTGTCCAAAGGAAATCATAAAACAAACATTACCAAGTCAATAGAATATTGGAAGACCTCATGGATAAGGAATGCCAAAACATAACCCCCACCCCAAAAGCTGAGATTTTTTTCAGACCAAATGAAATCAAGATTCAGTAATTTAGAGTTTGCACATATATTTTATATATATGACATTGAGGCAACTTGAGCATAAGTAAGAAATCATTTCCCAAAGGATGATTAGTGCATGCCACAAGTATTTTTTAAAAGTGTAACATACCTTAGAGAGGCATGTTAATGCACAGAGAGTGGAGTGAGGCAAATTTGGTTTGGGACCTCACCTTGCAACCTCGACAACCATTTCGTTTCTCTAAGGCCGAGAGAGGTGAATATTTTTTTCTTTGCCATTTAATAGTTCCTACAGCAGAGTATTTGCTTTGGATAAAGAAATTTCAGGCATAGTTTTCAATTCAATTGAATGTGAAGCCAAGAAAGATTTGGAGTTTCTCTTTGTTATTGTTGCTTTTAAGATGTAAGAGAGTAGAACATACTTAGCTAATGTTGGGGAATATCAAAAGAGAGTGAGAAGATGGTTGCATTTCCAACCTTAAAGTGAACTGCTTATTGGGTATTGTTGATATTTTCTACCAAATGTTATTGCTCCAATCTTTTCTGGTCACTCTGATCCTTACTCAAATATGTGTCTTTGCACATGGTTGGAAGTCATAAAGAATATCTTGTGATCTTCAAAGAAAAAACCAAGGTATCATTCCCTAGAATCCAGCACCATTCACATTTTCAAAACTGAAGTGAAGAGAACATATAAGGAAAATATTGTTCACTCACCCTGAACATAATAAAATACTTGCTTCTAAAATCTGGTAAACAATTATATGAGTCATAAGAATAAAAAAGAATACCAAGAAAATACTTTTATTTCCTTCTAAGAGTTATAAATTTAAAACAGCTATAAATGTCTGTCTTCTGTGGTTTATGTATTTCTTTTTAATTAGTTTTACCAGACATGTGACTTTATTCTTCTTATTTATGCATAGAGGGTGGAGTGAGACAAATTTGGTTGGGTCCTTACTTGTTTTGCCACCTGCACAAGCCATTTCATGTCACTGAGGCCAAGGGAAATAGTACCAACCTTGAAGGAATGTTAAGAAACATTGGATGCCATATGAAACATATCTAACAGTTGGCCACTAGCAGCAATTGTGCATAAAATGGAGTAGCAGGAGTTGCCAGAGGAGCTGCCGTGGCTGTTGTAGTCATAGATGTAGAGATAGCATCATAATCATAATTATAGTAAATTTTAGATCTATGTTTAATATTTAGCTAGGACATTTACAACATTGGAGTCCCCCAAATCAACAGTAAGCCTAGAGGTCACATTCCAAGAAGTCATAGCTGTAATAAAACATTATTATTATGAATATGGTATTCAATGTAGTTTATGGAGGATTTAATATACACATCTTCTATGGGCACAATAGAAATAGAAGTACTAATATAAATATAAATATCAGTATATATAAGTGGACTTAACTAAGTTTAGTAGGTTTATTATACAGATATCATATTAATTAGAGCTTCTTCACTTCTTCATCTTTAAGAAAGTGGACTAGTGCTATTGTACAGACTCAATCAGCAACTACTTGAGAGAAGAGAGAGAGAGAGAGAGAGAGAGAGAGAGAGAGAGAGAGAGAGAGAGAGGGAGAGATCAAACTATCAACAGTTTTTGTTAAGAACAAATTATTGCTTTTGGTTTTTAAATTCTTAAACATTTTTCTCTCTGGTTCTATTTCCATTTGAAATAATTATGGAAAGATATTCTTTATAATTTCCAGAAGTTTCATAGTATAAAATGAATTCTCTCTTTACATGAAATTGATAATTCTATAAGCATCTCATTTGAAGGGAAAATGCGATAGAAGTGATCTCTGTACATTATTTCATAATTTTAAAACCCAGCAAAGGTCAGATTCTAGGTAAGGCCATGGGAAAATGACTGCTGTATGCAGTAATATTTAACCATACCAGTTTTATAATATACTTGTGCCACTAACGTTGAATATAATTGATGAACTATTTTATATTTTTATATGCTAATTTCAAAGGTGAGAATTATCTTGAAAATTATGAAGGTAAGTTTAAGTAATTTACTTAGTTACATATGTAAAACAATAATGAACTAGAGATGAGCACTTTTAAACATCTCTTTTTACCCTTTATGAGTTTACATATACTACTGTCTACATATAGGATGAGTGGATTGCTGGATGAATGGATTTTATAATTTTGACTCTTTTTTTTTTTTTTTTTTTTTGGTGGTACTGGGGTTCCTGGAAACCCTTCTACCTCCGGACTACACTCCCAGACCTATTTTTATACTTTTTTTTTTTTTTAATTTGGAAACAGGGTCTCTTAAGCCAGTGGGACTGGCTTCCAACCTGTGCAATCCTCCTGTCTCCGCCTCCCAAGCGTGGGGATTACAAGCATGCGCCACCATGCCCGGCTCATTTTGAATCTTTTAAGGGCATTATAATTATCTTATAATTCATCAAGCTATAAAGATTTGTATAATATTAAAGTGTTCAAAATAACAGACAAAATTATGTTTAACTCATTTGCCCACCTCACCTGAGAATAATACCAATTCAGTTATCACAATATTTCTAATACTAAAATTATCCTTTCCCTTAGAATTTGACCCTGATTTGTATTCTCATGACTTGGCTTTGTACAATTTATGCTAAGAAATCTGTTGAATTCCAAATTACAATTTAATATAACTTTCACAGGATAAGTGAATCCTAAAGCATTAACATTTTTTTTTGTGTGTGTGGTACTGGGGTTCCTGGAAGCCCTTCTATCTCCGGGCTACACTCCCAGACCTATTTTTATATTTTTATTTGGAAACAGGGTCTCTTAAGCCAGCATTTTTATATTTTTATTTGGAAACAAGGTCTCTTAAGCCAGCGTGACTCGCTTCGAACCTTGCGCGATCCTCCTATCTCCACCTCCCAAACACAGGGATTACAAGCGTGCGCCACCACGCCGGCAAGCATTAACATATTTTACTTTTAGTTGTGAAAAATAGATTTTTTTTTTTTTTTGGTGGTACTGGGGTTCCTGGAAGCCCTTTTACCTCCGGGCTACACTCCCAGACCTATTTTATATTTTTGAAACAGGGTCTCTTACGCCAGCGCGGCTGGCTTCGATCCTGCGCGATCCTCCTGTCTCCGCCTCCCAAGCGCAGGGATTACAAGCGTGCGCCACCACGCCCTGCGTGAAAAATAGTTTTTCAATTGAAAGGCACAACCTCACAGGGAAAAATCAGTTATGTTTCCCCTAAACTTTGTGATCAATACTTTTTTTTTTTTTTTTTTTTTGCGGGTCTGGGGATGGAACCCAGGGGTATTCAACCTCCGAGCTACACCCCCTGCCTAATTTTTTATTCTTTGTTTTGAAACCGGGTCTCACTGAGTTGCAAAGGGCCTCACTAAGTAGCTGAGGCTGTCCACAAACCGCCATCCTCCAGTCTTAGCCTCCCAATGCTGGGATTACAAGCATGCGCCACCAGGCCCGGCTCAATACTTTAGTTTTTTATGATCATTTTTGAGAAACAAAGAAAAAACTTTAATAATTATAATAAGCATTAAAATAATTTCAGTCTAGGTCATATGTTATAGTTCACATAAAATATAAAAAGAGAAAAGAAAAGAAAGGTAGAAGGGACTTAATTAGGAACAAAACAAAATACGATCAATGGGATATAAAAGATATTCAAGTAAGGCTGGTAGACAAATGAGAAAGGGAGAAAGAGAAACAACTGAAAGAGATAAACATCTAACAATAACCAATTTTCCATTATTCATCAAGTATCTTAAGGAGTTAAATATATATAGGGAATTCTTACCTAAGGCATTATATTTTAGGCACAGAGAAGAGTGGGTAAAATAAGGATCTTGCCCACATAGCTTTCAGGATTTTTACTTTGTAAAAGTTTTTCAGAATGTTTACTCTGTAAACAAATTCAAGATGTAGAAGACAGTGATTAATAAGAGAGGAAAAGAGAGACTCCCTTCAGGAGAGATGGAAGAAAAAAAGCATTGGATTGTGCAGTTCTAGTAGATTTTTTCAAAGTTTTTTGTTGTTATTTTATTCGAGGGATAGGAATGTCAAGGATGGATGTTGTGGAGATAAGAACAAAAGAGCACATGAAAACCCATGAATGATAATTCACTATCCAGTATTGTTATGCTTTGGGAAAGATGAAGTTGTTCTGACTACACAATAAAATCATTTTAACTTAGAGGATAATTGGAGATAATTTTTTTCAACATCATCTGTGTAGATAAAATGATTGTTGTAAAAATATTGCTAATCTTCATTTACCTTAGTGCTATATTATAGTTAAAGTAGTATTAATAAGGCTTGGTTTTTCTGTAAGCTGATGAGAAGATGATGAATTAGTGAAAGGTGATGCTCACTTCTTATGTAATAGTCACAGAAGGGGCAAAATTCTTTGGATGGAGAAAAAGAGGGGCAGAAAACTGTGAGATACCTATACCTGGTCACACTCTTCCTTTAAAAAAATAGGCCCTGAGGACTTCCGGGAAGATGGCGACCGAGAAAAGCAGGGCTTAAGAGCCCCGCTAACAACAAATCTCCATTACCACAAAATCAGCGCCTTTCATAGCCAGAAATCACCATCACCAGAGAAAAAAAAAATCACCAGGCTCCAGAAGGAAAGCGGACTGAGAACAGAGCCACAGAGGAGATCCTCAAGCCTGAGGACGCGGCAGCAGCGCCATACTGCTGGCGGCACCGGCGAATTCACGGGACGGCTACAGCAAGCCGAGGTGAGCCACTGCGGAACAGCCAGGCGGGATTTCTCCACGCAGAGATCACCTAAAGCTCCATTTTCCGAGCACAGCACACGCTGCAGGGATTCAGAGTGGAAATCAAAACCAAGAAGAAAAACTACAGCCCCACAGCTGAGGGCGTAGCAGCGAGTGGCGCCATATTGCCACCGGCGGCAGCAGCAGCGAATTCATCGAATTCAGTACAGCTACATCTGCGTACTCAAGAACAGTGAGTCAAATTGCGGGCCACAGAGGAGAAATCCCAGTACTGTACTCCCTGGGACTTGACCCAGTGGGAGAGGGGCGGTGGCAGAGATATCACACCATAGGAGAACGTGCAACCTGGCACCCCCCACAGTCTAAAGCAGCCTCTATCGACTCTCTGGGTCGGAGACTCTGTGATACAACCCAGTAAAGGAGTAGTGGGGTCTGAGATACTACTGACTCGAGATCCAGAACACCTTAAGTGAAGTCATAGTGACCCAAGGGAAGAACCCAGAGAAGGCACAAACTTCCGAAATCATGGGAAAGAGGAATAATACTGGAGCAATGAATGCACACAACCCCACAACATCAGAACCCGATAAAACTGAAAATCAGAGATTTCTAGAAGATCAAATCAGGAAAATAACTGTAGAAATAATAGAGGTGCTTCGAAAAGAACTCAGAGAGAGCCAAAAAGAGATAAAGGATGCAATTAATGAAGTAAAGGCCTCAATTCAAAGCACAAACAACTGATTAGACCACATGGAGAACAGAATCTCGCTCTTAGAAGATGAGCAATCCAAAAATGAATGCATAGTTTCTAATCTAGAAAAAAATATCCGACAGCAGGAATCTGATATTGAAGAAATATGGGCCCATTTTAAGAGAGCTAACCTAAGAATAATTGGAATAGAGGAGGGAAAAGAAAGTGAAACCAAAGGGATCAACAATCTCTTCAAGGAAGTAATAGCAGAAAATTTTCCAGACATAGAGCAAGAGGTCGATACACAGGTCCAGGAAACTTATAGAACTCCCTTTAGACAGGATCGGAGAAGAGAATCCCCACGCCACATAATTGTCAAAATGACCAATGTGGAAGCCAAGCAGAGAATCTTAAAGGCAACAAAAGCAAAGGGCCAAGTGACATTCAGAGGCAAACCAATTAGAATCACTCCAGACTTCCCAAACCAAGTTATGAGAGCCAGAAGGGCTTGGAGTAACATATTCCCAATTCTGAAAGAAAACAACTTCCAGCCAAAAATTTCCTACCCAGCAAAACTTTCTATCAAATTAGATGGAGAAATAAGAAGCTTCCATGACAAACAGAAACTGAAGGAATTTATGTCTTCAAAACCAGCGCTAAAGAAAATACTCAAAGAGATTAACTACAAAGAAGAAATAGGTAACACACATCAGACCTAGAGAAACAAGATTTTCCATCCAACAGACAACTAAGATTGGTTATCTGTGGAGATTCATTATTTATGTTAGTCTGTTACCTATCTCTAAAGGGTATTGTTTGCCTTTATTGTTGTTAATTTTTAGGATTTCTAGTTGGAATATTAATATACCTTCAGATATAGCATTTGGAAATATTTTATCCCATTCTATTAGCAACTGTTAACTCTGTTTACATTGTCTTTGGATATACAATATTTTTTTTTTAATTTTTTAGGGAGTTTGTATACGCCTCTGTAGCCTGTGCCATTGAAATCATAACCAAGAAATCACTGCCAATTTCAATGTTGTGAGGTTTTATGACCCAGATTTTCTCCTAAAAGTTTATAGTCTTAAGATTTATATTTAGGTCTTTTATCTATTTTGAGTTAATATTTGTATATGGGATTAGGTAAAGGTCCAATTTTATTCTTTTCCATGTAATTATTATTTTTCAACAATATTTAGTTAAAAGATTATTATTTCCACCACCAAATGTTCGAGGAAACCTTGTCAAAAATAACTTGACAATATAGGGAAGAATTTAGCTCTAGGCTTTTATTTAACTCCAATGGTTTATATATCTGCCTTTAGAATAGTACTACACTGTTTCAATTATTGTAGCTTTATATGGTTTGAAATCAGAAAATATATATCTTCTAGCTTTGTTCTTTTCCAAGATCGTTTTGGGTACCTAGAGTCCATATTCCATATTAGGATAGATTTTTTTTCTGAAAAATAAATATATAAATATATGATAGTTTCACCTAAAAAAATAGAAAAAAAATATTCTCTGGTAAGAAAGAAAGCAAAAAGAAATATTGAAAAGTTATCTTTAAGTCATCAAAAGCTTGGTATCAGACAACTGAAACTGTTATGTGATTTTATCATTTTTAATTTTGGATAAATTGCTTTAATACTAGATGTCAACCACTAAGCTAAGCATGGGAGGGAGGGATAGGGAGAGAATGGAGTGGGGATCGGGTGGGGGCTGACTGGGCATTGTGTGCATGTATGTCTACAAAAGTATGTATCCCACTATGATGTATGAATACAGTGCACCAATAAAATAAATAAATAAATAAATTCAAAAAAAATAAAAATAAAAAAATATAAATAAATAAAAAAATAAAAAATAAAAAAAAATTAAAAAATAGGCCCTGAGAACAAATTTATTTTTCCCAAATTCTCTTAGGCGGGAATCTCAGCAACAAGCCCTGTAGAATTAACTTCCGGCCCAGGTAAGGTTATTATCTGTTAGCCATTCTGAGCAGAAGAATGCTCAGGCAGAGTTTTCTCTGGAACCAGAGGACAGAAATAACAATAGGTAGTTGGAACCATGTCTATCTTTGTTCACAGTATTTAATGATTTTGTATCCAATGATCCTTTAAAATTTTAATACTTTTGTTTGTTTTGTGGTGCTTGGGGATCAAACCCAGGAAGATTTACCTCCAAGCTACACTAGTAGCCATATTTTATTTTTTTTAATTGGGAAACAGAGTCTTGCTAAGTTGTTGAGGGCCTCATTAAATTGCTGAGCTGGCTTCAAACCTACAATCATCCTGTCTCAATCTCCCAAGTACTGGGATTAAAGGTGTGTGCCACCAAGCCTGCCTTAATAGATTTTATAATGTGTGGTCAATTTAGTTGAACTATGTGATTGGACTAGAGGAGTGTAGCTCTTATCAAGATAACCCTAAGAAAGACTCTTCAGTAGCGAGTGAATTGGAAAGAAAGAAAATGGATGTAATAACTGCAGATGATCTTTGAAGATCATTGTTGAGAGAGAGATAGATGAAGAGAGAGAGAGAAAAAAGGAGGAGGAGGGGGCGGACAAGAAGAAGAAGAAGAAGAAGAAGAAGAAGAAGAAGAAGAAGAAGAAGAAGAAGAAGGAGGAGGAGGAGGAGGAGGAGGAGGAGGAGGAGGAGGAGGAGGAGGAGGAGGAAGAGGAGGAGGAGGAGGAAAGGAGAAGGAGAAGGAGAAGAGCAGTGCTTGGTGGTGAATGCCTATAATTCCAGTACTTAGGAGGCTGAGACAGGAGGATCACAGGTTCAAAGACAGCCTCAGCAACTTAGTGAGACTTTCATCAATCTAGCTAGACTCTTTTCTTTTCAAAACAAATGAGCTGGGGAAGCCGGGGCGTGGTGGCGCACACTTGTAATCCCTGCGCTTGGGAGGCTGAGACAGGAGGATCGCACGGGTTCAAAGCCAGCCTCAGCTACTTAGTGAGGCTCTCAGCAACCTAGTGAGACCCTGTTTCCAAATAAAATATAAAAACAGTCTGGGAGTATAGCCCGGAGGTAGAAAGCCTCTGGGTTCCACCCCCAGTACAACACACACACACTCACACAAACACAAAGAGCTGGGGGTGTAATTTCAAGGTAAAATACCCTTGGGTTCAGCTCACAGTATCATACACAAGAGAGAGAAAGGCGGGGGGGGGGGGAGAGAGGGAGAGAGAGAGAGAGAGAGAGAGAGAGAGAGAGAGAGAGAGAAAGAGGAGAGAGAGAAAAGGGAGGAGGAAGAGAGAGAAGAGAAAAGAGAATGGAAGAAAAGAAAAGAGAAATGAAATATGGAGAGAATTTGACAGGGTATCCAAAATTTCAAGGCCATTTACAAAACAAAAAATAAGGGTCAGGACATAAAAGAGATTCAAAGCACAAGAGACCAGAAGGAGAGAGGAAGTAAAACTGTTAACAAGATTCCTGGGGAGATGGAAGAGGATGGGAGGAAGAGCTCAGGAGTAGATTAAGTATGGAAAGACAGGTATCTAGCACTGCCATGCTGAAGTAGAGAGGAGTAAAGATGAGTGAAAGGTACAGCTTAGCACAAAGGTGCAAAAGTAGAAGAAAAGTGGAATTCATTCTCCTGGAATCAAGCACTAGACTACCCACTAGGAATTTAACTTGAGATTTGAGGCAGGATATTGGGACATAAAGAAAGTAGTAATTTTTTTGGTGGGGAGGGGGAAATGGGAATTGAACCCAGGGGCATACTACTATATCCCCATTTCTTCTTGATTTTTTTCTTTTGAAACAGAGTCTAAGTTACTGAGTGTCTTATTAAGTTGCTGAGTCTGGCCTCAAACCTCTGATCCTCCTGTCTTAACTTCCCAAGTTCTGGAATTATAGGCATATATCACCATGCCAGGCAGTTGTAAGGATTTAAACTGTAAATCTGCTTTGAGGAATTGATAGCTACTCAGAAACTAAAATTTCTATGCAGTATTTGGTCCAGTTGAATTGGAAATAATGAATGTGAAACTCATTTTTAAACAAATAGTTTTATCCAGGATATCAGGTTAAGATCCTTTACATTTATATACTCAAAAAGGTTTAAAATATTATGGTCAGTGTAATCCAGAAAGATGAACATCTTCACCATGGGATTATATTTTAAAGAAACTCAACATAAAAACCCACATTGATTAAGCCCAACTTAGGTATTTACTTCTGGTACGCAAAAAAATATTCAAGTAGAAACTACATATTATATAAATATTTCAAATCTTACAAACTTTCTTTCCCAAAGAAAAATTTTTATTTAGCATAAGAACTACTTCACTATCTCTGTTTCTCAAAACTCCTCAAAATTATGTCTCTGAAACCTTCTCCCAAACTTTTTTCTTTAAAAGGTAAATTGATATGGTTTTACTGTTCACTTCTTTGCCCCTCTCTGTTGATTAATCTCAGGTGCTATGAATGTCTGAATAACAATTCTTTTTTATAATTTTGAGTGTGTGTGAAACTAAATCAAGTTTCATTCTACCCTGGAGCTGCATTCTCAGCCTTTTTACTCCGATACATGTTCTTCCTAAGTGGCTGAAATTCTTGCTAACTAGTTCAGCATGGGCTCAAATCTGTGCTCTTGGTGTCTTAGCATCCTAAGTACAGGGATTACAGGATGGGCCACCACTGCTGACTCACAAATGGAGACTGAGGAAGAAGGACATTTTTGTGAACATTAGTGTTAATATTTTCAGTAGGTTAGAATATCAGGAAACAACAGTGCTAGTAATCAATGTAATGCCTCTAATCTCCAATTTCAAACTTTGTGTCTGCTCTCTGAAAATTCATCTAAGAACTTGAACTATTTTGCTTTGCCAGCAGCATGGATAATGAGCCTTGCAGGTGTCGGTGTTGGAGAGGGACTGCAGGGTGAGGGTTCCACTTCCTGGTCCTAGGTGTTTGCTTGGTCAGCTCCTGCAGTGGGGGCTCCTCTACCATCTGATTCCTGCAGGGCACATGGCTTTCTTCAAAGCCATGCTCCTGCAGTGCCCTGCAGCCAGGAGTGTTTAGTGGCCAGCGGCCCCCTGGGAAACTCCTCAAGCACTTTGGTGTAGAGTGTCTAGATGAGACCTCTCCAGGGAACAGGTTTCTTGGTGCCCTAGAAGGCCTGTTCCAACAACTTCTAGTAACTCCATAACAACCTCACTGTTAAGTGACCCACCAGCAGGGTCTTCAGCAGGATCAGCTCCTCAGGCTTGGTACTCCAGCTCAGCTTTAAGGGTAGTGGCTGTTTCATATGCCTGCTATTTCTATAGCTTTTAGAAGTCTTTTAGTTACCATTAGTTAATGGTCTGTCATTCCAATTTCATTATAATTTTTTTGGTGGTACTGGGGTTCCTGGAAACACTTCTACCTCCGGGATACACTCCCAGACCTATTTTTATATTTTTATTTGGAAACAGGGTCTCCTAAACCAGTGCGGCTGGCTTCGAACCTGCGTGATCCTATCTCCACCTCTAAGCGCGGGGATTACAAGCGTGCATCACCACGCCAATTTCATTATAATTAATAATTATTTATATTAAACTTTATTCAAATTACTGTGTGGATTGCTCATTCAGAATGAACACAGACTGACAAAATAAAATCTAAAGAAAGACAGGTACAGAGGTGCACACCTGTAATCCCAGTACTTGGGAGACTGAGACAGGAGGATCACGGGTTCTATTGAGACTCAGAAATTTAGCAAGACACTCAGCAACTTAGTGAGACACAGTTTCAAAATGAAAATAAAAAAGGGGTTGGTGATAGAATGCCTCTGTGTTCAGTACCTCATTCTGAAAAAAAAAGAAGGGGAAAAATAAAAGGAAAGAGAAAAAGAAGAAAAGAAAGGAAGGAAGAGAGAAAGAGAGAAAAAGGTTTTCTGAGAACTTATAATTTCAAATATATAATTATTCTTATGTGTAAGCATTATGTTTCACATAGGAAATGACTCAAAAACATCTGACCAATCCTCTAACCAAATAATTTAGAGAGAGGACAGAATGTATTTTTTAACTTGATAGTTTCACATTCTGGATCCAAACAGTTTTGTAACACCAACAACTGAACCAGAAGATACTATCTGGTGTGAAAGACTATGTCATATCCACTGCATACAGATTACCACTGATAGAGGCAGAATCCAACTAGAGAGGATATTGAACTCTCAAACATGATTTACAGAAAGGGAATCAACATTTATTAAATATAAATTAAATGCCAGACACTATACTATACTTAATTGTGCACACAAATTTTATTTATTTGTTTATTTATTTATTTATTTATTTATTTATTTTTGTACTAGAGATTGAGCCCAGGAGCACTGTACCACTGAACTACATTTCTAGCTCTTTTTTTTTTTTTAAATCAGTCCTGCTAAGTCACTGAGGGAGGTTGTCCTGAAACCTGTGATGGTTCTGTCTCAGTCTCCCAAGTATTGGGATTATAGGTATGCGTAACTGTGCCTAGCACACACAACTCAATTAATTAATATCCCCTTAAGGATCTTAAAGGAAAAAAGATCTACTCTCTTATAAAGAGTCACAATACAGTATTGTGGTCGGAGCACAGAAATCCTTCAGAGAGTGCTGGCTTAGCCAACATACCCAATTCCTAAAAATAAGACATTTTTCTTTTATAAAACTTACCTATTTAGAAGTACTTAGAATCTTATGACCTAAGTAAAAATATGTAGCCAAAAAACAGGAAGAAAGTTTTTTTATTTAAAAGAAACACCATAATCCATTTTTGTAAATGAGATCATTCCTCCTTTGCTTGGGAGGCGGTTTTCTAATTCCAGCTATTCTGTACTTCCTCTCAAAGTCTTAGGATTTCTCCAATTATAATACCTAAAGAGCATGCTTTGATTAAGATAGATACATAGATATATAGAGGAAGAGAAAATTGTTAGATATAGCATTGTTAATCATGAGAGGTAAACGTTATCGCTAATCGTAGATATTAATAATAGCTTATCATCATTCCATCCACTATGCCTAAGTGGCTTAATCCAAAAGAGTAAATATTTTCTAAACTATAGAGGGAAAATGTACATTGTGTTCTCTACACAATTTTATAGGAAGTGTTTAAAAAGTTTGAGAAAAGACAGCAGTATTATACTAAGTGTAATTTCTCCTATACTTCTTTAAAAGTCAGTCACTAACATAAATTTAAAATAGATATATGCACATGTCACTTTTGTGTCCATCACAAACTGACACCATATTGCAATTACTACTCTCCAACATAACCTTTATTCCTATCAAATTAGTTGTCTTACAGTTTTCCTCATGCATAAGACTTTCTGCCAATCAAAACTGTGCAGTATTTCACGGTAAAGTATTATTACTCCAAGAAGACGTCTCCATTTAACCTCCTATCTTAATCTTCCCTTTTTATTTGAGCTTCTTTTATACATCATGGGTTTAATCTCTACGTGCTAGCCAACATTTCCTATATATTGCCTTAGACTTGTTTTCTAGTCATTGATTTTTGCTTTATGTCTCCAATGTATTTATTTCACTTAGTCTTAATTCAATATTATTCTATTTTTTTGTACCTATTCTACATTCATCTATTCATCTTCTTCATCCATCTATTACATAGGAAACAGATATGGCCTGACAGAGGGAAAAGATTAAGGAGGGATTCTGAATGGAAGCAGTGTTTTAGGGGGTGAGCTAGAAAACCAGAAGATGACTGTCTTATAGAATGGAGGAAAGAGCCTTCCCAGACAAAAGCAACAACATATACTTTGTCACAAATGAGGAAAATTTGGTCAATTTGAGGAAGTGTGAAAAGACCAGGGTGACTGAAGTGGGGTAAGAAGAATGGTTGACAGTGAGGTTGGAAAGGAGAGTGGGGCCAGGTCCCACAGGGCCCTGTTGGCCACTGTTTGGAGCTGGATTTCAGTCTAAGGATTTCAGAAGCTGCTGGAGATTTTTAGCAGGAGAGTGATAAGAACTGATTTACTCTCCAGCTACTCTGATGAATTGATTGGAAGAATAAAAAATTGAAGCAGAGAGAGCAGTTAGATGACACTAGGCAAATCTACTGGTGTGAACCAGAGTGACAGAAGTGGAAAGGACTGGAGTCTTTATGGTGAAAGATTAGTTGATGAACAGGATATGGGTGAATCAAAGAAAAAGAGGAATCAAATAATCTCTAAAAGGATTGACCTTCCTGTGGATTTCAGTGAACCTAATACATGCAATTAAATTGCTTTAAGCCAAATGTAAGCACCCAGGGGATAAAAGCAATATCCTACCTACAAAAGCAGGATACCGTAGAGTACAACACCGTGCTTTATACAGGACAAGGACTCCAGTCACACCAGTCACCATCTTTGTGACTACAGTGGGTCACTTCACCCCTCGGGTCTCAGTTTCCTTCTTGAGAGGCAGGACGGCAACATCCAGAGTTTGGACTCTGAAATCAGACTGCCTAGATTTTAACTTCTGGTTCTTTTCCTTATTCTTCAACTTCCCTTACACAATTTGTTTATCTTCACTCCATTTATATAATGTAAATGATAATAATATCCCCCTCTGTGTTTATAGTACAACTTTAATAAGATAATATTGATAATGCACTTAGAATAGCTGCCTGGTGCAAAGTAAACACTCAAGAAGTGTTTATCGCTCGCTGCTGTGAAATAGATTGTTGCGAGGATGAGATGAGAAAATGTGTGTATGGCAGAGAAAAGGGTAGCTCTCAAGAGAAAGATCTGTGTTTGTTTTAGAAAATCCTTCACGAGAGATATTTTTTTTTCTATTAAAACAAGGCCTTCTTAATGGCTCCATTGGGAATTAATCAAAGAAAGCTAAAAACATATTCTGTTTGGCATAAAACAGGATCTCTTAGAAAAAGCTTGAAAGAAGGGGAGTAAATGGTGAGAAAGAAAGGGGGCATCCCCAAAGCAGGCAGGAGGCTGCAGCCTCCGGAGCAGAGATGAGTAGTACAGTTCCAGCCACCACTGTCCCCAAACACCAGTAGATCTGTTACTTCCTTGCTGGAGTTGGTGTTATTTGGCATTAGTACTCAGGGCTGTCTGGCAGGGCAATGTGGAAATGATGAAGAGAAAGCACACACAAGGAAAAGTGATACAGAGAAATCTGAAGAACAAATGTTGAACACATTGTACAGTGACTGGTGCAGAGGAAGCTCTCAATAAACATTAATTTTCTTTTTTGAGTTGAGGCATACGATATAATCTCTGACCTGGGTTATTAACAAGTTTGGTTGAGAGTACAGTAATTATAGGCATAAAACTATTAGGAGAAAACATGAGCATGCAATTGAATGGTATATAAATTATAACTCTTGTAGAGTTCAGAAAAGTCAGGGATTAATTGAGAAAGGCTCTGAGTCATTTGAGAAAAGCAATGAAATTAGAACGAACGAGGAATTTTAATATCTCATATATGCAATATATATGTGTATGTGTCTGTGTGTGTTCAATTCTTATTTAATCTTTGTATCTTTTCTGTGTTATATGTGTGTTTCATCCTTATTTAGTATCTAAGTATCATATATATTATATATATATATTAGATGTTCAATTCATATTTATTTAAATTAATTTAAAGAGTGGAGAAGAGTAGGAAGTGTGTTCTAAATGAGGAAGACAGAAGAAGAAAGACTAACATATTTTACACGTCTATTGGAATGCCATACTGTGTCTGGGTTTGATGGGATGCCATACTGTGTCTGGGCTTGCCATACTGTCTGGACAATATGATGTCATTCTACTTTCTTGAGCAAGGAAATGACATGTTTTAGGAAAAGAAAATGACATGTTTCTTGTTCTTCTAGTTTCTTGAGCAGGGAAATGACATGTTTTGGAAAAAGATGACCTACAAGGAGTTAACAGGCTAAATCATAGATTGAAGAGGAAGAAAAATTGGAAGAAAAAGGATTAGGAAAGGAGCTGGATGTAGTCATTCTGGCTGAGGTAATGAAAATCTGGGCTTGGCCATTGGCAGTGGAAATGGAAGAAATGAGTGATTCTGGATGTTGCCGAAATCAAATCAGGAGCTGGGGAAGATATGGCTGGCATGAAATTGATGACAATGTACAAAATAAATACGAAACTTTCTGTCACAGAGAGTGACAGAAACAAGTAATACAAGTAACGAAAATACAAGTAATTTCTTTGCATTACTTTATTTTTACCATAAATATGACTCAGAGTTCTGCTTGGTCGTCATCTAGTGCCACATAGAGTCATCTTCTGGCATCCGGAATGACTGTGCATAGCATCCAAGAAGCTGCTCACGGGGCTCCAGCTGTTTCCAGTCTACCCACACTGATCACTGAGCCCTGGTGGATACAATTCTCTTGTCCTGAGGAAAAGGTTTCAAGTGAGTCAAAATCTCTTTTAGCTGTGAATAAAGCAAACCCTTTCCTTTCCAGAAACTCTGGTTCTACAGAAGGGTGGGGCAGTGACTATTGAGGACTTTCTATGTCCATTTCCACTCTACTCATGAAAACAAATTAGTTGTACAACCCAGGGACTATTTTGGTCTCTACCACGGACTAAATTTTGTCCCTTGCCCATAAATTAATGTATTGAAGACCTAATTCCCTGTGTGATGGTATTTAAAGATAATTAGGGAGGTAATTAGGTTTAGATGAGTTATAAGGGTCAGGCCTTTATAATGGGATTGGTACCCATAAGGGCAGACATCACCTGGGAGTTCCTCCTAAGCCATATGAGGACATAGCTGGAAGGTGGCCATCTCCAGACTAGAGAGAGAGCCCTCACCAGAACCCAACTGTGCTGGTACCCTGATATTAGACTTCTAACCTTCAGAAATGTTAGAAGAAAACAAATTTCTATTTTTAAGTTTCCCAGTCTATCCTATTGTGTTAAGGCAGCCTGAGTTGACTAATACAGTCTCATAAGATCTAAATGAGTAGTTTGGGGTCTACCATTTTAGAAAGGCCAGGAAATTTCCAAGAACACAGAAGTAAGTTTCTGTGCCAATGTTGTGTTTCTCTCCACTCTGCTTTAGGTTGCAGCCTGAGATAAAACACATTTTATAAATATATATAAATATTCATCCGGGACTATGGGTATAGCTCAGTGGTAGAGCACTTGCCTTATATCAGTGAGGCTCTGAATTCTATAGTAAGTTAAACAATCTAATTTAAAATTTCCTAGTAGCCATATTGTATGTATATGTGATTGTGTGTGTGTGTGTGTGTGTGTGTGTGTGTATGTGTGTGTGTTGTACTGGGATTTGAATACAGGGACAGTCTACTTCTGAGCTTGACCAGCATTTTTAATTTTTTTTTAAAACAGTCTCCCTAAGTTACTGGGTGCTGTCTACAAAACTTAAATATTCCAGTCTCAACCTTCCGCAACCATATATGATTCTAAAAGTCATATTTTAAAAAGTAAAAAGAAGTAGGTGAAATTAAATTTAACAAAATGTTGTATGTAATCTGTTATAGTAATAATATTATATATGTTTTCATTTAAAAAAATTTTAAGATGTTTCACATTGCTAACGTCTTCAATAATTGATGTGTATTTTATACATAAAGCACATTTCAACTTGGACACGCCACATTTCAAGTGCTCAACAGACTCATGTGACCAGTGCCCATATAGGTAGATAGTCAATTCTAGAAATTATTTTTAAGAAAGTTATAATACAGTCCAATTTATACATGAAGTTTTAATTTTCCTCTTGAACACAACTACCTAACTGAGTTGTCTTGTTTTCCTCTTGATTCTTCGAAGTTTTATCTTTCTGGGTTTGCACCTTGTTATACTTGATAAAATGATTGTTGACACTGTATAATGAACACTGTGGTTCTGCTATGGTCTGAATGTATATGTCTACCCAAAATTCATGTGCTGGAACCCAAGATCAATGTGACGGTGTTAAGGGATGAGGTCTTCAGAAACTGATGATGCCATAAAAGCTCTGCCTTTATGAATGACATTGGCACTCTAATAAAGGGCTTCGGGGAATAAGTACAGTGCCTTCTGTCCTCCTGCCTTCTGATGTGAGGATGTGACAAGAAGGCTCTCACCATACACCAAATTCTGGTGCCTTCATCTGAGACTTCTCAGCTTGAGAACTGTGAGAAATAACTTTCCACTGTTTATAAATTACCCAGTCCCCAACATTTTGTTATATCAGGATGGGCAGACTCAGACAGGCTCTTTGCCTGGATTACCTCTTCAGGGCCAAGGTATCAATGCCCATGGGCTGTGAATATGATCACTGACAGCTCACAGCTTCCTCTGCTTGGGTATTGGCCTGGATTTTGGAGAATGCCTACCCTAAGGGTGTACCCCTGGGGAGCGACCTGAAGCCAAATGAAGACTGACGAGGGCACAAGTCTATCCCCCTTTACTTCCTTTGACACAACTATAAAAAGATATCCCAGCTCTTGGGTCCCTACAGGGTTAGCTCAGACCCTCTTTGTGACTCTACTGCCTCCCCACATTCTCCCTGACCCATTCTGCTTCTTCATTTTTCTACAGGTTTGTCTCTTGAGTAGTGTGTGTGTGTGTGTGTGTGTGTGTGTGTGTGTGTGTGTGTGTGTGTTTTACCTATGCACTACATCCCGAGCCATTTTTATTTTTTTATTTTGAAATAGAGCCTTGCTATGTAGCCAAGTCTGGCCTCTAACTTTTGATCCTCCTATCTCAGCCTGAAGCATCTTTCTATCTCAGAGTATGTTTCCCTGATTTAGGAAACAATATAAAGTACTCTCTCTTAGACCAGTGTGAGATTATAAGCAGTGTTTGGGTAAAGGGTAAAAAGCAAGAGCTAGGTTTTGATCTGTTTCTGTGTAAGGCCACAGCTCTCTCTGATTCCCCGCTCTTCTTGTCCGTTCACTTTTATCATTTCTCTTTTCTAATACTATATATTTCCTAAAGGCCAAAGTGACAAATGAAGAGAGGATCAGGTCAAAACTTAGATTCCTTCAGGTCAGGTGGTGCAGGCCTGCAATCCCAGTATTTGGAAGACTAAGACCAGAGGACCAGAGGTTCAAGGGCAGCCTATGCAATTTAGCAAGACCCTGTTTCAAAATGAAAAATACAAAGGGGTGGAGGTATAGCCGGAGATAGAATACCCCTGTAGCACAATCCCACGTAGCACAAAACTGAGATTTAACAATAGCATTGGTTTGAAGTATGAGAAAATTATCCCCAAACAAAAAAGATATTAACTGTATGGCGTGGAGGCCCATACCTTCACTGACAGAGTACTGGCTTTCCATTCCCCTGGCTCCCAGCAGCATCTGCACGGGTGAACATACTGAGCAGATTTGCAGTTAACAGTGATTCTAGCAATTATTATCAATGTCTGCATCTTCTGATGCAATCATCGCCTTTCACATCTCTTTTCCTCCCCAGGAAAACTGCAGGTTTCCAGCCTTTAGATTTGTAACCTCTTGCCGGTGTTTATTGGTCTCTGGCTTCCAGGAATACTTTATTCACTACTAAGCCCTTGAAGGCCTTAGATTGGTAGTCTGGTCCAGCCCTTTAGACTTTAAGGGCAAGGAGAATGGAGAGATCAGGATCTCCTTTGTCTTAAAACTCAGGCTTGTCAGACAAAAGAAGATCAACCAGTAGTAATAGCAGCCGCTTACAAGACAACTAATTAATGTGCCCGTGGATTGCATGGCTCACATCTACTGTTTCTCCTTTCTCTTGACTACTGCTTCCTCCATCCTTCACAACTCCCTCCCATGTGACACTTCCATCAGTACGAGTCTGGAGGAGGAGGAAGCATGAAAGGAAGAACTCGCTGCATTAGAGTTTATGCCAGTTGGAGGAAGAGCCCAATCCCTCAGCAGCCTGATGGTCCAGATGGCCCCATAGGCTTCTCGGAGCTCAGAGGCCCCCGTGCAACGCCTTGTCTACATCAGCTTAGCATTGCCACTAAAATTGATGTTACACCAAATCATCCACCAAGAGCATTATAAGTCACTTGTCAAAAATCCCACAATTTTGGCACATGAACTCCAAGAAGATCTTTCTAGGACTTCTAACATCTCTAGAATTTAATCAGATGATTCTTCTTCTGATTATAACGTTCTGATAGCATTTTAATTTTTTTTTTTACCAAAGTACCAGTTGCTAGAAAAAGCATCACAGTGGAACAAGTAATGATTAGATTATATATTCATTGAAATTTCACTAATTAAAATGTCATAAGAAGGAGACATGGAGTTCAACTAATTCTCACTTTACTAATCCATAAAAGAGATACTTCTCATAAATAGCTGGTAATCTTTCCTCAGTTCTCAGGGAAAAAATAACTGAATAGCTGCAGTGAAATCTCCTATTACTAATTCTCCATGTTATAATAAAAAAGCCCTTCAATCCAAGTTGAAAGGCACCCTGGTGCAGTAGCACAGGGATTAAATGACCATTGTTAGATAACAATGGTTAATATCCGATTGCTTCACACAAAAGAGCTCGACCCTTAACTGGTCACACCTGGGAGTGCTTCCGTGACGTGGTGGACAGCCTGGGCTGGGAGAATGGCAGGAGGCAGGAGAGCTCCAGGTCTTCTGTATCTTCTTTCCCTCCTTCATCACTCTGGGCAGCAACATTTTCCTATCATGCCAAGTATATTTTCTAATCCCATGGGATATGTGATTGGGGGGAAATTGCCTCAGTGGAGTTCTGTAAAGGAGAAAAGATGCAAGAAGCAAATAATAATAACAGCTTAAAATGTTATAGAAACTGAAAAGTGGCAAGTTCTATAAGAGAAATGTCAGAAAACATAGTAGCAGTGAAAGGTCGATTTTAAGTGGGTAATTTAACTAGACATCATAGAAGATGGAGTTTTCTTTTCTTTTCTTTTCTTTTCTTTTCTTTTTGCAGTACTGGGGATGGAACCTGGGGCATTCTACCTCCGAACTACACTCCTAATTCTATTTTTTATTCTTTATTTTGAAACAGGGTCTCACTGAGTTGCAGAAGGTCTCACTAAATAGCTAAGGGTGTCCTTGAACCGCAATCCTCCTGTTTCAGTCTCCCAAATGCTAGGATTACAAGTGTGCGCCACCATGCCCGGCTTGAAGAGGGTGATATTTGAACAAGTCCTTGACTTCATTTTGATGATGTCTCTACTATTTTCTCAGAACCCACAAATCCTGTGTGCTCTCTTCATCTTTCCTGAATCCTCCTACCAAAACACATAGAAAAATTATTTATATGAACATTAAGACTACGTAGACCTCAAATCAGGGCCAGTTAATTTTTTCTTATAATTAAGCATAGACTGACCTCACAAAATCCTGAGAAGGCTGGCTTTGCTCAAGGTCACCGTGTGTAGAAACATAAAAGATGTGACATAAGGTATGCTACATAAGGTATGTCTCCTTATCTCCCAGCCTCTTTATTGTTTTAACTTCTGCTTCCTGAAATAGTATCAGCCCTGCCATGTGGTCTGATTCCATCGCCATTAAGCTGGTCATTACTGTGGATGATATCATGACAGCTTTTGCAGTTTTCTCAACATTCAGAATTGGTGTGGGAGTAAGACTCAAGGAAACATGCAAGTTTATGAAAAGAAGAGCTGTTTTTGAGGCAGAGGCTGAGAGGCTGATGGATAGAGGGCTCCATGTTTACACTGGGGAATCAAGGGCTGACCTGGAGAACAAGAGGGGTGAAGGAGGGCAAAGTGGACCAGGAAAGGACCGGAAGGTTCTTTACTTGGCGTAATATTCTATGTACAATAGATACACAGGGATATTTTTACTTCTACAAAAACTATGCTCTCATACAATTGTTTTCCTAATGGGCCCTCTGATCTAGCTTTGTTTCCTCAATGGTACACCACGTTTTAATTTCTGGTGGAATAACATACCACAGATGG
The DNA here is from genome assembly GCF_963383645.1 of Muscardinus avellanarius. Classification (NCBI taxonomy): domain Eukaryota; kingdom Metazoa; phylum Chordata; class Mammalia; order Rodentia; family Gliridae; genus Muscardinus; species Muscardinus avellanarius. The sequence continues at coordinate 73,466,895 of NC_137787.1, forward strand.
TGTTGGTGGCGATGGAGTGGTCTGCTTCATCAGAAAGGATGAAACCATGTCTCTGAGGCCCAGATTTGCACAGTTTCTATGATAAATACACCTATATGAACATTTCTTGCGTCTCTTCCATAAAAATGGGCTGATATCATATATGCTAAGCAATAGATTTTCAGTGTTTCCATGTCAAAATATTTAAATCTGCATCATTCATTTTTATATGTTGCATAATTCTTGTCTAATTCCTTCTCCAGAGACATTTCAATAGCTTTTATTTCTGGATCTTATAATCAAAGTTTCAACAAGTATTCTTGTCTTTGTATGTTTGTACACTTCTCCAGTGCTATTTTTCAAGTAGGTTTGTAGGGGTAGGATTGCCATGCCAAAAGGTATAAATGATTGAGTCTGTACTCCTAAATTGAGTTCCAAAAAAGTTTTTCATCTTTCTTCTACCACCAGCTGATTAGGAGACTGCCAGTTTCTCTGCAGTTTTGACGCCATGGGGGTTCTCCCGTCTGTTTAATCTCTGTATCAAATGAAAAATATTCTATTTTGGTATTTTATTCTGTGGTTCTTTGATTTCTGGTAATATTTAGCGGTTTTATTTTTATATTCTTAATTTGTTTGAATGTGTGGATTTTCCTGAATAAACTACCTTCTTTTGTCCTTTACTCATTTTTTTTTAATTGCCATATGAAGCAAATGTTCCCAAAGAAGGAGAAAAGAAGCCAAGTACAAATTTCACCTACAGTATGAGAGTATGGAGCAGAACTAATATCCATCACATGAATGTGCAGGCTTATTTCTTAAACATCTGAGATTACAGGAAAAAAGCAGTCTGGATATTTTTATTTCTGCTAAGGCAAATATTCCCCTCCTACAAGGTGTCCTTAATATCAGCTAGAGATGAAGTGGCAAAGATCATCTCTCATACCTCCAATTGTTATTCTGTTCAACACAGGCAGGATTTCTACACTGCTTGCTTTGGGAGAAGAGAAGACGTTTCCTGCCCTAAGCCTAACTTTTTTTTTTCTTCTGCTCCCTTTTAGTTTCGAATTTTCGTTAGATGTACTTTTATACTTGTTAAGATTGATGATTTCGCTGGGCATGGTGGGGTGGATGACTGTAATCCCAACACTTGAAAGGCTGAGGCAGGAAGATCACAGATTCCAGGCCAGCCTCCAAAACTTAGGGAGGCCCTCAGCAAATTCTTTTTTCTTTCTTTCTTTTTGATACTGGGGGTTGAAACCAAGGGAATTCTACCTCTGAGCTACAACCCCTAGCCCTATTATTTTATTTTTATTTTGAAACAGTTTTTCTAGGTTGATGAGAGTCTCACTACTTATTGAAGCTGTCCTTGAACCTGTGATCCTCTTGTCTCAGCCTCCTAAGTACTAGGATTACAGGCATGTACTGGCCTTCAGCAATTAATAAAACCCTGTTTCAAAACAAAACAAAACAGAACAAAAAGTAGGGATGGAGGCATTGCTCAGAGATAGAATGCACCTACTTCAATCCCTAGTACTGCCAAAAAAAGAGATGATGTCTCTGATTGTATAGAAATCTTTCGTGACTTATCCCTAGAAAATTCCAAAAATCTAAAACTAGAGGAGAGTTTACTTTATAATGACTTCTTCATTAAGCTTTGCTTTTGACCTAAGTAGTTGGTGGCATTGCATACTTGCATTTGTGGTTCCAATTCTCCTACTGCTCAATAGAGCAGTAAGTGCCATGCAACTCAAACATATTGTGACTAAGGAGACTCTTTAGGTTACAAATGATATGGAATAAAACCCAGACACAGCCAACATGAGCAGATCTAATATCAGAAGTGGCTAGAGACAGGGACTCATACCATGTTGTTATCCTCCGGCTTCTTCCTTGCTCTCCGCTGAGCAATGAGTCCAGCATTTCACCACCCCTCCCCCGCCACCCCAACACACACCATTTTCTGAAATAGACTCTCAAGTTCCTTCAAGTGGATGCTTGGGGAATTAAGTTTTTGAATTAGTACATATCTGAAAAGTCCTTATTCTGCCCTCATATTTGACAGTATTTTGACTAAGTAGATTCAAGTTCAGCAATCATTTTTATTTTAAAAAATATATACTTTTATTGGTGCACTGTAGTCTCACATCATAGAGTAGCTCAGAGTAATAAGCACCTACATGCATACATGACTTGGCATTGATAATTTTATATATGTAAATAACATCACTGGAAATATTTCCTTCATTAATTCTTCCTCCTTCTGCAGCCACACTCCTCCAGACCCTCTCCATTTTCTTTTGAACACTTAAAATATCTTTCCATAGTTTGTTGCCGGTCTGAATTTTGCTTCACTCAGGACTTTCTTTCTATAATAATTAATTAATTCTCGAATTTAACCATTATTTATATAGGTGTGGTTCTTCTCTTCTATTTTGCACTGGACATTTTTCAGGCTCTCAAGATGTTATTTCTTTTTCAATTTTAAGAAATTAAATTGTATTGTCTCTGTAAAAATATTTTTCCTCTCTTTTCTTTGACCTTTATTACTCAAACACCCTGAGTTTATATTCTATGCTCTCATCATATTATTCCTCTTTGTCTTTCTATTCTGAAAGACTTTAATTTCATTTCCCAAAATCAATATTCACTTACCTATTTTTAGCACTCATATTTTCATAGGCAAAATAATAACTTTGTAAAAGAATAATTAAAACTCTAAAACATGAAAAAAGGGAATTTAAAAAACTAAGATGAATAAATGGGGGAAAATTCAAGGAAAACAAAGACATTCATTAGTCATTTTGGCCAGCGAAACAGAATCACAGAATCAGTGATCTGGGTTGAAGAACAGTCAGATTAGATAAGTAGGTAATTAGATAGATAGATCAATAGATAAGACAGATACACAGACAGACACACAGAAATTATGGCAATTGGCTTAAGCAATGACAAAGGCTGATGCTATGGGAAGACACTACTATGAGTCCCAATGTTCAGAGGTCCAGCACCTGGATTCATACAAAGGATGGATTGTCCTAGTTTAAGAAGAAAGACTGTACCAGGCTCATGTTTTTTTGTGTTTCCTATTCACTACCTTAAGAGATCAGATCATGCCCACCTATACAGGTGAAGACTGAATCCTTTCCAGAAAACCTTCACAGATGCACCTAGAATTAATGTTTTGTCAGCTAAGCTATACGAACATCCCTTAGCCCAGTTAATTTGATACATAAATTATCCATCAAAAAGAGTTTTCTCAAATGCCACTTTTTTACAGCCTGGTGTCTACATTATGGCACGATTTGGTTCAATCTCTCTGAGAAGATTCAACAAGCTTTTGGACGTTTTAAGCTTAAAAATAAAGCCTGCTTCTAATCTCAAAAATATCTTGTGATCATTTTGTTTGCTTTTTTTTCTTAAAAATGTTTCCCATTTATTCATCTTAATTTTTTAAATTTTTTCTTTCATAGTTTAGAGTTTAAATTCTTCTTCTTTTAAGAATTTATTATTTTCACCTACTGACTTTTGAAGCAGCTACACAAAGTAAGGTAGGAATAAAAAAAAAAAAACTTGCTATGTGGCTGGTGGGCTTAGAAATAAAAAATGAGGAAGCCATGGAGCTGTAGGCCTGGGTTGGTTCTGGGGCTCTGAGGCCATTAGTACCTTCCTGTAACAGCTTAATATATTTTAAAATTAAGATTTTTTTTTTTTTGGCCTGGGATAAATGTCCAAATGCAGATGGTTCTATAGCAATAGATAAAAATTCCATCTATGGCATCCCACTAATCCTCTCTTTTCAGGTTCATCTCTTCTTGTACCCTCAATGGTAAATGACATGTCTCTTTTGGAGCCCTCCCACCTTTCCACCAGGCAAAGTGGTTCCTTTCTAAGTGTTTCCAGGCAGCTGCTGGTTTTGATTTGCTTTATTTGATGAAGGTGGCCTCTCCGTTCTATTCACTGTTGTTTGTCCCTTTTCTCCCTCATCATCAGTCTCATAAAGTTTCAAAAGACAATCAAATCAATGTGTATGTTCAGTTGCTATCTTGATGCCTCTCCAGCTCTTTTTTTTTTTGTTTTTTTTTTTGGTAGTACTAGGAATGGAAGCCCTTCTACCTCCGGGCTACACTCCCAGACCTATTTTATATATTTTTTGGAAACAGGGTCTCTTAAGTCAGCGCGGCTGGCTTCGAACCTGTGCGATCCTCCTGTCTCCGCCTCCCAAGCGCCGGGATTACAAGCGTGCGCCACCTCACCCGGCCCTCTCCAGCTCTTTTATGAGGAATTTGAAATTTGACTCAGGACATTTCTCCTCTGCCCCGAATTATTACCCAAGTTTTGGGTGAATTAAGTTCCCACCTGGACATCCCAATGATGCCTTCGCTTCCCACTGATTTGCCAGATCGACCTGTGGGACCCTTTACTGTGTCTCTTTCCTTCTATCTCAGCCACCCACTGCTGTAACCCTGGGCCTTGTCAGCACCTGAACTGAAATCTGTTGCCACTTGGCAAAAACCTCTTTGACTTCTCACCCTGTTACTTGGTTGGACCAGGACACATAATTTTGGATTATTAAGAATGGTCAAGACGGGCATGGTGGCACACACTTATAATCCCAGCATTCGGGAAGTGGAGACTGGGAAATCGTGGTTTGCAGACAGCCTCAGCTACTTAACAGAGATACGTTGCAACTCACTGAGACCCTGTTTCAAAAAATAAAAAAGACTAAAAAATAGGACTGGAGGTGTATCTTGGAGGTACAATGCCCCTGGGTTTCATCTCCAGTAATGAAAAAAAAAAAAAAAAGGTCAGTTTAGCAGCAAATTTTTTTCTTCTTTCTTCATCTCCTCCTAGTTCTAGCCTAGATTATACATCCCATCACTGTATCCATAAATACCCTCTTGTCAGAACCCTAAATTGGGGTCACCCAAATACTGTCATAAAGTGAGGATACTAGGTTTATGTCCCATCTCTACCACTCATAAGCTGTATGACCTTGGGGAAGCTACTTAAATTTTCTTTGTATCTATGTCCTCATCTATACAGTGAGGATAATAAGAATACTAAGATTCTGAGGATTAAATCAGATAGTGTATGTGAAATGCCTAGAACCATGTTAGGCTCAATGAACTTCAATGACTAGTAGTAATTTTCTCTAATCTAAAAGTGTAAGTGGAATAGAAACGTATGTTAGTAAGCTATATTAAACTATATAAAGTACTAATACACTTAATTTTTGCAATATAATCAATGTTCTTATTGAATAACCACTTCTAAGGAGATCTAATACTCGATGTGTGTGTGTGATGTGTGTGTGTGTGGGCACGTGTGTGTGTGTGTGTGTGTGTTTGAGGATTAAACTCAGGGGCATTTTGCCTCTGAGCTATACCCTAGACCTACTGTTTGTTTAATTTTTTTTTTTTTTTTTTGGTGGTACTGAAGTTCCTGGAAGCCCTTCTACCTCTGGGCTACACTCCCAGACCTATTTTATACTTTTTTATTTTGGGAAACAGGGTCTCTTAAGCCAGGGCGGCTGGCTTCGAACCAGCATGATCCTCCTGTTTCCGACTCCCAAGTGCGGGGATTACAATCGTGCACCACCACGCCTGGCTGTTGAAATTTTAAACAGTGTCCCACTAAGTTGCAGAGAGCCTCATTAAGTTGCTAAGGCTGGACATAAACCTGAAATCCTTTTGTCTCAGCCTTACAAGATGTGTACCACCATGCCCAGCAATACTTGTATGTTTAACCTAAACTGAAGCACTGATTGATCTTCTGAGTCCCTGTGTATTCTCAGCACTAAAAGAAATGGGTTGTTTCTCTGTTTCTTTCCTAATGCAACTTGAATCATGAACTGTCTCTGCCTCAAGGAGAACTTGTTCTAATTATGATAGGATAATGACTGACTGACATCTAAGTATGGCATTATGGTGGTAGCAGGTACTAATCACAAACTGGGTGGCATGTTACTTCATATTCTTCCTTAGGGAACAGTTGTGGTGTTAGAAGTTAGGTCAGGTCGTAAAAGTCATTTAAGCTATATCATTTTTCATTGATGCTATATTATAACACTTCTTCCAGATCTATAACTATGTGGTTGTTATAATGAGCTTTAAAGACCTGAAGATACTTTCTAGCTTGATCTCAGAAATTTCTTTGATGATAGATATTCTGAGTCCTTTATTTTAAAGAAGTTCCTGAAGAAAGCCCTTTTAACCTTGGCCATTGTATAAATATTTTTGATTATACAAGATTCCAATTCTAACAAATTTATAGCCAATTTAATATTTTGGGTATAGTTATCGTTATTGTAGAGTGTATCCCTTTGAGATATGCAGAGTAAGGTCCACAAAGGGTGTGAGACCTACACAATACTTCAACTATGATGATTCTATCATCACACTCAAGATGTCATTCAACATAAAACCAGTGAGGTTTCACTAAAAAATTTAGTCTTTTGTGTGTGTGTGTGTGTGTGTGTGTGTGTGTGTGTGTGTGTGTGTATGGTACTGTGAATTGAAGCAAGAATCTTCTACCTATGACTTATACCCCTTGCCCTTTTTATTATTTATTTTGAAACAGAGTAAGTCTAAGTTGCTGAGTCTGGCCTCAAACAAGCAGTCCTCCTGTTTAGCTTCCCATGTATCGGATTACACACACTACCACACCCTGGTTTAAAAATTTGTATTATGCTGGCTTAAGAGACCCTGATATATATATATATATATATATATATATATATATATATATATATATATATATAGTCTGGGAGTATAGCCCGGAGGTAGAAGGGTTTCCAGGAACCCCAGTACCACCACCAAAAATTAAAAAAAAAATCTGTATTATGTTAGAATTTACCTCAAGAAGTATCACAAAGAAATAATGTAATATATTAACATTGGGTCATGTTTGAATATTGGGAAAATAACCTACTTTTTCTTAGCTGTTTTCTAACTAGCAAAACTAATTTGGTTATGTGTTAAATAAAATTATGTATTAAAGCCCTTTGTATATAATGGTGAACAAGAAATGTTTGAGTATAAGAAATCAAATGGGAGCAGGGCATGGTGGCGCACACTTGTAATCCCCGTGCTTGGGAGGCGGAGACAGGAGGATCACACTGTTTAGAAGCCAGCCGCGCTGGCTTAAGAGACCCTGTTTCCAAATAAAATATAAAAAATAGGTCTGGGAGCCGGGCGTGGTGGCGCACGCTTGTAATCCCCGCGCTTGGGAGGCGGAGACAGGAGGATCGCGCAGGTTCGAAGCCAGCCGTGCTGGCGTAAGAGACCCTGTTTCAAAAATATAAAATAGGTCTGGGAGTGTAGCCCGGAGATAGAAGGGTTCCCTCCCCAGTACCACCAAAGGGAAAAAATAAAAAATAAGGAAATCAAATGGGCAGGTTTTATTCAGAGCTCTTAAGCTTTTGAGGAGAAAGTTCTCACTTTAAGTGTATAAAAGCAGTTTCCACAATGGGAGTGTACTTAGGAGGATGAAACAAGAAGATCACAGTACTTGGAGGTTAGGACTTGGGAGCTGAAACAGAAAGCACACAGGCTCAGAAACAGTACACAATCCTAGAACTTTGGAGGCTGAAACAGGAAGATCACAGGTTCAGGAATAGTCTCAGCAACCTAGCAGGACTCTGAGAAACCCAGCAAGACCTTGTTTTGAAAAAAAAAAAAAATATATATATATATATATATATACATACACACACACACACACACACACACACACACACACACACACACATAGGATAGGCTCTGGGAGTAGCTCAAAGGTAGAATGCCTCTGGATTCCCCCCAGCCCCCACCTCCACACACACACACACATTTGGTTAGAGCTTTTGGTTTAAAAATGCACCCTTTTTTCTTTATCTTTCCACTCCAGAATGAAAAGATAACACTTTAAATTGTGTTGTAAGTGCAATCTTACCTTGATACTCTAGAAATATTTCAGTGAATATGTCTTCTGGGAAAATATATATATATCAGAAATCATTTTGACATATATGCAATGATTATTTGTAAATATTTCTAGGAAGTCTATTTCTATTCTATGGATTTATGTTGCATTACTCAGCGTGCCTGTCAGAATATCTTTATGTTCTACAGTAAGTCTTATAAGGTCCTGATTTTATACATGTGTTCTGTGTCCTAATTGTTCCTCCTCCCAGATCCATGCAGAAATCACCAAGGAGTAGAGCACCTGTTCTATTGTGCACAATATAAGCTCAAGGCTCATCCTCAGCAAAAGCTCCAGGAAGCAAAACAAAGCAAACATATAAGAATTTACTTGTCATACAAGAATACATTCTTCAAGGATACATACTATGTCCAATTTATTTTTGTCTTCCCAACAAAAATGTTGAATGTATATTAACTGCATAAAATAAGAATGAAAGTCATTTTCTTAGTGTGTATATATATCTACTATATATACATTATATATATTTATATATACATTATATATACACTATATATTTCTTAGTGTATATATACACACTAAGAAAATGACTTTCATTCTTATTTATATATAGTATATATAAAATATATTTATATATAAAATATCTTATATATTTATGTATGTATTCTTATTTATTTTCATATATATATATATATATATATATATATGCTTAGCAAACACTTTTTCATTTTGACTCCAAAAGGAGAAAATTTAGTAAAGATGTTAAAATATTTAAAAACATCAACATTTTTGTGGAAGTCTCTGTTTGGATACAAATTAGAACATATACATATTATCTCAAAGGGATGAGCTTTTGTGCTCCTATTTTAAACAGTGCATCCTTAACCCATCGTGTCAGATGGAAAAGCTCTTGACATTTTTATTTCTGTAATCAGGCTCATTTTATCTAAAACATTTCAAACCAGTAAGAATTTTCCAGAAGTTTCAGTTTGACTCATCCAACTTTCCCAGGACAAAACATCAAAAATAAATATTTTTCACTCTCGTTATGCCCTCCAATTATGGATTGTTTTAAATTAAATATATACCCTCCTCATGGCTCCCCAATTTCTTTAGATGGCCTGTCATGTGAGTTCCTTTTGGATGCCCACACTCAACTGTAGAATCCTAACTGGAGCAGAGACCATTCACATGTCAGTGCACTTTTAATTGCTAAAGCTAATAGTCTGCATTTTAATTATACCCTGATCATTTATTGCAGTTAGCTTCTCTCCAGAATTTGAAGTGGAAATCACTCATTACAAAGCACTTGTGGACTTTGGGGCTGTGACACACTGGGCCAGAACTTTTGAGAACACACTTTGTGAATGCTCCACAGAAGGCAATCAGTCTGAGAGGACTCCCATGGGAGCTGCTTATCTGGGACCAGTCTGGTGGCTTTTGTCTTGGATTTGGGGATTTTACACGGAGATACCTACATGTACACAATGGACTTTGTACATTATACCTAATGATCAACTTGTAAAGAGGGGGTCCTACCAACTACAAAGAAGAGGTCTCATCCAGGAGCTGCTGTGGACACAGTCCTCTGCCAGTAAGTGCTAAATGACTCATTTTCCTCAACAGAATTTTCCTGTGGCTGGAATTCAGGGAGGGATGTCTGGAAAATGTCTGAAAAGAAATTCACAAGCCAATGTCCTGATTTTTTTCTGGAGAAAACGTTCCATGTTAGCCAGAGCAGGCAACTGAGTGGTGCAAACAGCAACAGGTCCAGTAATGTGAATAATTCAAGTCACCATGAAGTTTCTTTCAGCCAGGTTGAAAAGTCAGACATTTCTAAAGAAGCAAGGCATCAGTGGAAAAATAAAAATACAGTAGGCTTATAACTCTGTTCATGTGGAATCAGAAAAGTTGTCCAAGTGAATTGCACTGAGCCAGTCAGAATATTCCAAGAAGCTTGTGTGTGTGTGTGTGTGTGTGTGTGTGTGTGTGTGTGTGTTCATTTAGTCATTTGATCCGTCAAGGTGACCGATCACTTTAGAATTATAAAGAATTAGCCCAAGTGAAATTGCACATGAGCCTACCCTTTCCAAAGACTTTTTTATTTATTGTAAAGTCTTCATAATTACTAAATGTTCTCCTTTCTCAGAAGATATTCTGAGAGGAAAGCAAAAATATCACTCTTGCAAAGCCATTTCCATTCTTCCAAAGGTCTGCTGGTAAATTATTCTTACTGATCTTTCCATCTTTCTAGCCTGTGCAAACACACCTAACCCATACTAAATTTCACCAGATGGCATTTTATTTCCTTAAAGTAAAGCAGCCGTGGGTTTAGACAGTTGAATTTTTAAACTTCTGTATTTACTGAAAGTGCATATGGTGCTATATGGACAAAGAAATTGTGCTGAAAGAAAAACATTTCTGTCTGCAGTACCTCATAGACTCCCAGAGGATAAAAAAGTGCAGTTATATGGTGTACTTCTCACGAAATCTTAGGCGACTTCAATGTTCTTCCTCTGCTAAAAACTAGATATGATATAACATGCATATCAGGAGGTTTAATTGTTTTAAATTTCATCTATTTGTAAATAAAAAGGTTATACTAAATCCAAGGACTTACCAAAGTGATCCATGAGTGATTTCTAGAAGAAAATGAAACATAAATTCATACTTGTAAAAAAAAAGTTAAATATAAAAAAACCTCTGTATGTCAACGTAAGCAGATGTTGGTGTAGAATTTACAAGGATGGGAAGGCTATAAAACCTCCCTAGAGCCGCTCATAGTTCATTTCGAGGCCAAGAACGCCCCCAAAATCTGTTTCTAATTTTACAGAAATCTTCTGAAATTTGGCACAGTATTGAGAAGTCCGTGGAAAGAAAAAACTCTGTCCTGACTTCGGCTTCCAACTAGGAAGACAGACTTGCTTCTTTTCAACAGTTTTCACAGATCCAGTAGCCCACTCTGCAGTCAGAATTACCTAACTTTCAAAAACATCTGGAAAAATGAAGGTTAGTGTCTATATAGCCTCACATATTGCTATCGAATGAAGGTTGGGTTGAGCGTGATCAGAGTTTTCTATTGTTTAGAAGGTGAAGATTTGTATATGGGTAAGTACTTCCTGGAGTGGGTTAGGATTGAGAAATTGTTCTAAATATACTGGAGAAACATTTGTCCTTACAGAGCTGGAAGAATTCCAGCAATTATCGCCAGATCAGTGGAAGACAATCAAAAGCTTTATGGGGAAGGAGAAATAAGGATTTAAGTGTAATCAAAATCTTGCCATTTCCATTTAGCAAGAACTGCATATATGCTTAGTTTTCTTTATTTTACGTAGACGGGGTTAAAAATTGTATTTGGAGTGGCAACCTCTGCTGTGCTTGCTTTGTTGGTGATGTGCGTTGTCCTGCGCCCTTTGAGAGGTAAGAAATTCCTCCGATTGGCTCAGTCTGCCTAGAATAGCTTGGGAAGTGCACTAATGTGTGATCACAAGTGGCTGAACACTTCCTAGTGCTTATTTTCCAAAGTAAGGCTGTTATTTCTAAGAAGACATATAAGCTCAGAGATAAGTTGTTGTGTAAGACCAGAAATACTGAGGAATTTAAGGCATGGGTAGGAAGAAATTTATAGTGTTGTTTCAGCAATAGAAAATCCCAGGGACTATTCTGCATCACCCTCACCCCCACCCCTTAAGATATATGCATATTTTAAACACAAGGTTGATAGACCTTTAGAGACATGATATTTAATTAGCATTGCTTTATAGTATAAGGTTTTTATTGTGGACAGTAAAAATGAGTTAAAAAAAGAAGAGTTAAAACAAAAATATATGGAGTCTTTTTTATTACTAAATAGGCTTTCCAAAAAATTTAAGGAAGAAGCTGAGAATAGAGTTCTCAGGAAGAGCTGTATTTAAGAAGGACTGCTGTTCTAGATGCTATTCAAACAACTGATTAGAAGATTAAACACAGTCCATCAAACATAATAAGTGATAAATTGGATCCTTTTACAAAGAGGCTTAGGTTAACATTGCTCTCACTTGGCTAAAAACTAGAAGATAATAGAGGCTGATATCCAGGCTTTTAAATCATGACTGTTTTTATAGATAAAATAGTAATATTAAAGAAAGTTTATTTTTCTGAAAAAATTATGAAGAGAAACTCAAGCTTCTAAAGCAGAGGAAAGATACAATAGGAGATCTTATGCCTTAGGGTTTAGGGAAAGAGAAAATGTACCAACAAATATTGAAAGTTTATGACAGTTAACATGGGAAATATTTTTGGTGAAGAGTGGACTGATAAAGGAAGATTAAAGGCACACTCTCAGCTAAAATAGTGTATGCATTCTGAAGCATCTGTTGATAGAATATACAGAAAATAATGTGAAACCTTCAAATGCCTGTAGGATTTTCACAGACAGAAAATGAATGCAAGGGAACAAGATGAAGGCAGCCTTTTATGTCTTCATTTAAATTTTTAGTTTGTCTTCCTGCTCTCTGCTAGCACGGGATAGTTCTTCAGCTATTGAGATGTGTGAAGTGTGTGTCCATCGATTTTATAAAATTTCAAGTTAATATTGTTTTTAATAAGTTTCTTTCATCAAGGGTTTCTGGTGGTATTTCTCCATAGCAGCAGTTATAAGGTGGTGGGTTAGATCTGCTGAGGTTTTGAATACTAAGACATTAAAGTCGGTTTCTCATTTTTAAAGAAACTCAGCGGAATTGAAATTGACACTTCTTTTCCCTTAGAATTAAATGTCCTTATGGCAAAATCATGTAGATTTTATAGAAAATTGCCTCCATGTCCACAGGGAAGAATCAGGTTGCACTTTAGAATTTAAGATATAGTTTCTAATACAAGATATACTTATACATTAAAATAGTATATAAATATATGTATACATTTGTATAATTACATGTAATCATAATTTTACCCTCTTCCCACGTTTAGCTATGCATAGCAGAGCTTTCTGTTTTCTCCTGACAGGATAATTCTCGACTAAAGTAATTTCCTGATAGGGTGAATTAATCAAATTAAATTTAAGATAAAGTTTGAGTATTCATTCAGAAATAGAAAATTCTGAATAAGCTGAGAACTAATTTTTGGTCCATAATAGCATTCTCTTTTTCTTCTAACTCTGCTAAAGAATTTCCTGAAATGTCTCCGAAATCGCCTGTAAATGAGACTGGTCCCTCCCCTCCTCTCTGAGCAGGTCCAGTAGAAGCCCTCCTGTCCCTGAGCTGGAGCCACACAACCCTGGCATCAGGGTGCTGGTCTCCTCCTCTGACTTTCCTGTTTTCCTCTCATACCTAACACTGTAAGCATCCCCAGCCTGGTTGCCAGGTCTAGTCCTCACCTTCACGTTTGCCCAGGACCTGGCGAGAATAGGATTGAGGTGGCAAGGCAAGAAAGTTAAGCAGGCAGGGGAAAGAACAGAACTCAAAGCCAAGCCACTCCCGCGCAGGCTGTTTCTCACACTTCATCAGAAACCTCATTACCTCACATTTGCCTCAAGGGACCTCAGATCCTGAGCCCAGGGCTTCTGTGCCAGTGGAAGAACAATTTTAAGAAACTTCAAGACATACTTAATAAAAATTCATTGATGTACAAATGTATAAGTGCCACTAATTGATTGGGCATCATTGTCCAGTTGCTTGGGTTACTAAGTTGCCACCAACTATAGGAGTTTGTGTGGTCAAAGATGTGTGATCATCACACCATTACCAGAGGAAGTTGTTTTAGTCGCCACCCCAACAGTGAGAAAGAGAGAGGGGAGAGGGCAGAGGGGAGAGGGGAGAGGGGGAGGGGAGAGGGGAGAGGGGAGAGAGGAGAGAGGAGAGGGGAGAGGGGAGAGGGGAGAGAGGAGAGAAAGGTTTTTCCATGAAGAGGTTGGGGGTAGTTTCCCAGAGAGACAGCCTCAAGATTAAAAGAGTTTTGGAGAAATTACACAGGATCTTAGGATCAGATATGAATGTAGAATACTAAAATGAAAAAGATCTATTTAGCTCACTTACATGAAAAATATAAGAAACTCCTTTTGCAAAAGGCCTAAAATATTCCATTTTCATTTTTGTCAAAATGGATAACGCGCACCGACTTCTGCTTCTTGATCCCAGGTTACCCTCCTTGGCCTCGGCCGACACTGCTCCAACTGTCCTCTCCCACCTCCGTTTCTTCCCTCCAGGTTCTTCTTCCCAGGCACCCCCTCTTCCTGTGGGGAAACACAGCCCAGCTGAGAGTAAAAACCAAGCTCCCAGCTTCTCCTCGTTTTTCTCAGCTACAAAGACAAATACACTTTCATGTTTCAAGAGATTTACAGAAGTGATGAAAACAAAAACTAGAACTGGAAAGTTGCAGAAGTTCCACAGTTTTTCACATACATCCTACATTGCCATCCTGGCTTCAGGATTTCTAATTTCTGGATACCTGGACATTTGTCCAAGTTTGGGCCCTTTTCTTGGATGCTGTCAAGTATAGATCTCCCACATGGGTTGAGCAAGCATTCCATAAACGTGAGCTATTTCTTTCTAAAAATTCTAATGTATAGCAGATGCTTAATAAATGGTAGTAGACTTTTATTGTATTCACTACCTTTGTAAATGTACACATATGTACTCAAAAGTGGTGAGAAGTCCTGCCATTAGATGTATTACATTTTTTAAAAAATGTCCTATTAATTTGAGAGTAGGAAGTCATATTCCCAAGTATTACCCCTCTTCCTACCACCCATAAGCTTGGATCAGAAACAGCAAATAATTCAGAAACATTTGCTCTTAAAAGAAAGGAAGACAGAAGTTGTGGGAGGTTAGGAAATAAAGGAAAGAGAGGGAAAGAGAGAGAGAGAGGGAGAGAGCGAGAAAAGAGAGAGGAAATTGTCACTTAGTCTACTCTCAGACTACACCGAAGTCTTCTTGTACACCTTTATATTGTTTTGCTTCTATTATTATATTGCATTTACTTATTTATTTTGGCCTCAAGTAATTTATTCAAATTTATATTCATGCCAATTTTTTTAAAAAGTCATTTCTTATAAAAAGTTAGATTTGGGGTTTCTTTTTAAACATTTCATACGTATTACAGCATTACTCTATTTGTCAATATGGAAATATGATTTCATGTACTTAAAAACAGAAACATATTTTCTTATTTTTCTGGACTAACTGTCCAGGAGCAAGCTGTTGGCTGATTGGCTCCTGCAGGCTCCAGCCTCGGTGACCAGGTGGCCGTGTCCCCACATTGCCTTCTCTTTATGCATGTGTCCCTGGTGTCATTTCCTTTTCCTTCGTGGACAGCCACTGTGTGGGATTAGGGCCACCCTATCCTTATGACCTCATTTAATTTTAAAGCTTCTAGTTTCAAATACTAGTCAGTCACATAGGGAATCAGGGCTTCAACCTGTAAAATTGGGGAGACGTAATTCAGTCCTTAAGAAAGATGGTCCATAAATGCTAGGGAACAAGCCCTCAATGTAGAAGAAAATACAGATACAAAGGCTTCAGAGCAGAAACATGCTTGTGGATTTCAATAGAATAAAAGAAGACTGATAGAGCTGTGAGTCCAAGATCTTTTAAACCAAGTAGCAAGGAAAATAGATATGTACATACTTGTTTATGATTATACACAAATACATATATACAGATATACATATTCATAAATGCGATGTATATATAAAATGTGTAGTGGTTGCTTTTTAGCTAAGTAATGCTTTATAAAATTATTTCAGAAGATATCTGAAGTTATGGGTAATTTTGATAAAACAGAGATCTGTTTTCTAAGAAAACTACCATTTGTAATATCTATGTTTTAGGTAGAAATTCATTATTTTTTATTATCATTATTATAATTATTGTTATAACCTCAACAATAACTTTTGGTGAAATAAAATTTATGTGTGATGCAGTCATATAAAGGGAAATGTGAATCTATTTATAAGGTTTGAAATTTTCCCAGTATTAATATTCAGACTGTGAAAAAGTCTCCTTAAACATCTTAAGAGTTTTAAACTTACTTATTTACTGTTCATTTGGAAGAAATATGGGAAGTCTAAAAGGATCAGGAAAAGGTTCAGAAAGTTCGTGAACATAAATGAGCTTTTGAGTCGAGTGTAAATAAATCAAGTTTGTAGATTATATTTCTCTAATTGGCACTTGGATTTTACAATCACAGCAGATGATTCTTGGCAAACTATCTTTGAGTTTTGCCAGGTTCTAAATAATTTAAAAATATCTAAGTCTTTGAATGATTCCAATGATGCAGATGAATTTACCTGTCTCAGATTTCCAAAGCAAATTGTGTTACCACTTATACAATAACATCTAATCATAGATACACCTTGAGAAAAAAAAATGTTCCAAAGCTCACATCAGAAATGTAGAATTAGGCTTAAATGCTTTTAAAAACCAGAGACAGTTCAACTGAGCCTTAAAAAATAACAATAATTAGCTGGGCCTGGTGGTGCATGCCTGTAATCCCAGTACTTGGGAGGTTGAGACTGGAAAATTGCAGGTTTAATGCCAGCCTTCAGCAGCTTAGCAATATTCTTTTTTTAAAAAAATTACAAAGACTAGGAGTATATCTCAGTAGTAAAATGTCCTTGGGTTCAGTCCTCCCCCTTACACACACACACACACACACACACACACACACACACACACACACCCCACTACTCCCTAACTCATTCTATAAGTCCAGGGTTACACAGATATCAAAATCATTAGTTGGCCAGGCGTGGTGGCGTACACTTGAAATCCCCGCGCTTGGGAGGCGGAGACAGGAGGATCGCGCAGATTCGAAGTCAACCTCGCTCGTTTAAGAGACCCTGTTTCCAAATAAAAATATAAAATAGGTCTGTGAGTGTAGCCCGGAGGTAGAAGGGTTTCCAGGAATCCCATTACCACCAAAAAAATAAATAAATAAATTTGGTGGGCATGGTGGCACACTTTGTAATCCCAAACTGAGGAGACCGAAACAAGAGGAGGCACAGTGACATCTTTCAAAAAGTACAGTATAGAAAGGGGAGGAACTGTAACAATGCTTGCTAATTGTATCTGCAGATTAAATGCAGTCTCCCTTCAGATTCTGGATTGTTTTTGAACAAGCTGACCTGGAAGTTCATATGAAAATGCAAGGGACACAGAATCTCTAAAAAAATTTTAAAAAGGAAAAAACATAATTCATACGTCCTAATACAAGGCTTACTTTAAAGGCACATGAGATAGTGTGGTACTGGCATACAAAGGTACATAGATTAGTGGAGAATTGAGAGTCCAGAAACAAAGTCTTTAAGTTATGGTTAATTAATTTATTTTTTAAAGGTGCCATGACAATTCAATAGGGAATTCTTAACAGGTGGTACTGGGACCACTGGATATCCATGTGCAAAAGAATGTTTAGGACTTTCTTACTCATACATAAAAATTAACTCAAATATTTATACACTACAGTCAATACTTTAAAACTCTTAAAACCTAGAAGTAAATCTTCAGGTCCTTGAATTCAGCAATGATTTTTTAACTATGACCAAAAACATAGGCAACACATGGTAAAATAAATGTGACTTTCTCCAAATTTAACATTTTTGTGTTGGCAAGGACAACATTAAAAAAGTAAAAAGACTAACCACAAAATGAGGAAAAAAGGTTCTGGGTCATATATTTGATTGGTCCTTGCATCCAGAATCATGTGAAGTACTTTTACAACTCAATAATTAAAAGGCAAATAGCACAATTAAAAATGGTTAAATGTCATATATTTTATCAAAGAAGATATATACTAGTGAGTAATAAGCACAAGAATGATGCTCAATATTATTAGTCATTAGAAAAATGCAAATCAAAACAATCAAGAGATATCAGAAATTAAATTACAGAGGAGCATTTGGCATCCATCTGAGTATGACATGGCCTGATTTTGCGGATAGAGTGAAAATAGAGAAAAACAGAGTAGAGATCTGGTAGATTGGTTTGTCAGACCTGGTGTGAACAAAGACAGTAAGAGAAAAAGAAAATAAAACATCTCTCCTGACCCAGATTCAGTGGCCAAATCTTATAATCCCAGTCCTTGGGAGGCTGAGACACTATTGCAGGTTTGAGGCCAGCCTGAACCAATTAGCAAGACATCCAGCAAATTAGCAAGATCATGTTTCAAAATGAAAAAGAAAAAAAGTAAAGAAGAATAGAGCTGTGAGTGTGGGGGTATAGATCAGAGGTATAATGGTCTTTATTTCAATCCCCAGTAAATACACACACACACACACACACACACACACACACACACACACACACACGCGCGCGCGCGCGCGCACGCACGCACGCACGCACGCACGCACGCACACACACACGCGCGCGTGCGCTTCCTCCTCCCAAGTGTTTCAATTAAGTAACTGCATAGCGGGTAGATAGTGCCATTTGTCTGGATAAATCTAAGAGAGTAACATAGAGTTTTCTTTCTTAGCATTTGATGTATTGATTTTGAAATACCTGGTATATATGCAAGTGAGCCTGTTAAAGAAATCTAATATGCAAGTCTTGAAAGCAGAAAAGTCCAGTGAGGGTCAGGTGCGGCAGCAGTGGTAAGGGATGGACCAGTCCAGAGATACGTAATAGAGCCCCTGAAAGAATAATATGACCTGGAAAAGTTCCTCTTCCTCAGGCCTCCAGCAATAACAGTAAGGGCCACACCACAATTTAGAGATCAGAGGAAAGGGTCTTAAAAAATAGACAAGGTTTACTTTCATCTTCAGCGTCAACAGAAGGGCATTTGCCATTCCTGTTTCTGTGCATTATCTTGAACATGTCCCATGATTTTGAAAGCTTTAGTTATCACAAAAATCCCACCTAATTAAAAGAACATAACACAACAGTAGCATAACTCAACAGTGGGATAATATTTCAATGGTGATCATTTCACTGAACAACTAGTTGCTCGGTATTGATTTAGAAACAACCACAGGAAATTGCTCTCACAGCTGAGAGCTACTACATTCTTCAGCTGACAGTAACAGTTTTTAAGCTAGCAACTCTTTGCTTAGATAAAATTTAAATTTCCTTATTTTCTCTTAACTTAGATTGTGTTGTTTCATTACAAGTGTGATTTTATTTTAAATAATAGTGTAGTGGCAGGGTGCACAAGCTCTAAGATGAGATGGAGCTGTATTAAAATCATAGCTTTGCTATGTATCAGGCAAGTTAGTTTACCTCTCTATTTTTCATTTTCTGGTCTGTAAATGGTGTTCATAATAGTATTTAATCTCAGAGTGTTGTTGTGATAGTAAATCACACTTCCTATTACTGACCTAAAACTATCTCAGATACATTTCTGTTACAAAGTTGTCAGTCTTGGCCCAAATTTGATCATCATAGCTTGTAAATGGTACATTTCAATTTTCCTATTCTTGCTTCTGTGACATTTACTCCAGAAATAAACATGACCCAATGTAATGC
This sequence comes from Muscardinus avellanarius, assembly GCF_963383645.1. NCBI lineage: Eukaryota > Metazoa > Chordata > Mammalia > Rodentia > Gliridae > Muscardinus > Muscardinus avellanarius. The sequence goes on from NC_137787.1 coordinate 73,486,235, forward strand.
CTGGACATGATGCCCCTCCACAGAGCCAGCAGAAGGATGTGTGTGGCATACCCAAGGGTCACATCACTTTGCTTGGAATGGCCTCCTAAGCATCAATTTCAAATCAACTGTGAAAGCATGAATAAAAGATATACCGGTCATTTATGGTACAACTTAATAAAGCACACTTTTCACTTGGTTTATGATAGATATTAGACTAATATAAAATGCTCCTACTCTGACACACCCCAATTTTTCAGGACTAGGCAATTTAATGCCAGAAACAATTCTAATAAAGAAGTACAAAGTTATAAGAAAGAATCAGAGTAGTGAATCATTCCCTGCTTGTGAATCATTTCATGAATTGTAATTTCTTGGGCAGATAATTGAAATGTTTCAGCTTTGCTTTAATAAGTTGAAATGCAAATAATTAAAGCATAGTTAATTAGAGTTTTAATCAGTGTATGAATAACTATACTAAAGATGGGCCAAATCCAATTTAAGGGCCCTGTTAGGAATTAAGTGTTAAGTAAGTTTCAGCTATATGTAGAAGAATTATATGCTTTCAGATTTTCTTTGGAATTTATTTATATTATTAGAGCTTGAAAATTATAAGCCGGATGTGGTGGTGCACGCTTATAATCCCAGAATTCAGGAGGCTGAGACCAGAGGATCACGGTTCATAGACAGCCTCAACTACTTAGCGAGGCCCTTTGCAGATCAGTAAGACCCTGTTTCAAAAATAAGACTAAGAAATAGGGCTGGGAGTGTAGTATGGAGTTTGAATGCCTGTGTGTTCCATTCCTAATACCACACAAAAAAATAGTAATAAATAAAATAAAAATTATAAATGTCAAAGCTATCCTTCCAAAATCATCAGGGAATTCTATTTGATATCAAAACATTGGAAAGGGACCTGAAATATTTTTATTCACCCAATAATCACTAGTGAGATATTTTCGAGTTTTCTGGAACTTGTTTAGTATGTTTGATTTTTTGGAGAGGTATTTTATACTAACACACACATACACACATACACACACACACACACACACACACACACACACACTCAAAATACTAGAAAACGATGACCCAAATATTTTCCCTCATAGTCTTACTTAAATATCAATCTTATTTGGAGCGGGATAAAAACTCTCACCTGTCTACTTCTCAAGGATCAGCAGAGAGACTATGCCCACAGAGAAGTCTATTGGAAGCAGCTAACAAGGTCACTGACTGAAAGTATAAAAGGGACTGTCCACAACCCCTGAGAGCCCTGATCAGTACTTAGCTCTGTGCAACCTACTTTCCATGAAGTGTACATGGCTCTGTAAGCCAGCCTTGCACACCTACAGGAGTCTATGGAAAGAAGCAATTCCATTGACAGGTACAGGAGTACATTAAACAGTGGATTTAGTGAAATCCTTTAATTGGGTTTCTGAACCTTTGCAGAAGATTCATCCAAGGACCTTAGTAAAAATTAAAACTAACAGGTCCCTACTTCCAGAGGTGATAATTTATTAAGTTTGAGATAAGGATCAGAAATATGCTTCATTAATATGCACTCCACATGCCTCCAAGGACAAAATTTGGGCAAATACTTAAATGAAGGCATATCTAGTAGAGTATATATGTTAAATTTATAACATGGAATTAAGGGTAGAAAATAAAGACAGGAAAATCTTTGTGTCAATTGTTAAAAATAAGCTAATACAATATCTATCAAGTTAGCTCATTTTTTCATCCAACAAATATTTATTGTGTTTCCCACTTAATATAAAGTATTACCTAAGCTGCTGGGCATAGGACAATGAGAAAAAAATAAATATGGGCTCTATCTTCATGGTTAGAGACTATGCCTTTAGAATTTTTTGCCACATAAAATATGAAGATGGAAAATATTTATGTTCAATATATTGTTGCGATGGTAAAAAGGTATTGTTATTTTCATAGTGCCCAGCTGAAGGTATAGCTACTGTGTCTAGTACAGTGACCAACATTGATAGTGTAACAACACATTATTATATTCTGGTCTTTCTATATGTACAAAGAACAGAACCTGGAAGTATTATTTCATCCCCTTGCTAACCTTGACCTAACACAGTATCCTGGGAGCGGTCAAGCTGCTTCACTCTTTGGCAAACATGTGATCATTTTCACAGGAAAAGAATGACTAATTTAAATTCCTCCCACTGTATTAGGAATGGATTTAACAATACCCATCCCAACACAAGCCTAATTACGTTTGCCAAGCCCTGGCTACATCACATGTCTAATAGTTTACAAAGGTAGCAGGAGGTGAGGAGTGAAGATCCCAGCCCTAATCAGCGCCAAAAACCCAGATCCGGCAGAAATGGAGCTGGCAACCCTAGATATGTGTTTTGTACATCCATCCACTCAGTACTTCTAGGGAGCCAATAAATTTTTCTTATTACAGCAATTAGTAGTACAATTAATACATATTTAAATTTGCTTTAGAGATATTTTGAGTCATAATAAGACATATGCTAAGTGCTCTATATAGATTGCTGGCACTAATAACTATTATGCACCCATATAAATAAATGACTAACTAGGAAGTAATATGAAATATACTATCAAGTATAACCTTTCTGAATAATATAAATTAGAGTCTTAAAAAGTAAATACTAATTCTTGAATGTTTTTGAGAAATGTGTAAGGCTTCGGGTGTTTGTTAATGACTGAAAAGTAAAATTATTAGGTTTAAAAAGTAATTGGAAACTTTTTATATGAATTTTATTTATTCATATATATACAGTATTAATATTAATTGTGTTTATGAGCATACTTGTTTAGTTAGAGAGGTAACAGAAGAGCCAGAATGTAACCAATGATTTTCATTCATCTTGAATAAAAGCACACCTTAAGTGTATGCAGCATTAGCCTAAGATGGAAATGCATTTCCTACACTGTGCTCTTTTAGCAGACATTCAACAACAACAACAAAGACAGGTGTATTGGCACACACCTGTCATCCCAGATACTTGGGAAGCTCTTGACAGAGGATCACATTTTTGAGGCCAGTCTGGGAAATATAGAGACTGTCTCAAAGCAAGACATAAAACCTTGGGAGGCTGAGATAGGAACATCACAGGTTCAAGACCAGCCTCAGCAATTTAGGAAGGCCTTCAGCAACATAGTGAGACCATGTTTCAAGATAAAAATAAATAAATAAAATAGGGATAGGGACACAGCACAGAGATAGAATGCCCCTGGGTTCAATCCCCAGTACATATATACATATATAGTTGGAGGTAGAGCTCAGTGGTTAAACATTTGCCTAGCATGTGTGGAGCTCTGCGGTCAGTTCTTAGTACTGTATAAACAAAACCAAAAAGCCCCAGTGGCCAAGTTTGTTTAAGAAACATTGACGTAAAATATTTATTTGAAGAATACTGATGTGCTATGATAATACAGTTAATATTTATGGGCTCTTTTCTATGTGCCAAGCACAGAGCTAAATGTTTTAGTTGAATTATCTGACTTAATTAAACCTTCTTTAAAAATGAAGACTAATTATTGCTATGAATATCTCAATTAAGCATAAGTAAAACAGTATTATAAACAAATATACTTAAATAGGAAAAACTATGATATGAGACAGCAGTCATAACCGTACTGTTATTTATGCTGGGGTTAAACATTAGACACTGCAAAAGTTATATTCATTTATTGAAATAATATAAGAATTTATTCAAGTAAACAATTAGCTAATTGTTTTGGAATTCACAACTGATAGATTAACTACATTTAATTCCATCTGGATATTTAGGATTACAGAGACATGAAATAAATATATCTCAAATGGAAAATAATTTCCACTACAAACAAAGTTATAATTTTCCCTCGAATACATTGGAAACAGATTGCAATCTTCTCTTAGGAGAGCTAAATAAAACTGAATTAGATACTTGACAGTTATTCTAATGCTATTGTAGTAAATGGTATTTTAGTCATTAAATAGGAATTACAAAATTAATGGTATGAATTCTACACAAAACCAATTAAATAAAAGTTATTACAAATGATTGTATAAGATATATTGCCTTACTTAGAATGCAAAGAGAATGCAGGAAGACAATTGGTTATTTAAAAGATAGAAAATGTAATGCCATGAAGTATTCAGCGTCTATTGCAAAGAGGATCATCAGCCACTTGTGTTCTTACAGCAAACATAAAACGACCAGAATAAGTTTTGGCAAATTAAAAAAGCATGCAAGAAAACTCATGATCCCAATCAAATGTGTAATCAGTGGGAATCAGTTCAAATAGCAGAAGATGCTATCATCTAGCAGATAATTTTGTTCTGGTTACACGGCAGTGCACCTATGTAACTTCAAGGTTAATAGAGCAGGTTGGATTTCACATTTCAAAATTGAGGAAAGTGAAAGGAGTTGCCGGAGTCCTCTAACCCAATGCTTTATATTACATTATAGCTAAACAAGCAGAGATGCCAGATATTAGCCAGTCATACAGGCAATTAAAAAAACGTATCTTTTCCTTCCTTCTTTCCTTCCTTCCTTCCTTCCTTCCTTCCTTCCTTCCTTCCTTCCTTCCTTCCTTCCTTCCTTCCTTCCTTCTTTATTTCTTTCCAGAAGCATTTATTCGCTATCTCTACATACCAAACACTGGAGATGTTTTGGTAAGCAGAATATGGTCTCTGGTCTTTTGTTAACTGTTTTAAATATACAGCAGGAGTAAGAGACATGTTAATAAAATAATCACTGGAATACACACATAACTACAAACCAAGGCAAAGGTTCTGAAAGGGGCATAGGCTCTGAGAATTGTGCAGTGGGGGAACCTAACCTGAGCCAGGTGTCAGGAAGGGCTTCTCTCAGAAAGTAGGTTTGGAATTGTGTACTAAAGGCTGAATAGAAATTATGAGGCAGAGGGAATGGGTGCAGAAACCCTGCAGAGAGGAAAAGAATAATTGAGGAACAGAAAGCACAGCCTGTTCAGATGCTGTGAAGTAGTGAGAGGGGCCATAGGGCTGGTGAACTAGGTTATCTCAGACCAGCCAGGGTCCAGGTGATAATTTTTTTGGTCTTCTGAAGCATCATGAAAAGATATGGTCGAATTTTATCAGAAACATAAAGTTATATCTCTTTTGTTTAGAAATTCTATTTTTATCTGGGCAAAGGGCAGATTTATAATAACTATTCCAGGTTTAGGATGTTTCTACAAGTTTTGGTTTGCACGTGTTGGATTAGAAAAAGGACAGGAGGGAAGGGTGGAGAATGTCATATGGGTGAGAAGAAAGATTGGGAGTTGGTTGCCTTACTACCCATCTGGCATATCTGACAGTCTTGGGGCTCTTGAATGAGTTTTTTTTTTTCTGAGAATAAAGTCATGTTTGAAAAAATTAAATTGCTTAGAAAGATTCAAATAGACATGAAATTTACTTGTGGTTTGTGAACTATATGAGATTAGCTTTTCTTTGGAAAACTTCTACTCTTAGGATTTCAATGATCTCTTGTGGAGATCACAGTTTTCTTTATTTCTGGTCCAACTTCCCTTTCTAAAAATACACGGTTAGGATGAGAAAATTTTCTGTGTGCATTAATACCTTGAGATTTCTGAAGGTCAGTATTCTGGATGATCTCTTTCAATCAACCAAGATGCTAAATCATATCACTGATGTATCAGCAGAAATCCCAGCTTAGATAAAATGAGGAAATACAGGGAAATGCTTAAGATGCTGAAGTCTTTGTCAGACCCACATGGTCTGCCGTGTCAGTTCCACAAAGCCTGATGTTAAACCTCACCTGATAACTCTCCCAGAAACACCTGACAGCTCTTCTCTGTCTGAATAATGATACCCCAGCTGCTCCTATACATCCTTCATCGTCCTCAATGTGTTCCTGCTGACTGCCCCTTGCAGATCACGAAGCCACCTTTCTTTGTAATAATCACCATTCTAGGTGACCCTGTCTACAAAAATGCTATGAAGACAGGAGTGCAGCCAGCACTCAGAAAATGGGAGATCATATAATTATGTGAGAAAGAATAGATGAAGGCCAGGCTTATAATTAATGTGAGTGATTAACCTTGTTTTTTTTTTTTAATAATGTGTTTCCTTCTCCTTCAAAGTCCCTGACTCTGAAGAAAGTACAACAAGACCACTCACACTGAAGGATATTTTAAATGAGACATTTTCTTATAAAACTTTTTTTCCAAACTGGATTTCAGGTAAGTGAATTCTCTATCTTCTGGAGGTATTTCAAATGGATTTTGTTTTGTTTCAGTGCCAATGTATCACTATGGTAACTGAAGCTGCATCAGTTGGACAAAAAGAGGAAGTATTTGGAAAACTCTAGTATCCGCCAAGGCTCTTTTGATAGAACCATTCAGACTGGGGTGGTCCAAAATAATGAGGCCAAAACGAGTTACAGTGAAAAGTAAACATTGAGGACACAGTGTTGAAACAATCTCATTGTCTAGTTCAGCTTTGGACAGTGGGAGATGAGCATCTACTTAAGAGAGGCCACAAGAATTTTACCCAGAGAGAGAATCCAGCATTAATTTAGATAATGTGAAAAAAGATAAAAATCCCACTCTTAGAGAAAATACCTTATGGATTTTGGAAATGACATTTTTGTATAGTACTTCAAATTAGAGTATTATTAAATAAGTCTAATAAAAAAGTTAAGAACAACTAAGTAGTTTTTGACATTATAGTTATAAAGTTCCATAAAATGACATTAAAAGTTTTCATTTTTCATGGTAAAATACAAAATTCATCTGAAATAGGTTTTAACCTAAGTCAAACAAAATCCCAATGCAATTTATGTTTATTGTTGTAAAAGAAACATGCCATTTTAATCTAGTCAATCCTCTTTGAAGCTTAGGGAAAACAAAATTTCATTTCTAAGCACCCTGAATCAGCTAGATTGGTGCTGCTTCTATCAAATATAGCATCTTGTGTGAAGTAGAAAAACATCATTCTTTCCTCCCTTTCACCACTGAGAGACTTAATCTAACAAAGAAATATGTACCAGACCAGAGTGGGGGCCAAAGTAAGCCTGTGAAATAAGAGAGGTTTTTATTAGGTAATAAATGTATTACTTAATAAAAATATCATTTGAAATTTTATATTCTTTCTTATTTAAAGGACAAGAATATCTTCATCAATCTACGGATAAGAATGTTGTCTTTTATAATATTGAAACAGGAGAATCATATACCATTTTGAGTAGCAGCACCATGGTATGTATTCAACACCATCTTTCTCCTCAGAAACCTTGGGCAGCTCCTTACTGAGCATGGAAAAAGTTCAGGTTCTTAGCACCGGATCTGGATTCAAAATAACTTCCCAACTTCACCCCCAATACAATCTTCTAGTTTTTTCCTCTTGTAACAATAGACTACTTCCCTTGCCTTCTTCTGAATCACAAAACACCTGTCTTAATTTGTGGGAAGAGGATGGCATAAGAACTGAGAACTCTTTGGAATCAGGCAAATGAAGTTTCAAACACAGGCTCTGTCGTTCATCAGTTATGGAACTTTTGGTAATATTCTATACTACACTAACTATAATATGTCTCAGTTTCATTCTCTGTAAAGTGAGAATACCTCTTTCAGTTAATATAATTAAATGAAGCCTGGCATGATAGTGCACACCTATAATCCCAGTACTTGGTAGGCTGAGGCAGGAGGATTGCAGGTTCAAGACCAGCTTCAGTAACCTAGAGAGACTCTTTTAAAAAAGTAAAAATGACTGGGGATTTAGCTAGGAAGTAGAAAGACTCTGAGTGTTTCATCCCCAATACGCACGTGCGCGCACGCTCACACACACACACACACACACACACACACACACACATACAAATTAAATAGAATAACATTTGACAATCCTCCTACCTCCTTAATCCAGGTCAGATAACACTTTCTCCTCTGGGCAACTAATGGCCTCTCTCGGTTGGAGTCAGTCACTTCCTTAATGCGTTTGTAGTGCTGTGTTGAATCTCATAGAAATGTCACTCATTTAAAAGTCTAACATTATAAGCTACATCAAGTCACAAAGTCTGTCTTATTTATTACATCATCTGCCATAGTGTGTAGTAAATGGTTTTGTAGACTCTAGATACTGCATTTTTTTCAATTGCATTGAAAGTATATGTGTGTAGGAGTGTATCAGTGATAATAATTTTCTTTTAGAACTATCAGGTTACAGGACTGTTATTTTTTGTATTCTAACCAACATCTTTATCATTTCAGAAAAGTGTGAATGCTTCAAATTATGGCTTATCACCTGATCGGCAATTTGCATATCTAGAAAGTGATTATTCAAAGGTATCAACTATTTTAATTTGGCTAATTCTAATTACATCTCCAATTAGTCTAAATGTTAACTTATAAAAGTAAGAGAAAACAAGAATCTATCTTCATCTCAAATATTCAAGAAGCAAATGAGCCCCCAAAGCCTAACTGAGTCACATAAATAATTTAGAATTTGAAACCTTAGCTTGGTTATACTCAAGTAGTTTTAGAAACTATTTTCCTCTCGAGAAAATCACTTTATTTGAGGATACTGTTATCCAGCAGAAAGGGGGAAATTATCCTTGTGTTTTTAAAATTGCTTGACATCATAAACCATTAGTTAATTTTCACATAGTTTAATGTCATGAAGACTTACAGTTGAAAATGGAAAAAAATCAAAGAGTTTCTGTGATGTGCTCTAACACAATAATAAGAGTCTGTGGTAGACCAAATTTTATATTTGTGTCTTGTTTATGAATGTTTCCACCAAACCAGACTATTTACTGTTGCTTAATTTCATCTTCCTGAATAAAGCTGTAAAGGGAAGGTAATCATTTTATTTTTTTCCATATACTGGCAAAAGTACAAAGTAATTTATTTTAAAATTAGACTTTTAATGCTTACTTTCATTCCAAAAATTCTTCATTTTGACTACCATTTTTCAGATCCTATTTGAGATGAAAAATTCTCTTAATATTCAGAAACACAAGTCATTTTTACCCTTACTAAGCTGTTCCATCAGCTTA